>NC_091469.1:144781008-145098820 GCF_036971445.1 Narcine bancroftii
GAGATCGAATAGGCTTCCCTGCTGTGAAGGACGCTGAGTGGTGACCTTGCAGACGTTTATAAAATTGTTAGGTGCATAGAAAGGGTAGATTGTCACAGTCTTTTCCCCAGGAACAGGGGCATCTGAAATAATTGAGAGTATTGGGTTCAGGTGAGGGGGGAGGCACAGTTGGTAAAGCAGTTAGCGTAGCACCTTTACAGTGCCAGCAATCAAGGCTGGACGGGCGTACGAATCCCACACTATCTGTAAAGAGGTTCTATGTTCTTCCCTCATCTACGTGGGTTTTCTCTGGGGGCTTTGGTTTCCTCCCACCATTCAAAATGTACCATGGTTGTAGGTTAATGGGGTGTAAATTGGGTGGCACGGACTTGGGGGATGAAATATTCTGTTACCGTGCTGTATGTCTAAATTTAAAAAGAAAATTAAAGAAAATCTGAGGGGTACATTTTTCATGCAGAGGGTGTTGAGGATAAGGAATAAACTACCAAAGGAAGCAGTGCAATTACAATGTTTAAAAGACATTTGCACAGGGTTATGGGTCAAAAGCAATCAAATGGAATTTGATCAACATGGATCAGTTGGGCTGAAGGGCCTGTTTCCATATAACACTGAACTTGTTAAACATGCCTCCTTTTTCACTCACTCCTCCTCCGGGAGGTGGGAGTGAGGGATTTGATTATTGACTTCCACACTGCAGTGTCACAGATGTAGAATTCCAAATGTGGTGCCAGTGGCGGGTGGAGGGGCAGAGTGGGGGTTGTAGTTCACATGATGTACTCTGCAGAACAACTGGTGAGCTAACTCTATATCTGGTCCATTATATCTCACGTGCTAATCCATGTTTCGCAACTGAGGTCTAACCTTTCTTGTGATTCCTATTCAGTGCAACTACTTCAAAGGTGCGACATCCAGTAATAACTTGGCCCATCACTTTGGGCAAGTTGAAGTATTTCTTTTGATGCAGATAAACACAACTGACAGAACACAGAGGTGAGAATTAAGGTTCAAGGTTCCTTTTATTGTCATGTCATAATCCGTTAAAATATAACATGCATGATATACTTTAATGTTTGCCAGCTATAAGGCAGGCAAAGTGTGGCCATTAGTGTTTCCCAGCACTCCTTACAGTAAGAGATAAAGAGAAACAAAAGGGAGTCCCTTGGGGGTGTCCGTGAATTCACCTCCAGCATTCCTGCAGCCTTTATATCCTCCCCGACTCCTGTTAGCTCCATCGGTAACCCGAGCTTCACATCAAAACCTTAATACAATCAGGAAACCTTAGCTCCCTCGGCCCTTCAGGAGCCCTTCTTGCCCTCAGCACCCTCTCAAAACCCTGCTCTGATACCTGATTACCGTGAGCCGGCCCACAGGCTGCATGGTTCCCCCGACCCCAAGTTGCCCGCAGTCTGCATGGGTCCCTCAGCCGCTGATCCCCCTCGCTGGTCTGCCATGATTCCTGTCCATGTTGAGTTATTGAAAGAGTTATAAAGTAGCATTTCCCACCCATGGTAAATATTTCTCAATATTATCTTCATCCAAGCGGTTAAATTTCTTTGGGGAATTTAAGGATTGAAATGAACATATTTGCAGAGGACAAGGTTTTTTGTGAAAGTTCTGGGCTCGCTATTTTAATTGACATTGTGGTGTTATCCAATTTAAAATTAGGGCGCTTCTTGGCCACAGAGACAAAGGAACTCGATGAGAAGTACTTTGAGGCGAGGCTCCTTTTCAACTTTCTTAAACGCCATCTGTTAGTTGTAATTGTGATTGGGAGCAATTTCATGCCATTAGATGCCCAGAAATGATGTGGTGGGGAAGTAGGAGAAAATATTTACTTCTTTATTTTTAACATGAATTGCTGAGTTTTGTTTGATAAGAGAGCAAGGAGTGGGGAAAAGTCAGTTAAAGTTGGTTTAACAAAAACATTGGCGGCCGTTGGTATTTTACTACTTTTGGAACAAATTACTGGCATCTAATGTGCATATATTGTGGTTCACAATCACTCATTAAATGAGGGTCTTATATTTAGTCTTCACATCAATGCTACATTAAAGCCAATGAGCCATTATATCAATGGTTTATGTTCTACAAACACAACATGGGGCTAAGTACATTGAAAAGTGAAAAGTTTTGTTCTTGAGTCAATTATTCCAGCTGGATGGTCATTTCAATTTGCTCAGCCAAACAAATGATTTCACTTTCTCAGTGCATTTGAGGGCTATCTCATGGACTTTCTCTCCACACACAGACCACAGCAGCGGACCAGCGAGGAGCTTGGCGGCCGAAGGACTCACACCAGGCTCTGGGCTGCGGGAAACAAGCTCGTGGGAATGAGGCATCGGGTCCGAGATTCGTGAGAGCGCCGACGGCAGGCATAGATCCCGAAGGGCCTCTGGCATCAACGGCTTTGATTTGGAACCAGACACTGAGGAGGGTCACATGGATGTCTGAAGCTCGGGGTTCACCACTGGAGGCCGTGCGACTATGGAGGTTACAGTAGACGGTGGCATCAGTAGAACTGGTGGGATCCACAGGCACTCTGTCTCTGAAAAGCCTTTTTTTTGCCTCTGTTTCTTGTTTCGGTGGCGGTGGCAAGCTAGTAATGTCTCTTTGGGTGTCTTGACGGGCTAACAAAAGTAAATAATGTACATGACAATAGAGCAAGATTTAAGATTCAAGATTCCCTTATTATCATGTAATGGTACAGAACATGTAATATTACACAAAATTGCCCTCTCCCTGCCATAAAGCAGACAAAGAGTCACCATTAGTGTTGTCTGGTGCTCCTTACAGTATGAGAGAAAGAGATGCAAAGGAGATTCTCTTTAAAATCACTGAGTGTCCCACAGCTCTGCAGCTACATAGACTCCTGTTCAATCCATCGGGAATCCGAACTCCAGAATCAATCATCTGACACAACAAGGAGGCTTTCAGCACCCAAGGCCCTTTGGGACCCTTCTTGCCCTTAGCACCCTGGTGAATCCCAACTCTGATATCTTGTTTCCATGAGCCAGCAGCCCACAGCCCATGTGGGTTCCCCCCCTCACCTCCCCTCCCGCCACTCAACTGCATGTAGTCTGCAGCCTGTGTGGTTCTTTCACCCACTGAGCCCTTCAGTGGTCATCATTGTGGAGAGTTGTCTACTCTGCTTCTCCTTCTAAATGGGAATGGGTTGGGGGGGGTGGGAATAGGAGGTGTTCTTCCCCTTTCTGGTGCCCTGCACTGGTCTACTTCTCCTCCAGAGTCTTAAATTCCTCGTGGTCACTGTTGAGCACAGGCGCTGTGGTCTTGGGCACAGATTGTACAATTGTAGTATTTTTCTGACAAATGCAGTCAGCTCCTTTAACAAGCCACTTAAAGCCTGTACTAAACAGTCAGCATTAGGACCAGGTGATTGAACCTTTTGGAGCATCGCTGTGTCTCCCCTCTCCACTCTCCTAGGTCTGTACCAGCACCAGTGCAGTTGTTACAGCAGATCTGACATTTGGAAGGATTGCATAAAATCTGGATTGTATTTCCACTGGCAGGTTTTTACTTGACAGAGAGAGATATGAATGCAAGAAGGGAATAATCATTTGATTCCTTCAAGCCTTGGTTGGAAGACAATGGGAGTAAGTTCAACTCCAGAGAACAGAGTGCCAAATCCATGTTAATGCCTCAGTACAACATTGAGGGAAGACATTGAGGGACCATTCAAATGAATTGCAAGATGCAATTTCACAATACCACAAAAACACATTATCAGATTGAAACACAAAACTCTGCAAACACATGATCATGTCAAGATCATAATATGCTGGTGATGGAAATCAGAACTATAAAGAAAATGTAGAAGGTACTCAGCTGGTTAGTCAAGGTTAGCACAGCGCCAATGGCCTAGGTTTGAACCTAGCACTGACCATAAGGAGTGCGTATGTTCTCTATGAGACCTGCATGGA
This sequence comes from Narcine bancroftii, assembly GCF_036971445.1. NCBI lineage: Eukaryota > Metazoa > Chordata > Chondrichthyes > Torpediniformes > Narcinidae > Narcine > Narcine bancroftii. The sequence goes on from NC_091469.1 coordinate 144,784,947, forward strand.
TTTCCTTCTGGTACTCCCACCCTCCAGGTTTGTAGATTAATTGGTGGATTTGGGTGGCACGGGCTTGTAGGCCGGTATGGCGTGTTACTGCGCTGTATTTCTAAATTAAAGAAAACATTTAAATAAAATCTGCGAGCTGTTTGTGGAAGCCAGCTGGGCAGAGATTGATACCATATACCTTACATTTACACGAATTACCACACTTGAGAAGTCCTTAATAGTGAGATATCTTTGGACATCACAGGCTGCTCTCCCCACCATTGAGAAAATGTACAGGGAATGCTGCCATTGGACCGCATCAAGGATCAACACCACCCAGCACATGCTTTGTTCTCTCTCCTATCATCAGGAAAGAGGTGGAGATGCCACAAGACTTCCACCACCAAGTTCAGGAACAGTTGCTACCCCTCCACCATCAGACTTAATCAGAAACTCATTTAAAGACACTTTGCTCATTATTTACTATTAAATATTTAATTTCTGTATGACACAATCAGTTTGTTTACATTTATTTATTTGTTTACAATTCTCTCTTTTGTATACATATCTTTTCTTGCATGACAAATAAGTAGAAATTCTGCCTGGCTTGCAGGAAAAAAGACTCTCAAGGTTGTATGGGATGGAGCCGTGGAAACACAGACCCTCCCAGAATCGTTCTCAACCGCAATTATTAGTGTTATCAAAAAAAAGAATAGGGACCTGTTAAAAACTTCATCATACCAACCAATATCCCTATTAATTGCTGATTATAAGATACTAGTGAAAGCATTGGCTAATAGGATAGGGCAATACTTGTCAACACTGATACATACGGACCAAGCAGGACTTGTTAAAGGAAGACATTCCTCAAATAGTCCAAGAAGATTATTTAATATAATACACATGGCAAAATCTGAACAAAATCCAAGTATTACAGTCTCTGTAGATGGGGAAAAAGTATTTGACCATTTGGAATGGGCTTTTTATTTAAAACGCTGGAAAAATTTGGTATAGGCAGAACATTTATAATTTGGATAAAAACATTATACCATAAACTCCAAGCTAAAATTATAACAAATAGTCAGATGTTGGCAGTGTTCCCCTTGAGTAGATCGAGCAGAGAGGGATGTCCCCTGTCCCCAGCGCTTTTTATTTTAGCGATTGAATCACTGGCGGAGATAATAAGAAGGGATCAGGATATAAAGGGCTTCAAAGTCAGCCAAGAAGAACACAAAATCAGTCTATTCGCTGATGATGTGCTATCATACCTATCAGACCTGGCTAAATATTTGTAAAAATTACAAGGAATACTAGAAAAATATGGAAGAATATCAGGCTACAAAATAAATATGGATTCAAGTGAGAAAATTCCATTACCAAATTTTGAACATGAAAGTTACCAAAAAGGAAGTAAATTTAAATGGAAGATGGATGGAATAAAATATCTTTGGATAAAAACTGACAAGAACTGCAAAATCTGTACAAACTAAATTATGTCCCTCTTCTTGGGAAGATGGAAAGAGACCTACAGAAATGGAGAGAGTTATTGATTACTTTAGTGGGAATGGTTAACTGTGTCAAAATGAAAGTGATGCCAAGACTACAATACCTTTTACAATCACTGCCTATTCTGTTTTGTAAAAGCTTTTTTTCAGCTACTAAACAACCACATCAGACAGTTCTTGTGGAATAATAAGGTACCAAGAATTGCATTGGAAAAACTGACATGGGGCTACGAGCTGGGAGGACTTAGACTTCCAGATTACAAACAACATTGCCTAGCTGCACAGGCTAGATTTCTCGCAGCCTTCCCCCTTGTCTTGGGTTCAAATGAGAATGTACTCAATGGAGGAGCGGGAAGCAAAGGACTTTATCTATAAATGGAGTGTCAAATCACTGAAGAAAAAGATGGATAACCCCATTCTAATACATATGATTAGAACGTGGCAAGAAATTAATAAATGTATATGAAAAAATTAGTAGGGATATCAATAAAAGCACCACTGTGTAAAAATGTGTTTTTGCCTATGAATATTAAATTCATGGTATGACAAAGGCATAGGATATATTATGGATTGTTACACAGAAGGAACTCTTATGAACAATTAAAACACAAATACAGAGTGACCAATGGGACCTTCTTCTGTTTTATCCAGCTTAGATCATTTTTAAGTGAAAGATGGGGACCAACATTGACCCCAAGCTGAAATTAGTGAAACTGAACGAATGGTCTGGATGGGGAATACATCCAAATTTATAACAAAAATGTTCTATGCTCTCCAGAGTGAAAGTGCAAAACCAGGGTTGCAGAGGTCAAGGGAAGGATGGGAGTCAGACTTGGGAGTTGTGATTTCGGATAGACGCGGGCCAGATTGGTGTAAGGAGAGTAGGACATCAATTATAAATGCAAGATATGGACTGGTTCTGTATAATTTTTTACACCAATTATATCTTACCGCACAAAAGTGATCGGTGTGATCAAAAGCCAAATGTTCGGAGATGAGTTTCAGATGTGGGACTGAGACAGGAACTTTTGTACATGCCACATGGTCATGCGTGAAAGTGAGGCCATTTTGGCAAGAAATTGCAGAAAAATTAACCAGGATAACAGGAGTGGTTTTGTGGCTGACCCTGAGCTATATCTACTAAATAATTTTATGGAAAAAATCAACAAATTGACCAAATATCAAACCATTTATAAACATAGCACTGGCTGCAGTGGTATTGTGATCACTTGGAAGTTTGACTCCCCTCTACTTATAGCACAATGGACTGCGGAAGCGAACAGTTGTGTAACTATGGAAAAAAATCACATATAACTTAGAGAATAAATATTACACTTTTGTAAAGGTCTTGCAGCCATACCTGGATCATACAGAGGCCCACAGTAATAAAGAAAAGGGTATAAAAGTAACTATTCCCCCAATTGTACTCTATATAATTAAAATAGATGTAAGCTCTGATGGTGAATGGATCTGTTATTTGTGAGGGGAGCAGGGGGGAGGGAGGGAGGGACTATTTTTATTTTGTTTGTAAGAAAAGTTTAATGTATATTTAAAATATTACTATGTATATTTTAGAAAAAAATCAAAAATAAAATATTCAAATAAAAAGTTGTGTGATATTAGGTAGGTACACTGAAAATACATCTGAACTTTGAACGTTGACATTCAGTGGTTATGAAGGGCACTATGTAAATGTAAGCCTTTTGTTTCTCAAGACTCAGATGACCGTTCAGTCTACTAAACACCCAGCCCAAATCTTGCGGACATGGTCAGTAAACGCTTTGGGTTGAGACGCTTTATCAACGCTAACAGTGAAAAGGTGATATGACATGTATAAAAGAATTAGAGGAGGGGCCAAGATGTGATAGGGTAATGGTCAAAAAGTGTGAGAGGTGGGGAGACGGGCAGAGAGAAAACATGAGGGGGCTAATAACAAATAACCTAATAAACATGGAACATGGAGGAAACTGGAGTACCTGGAGGATACCCTCATGGGAATAACATACAAACTCCTTGCAGACAGCACTGGATTTCAGCCTGGTTTGCTGGCGCCGTAACGGTGTTGTGTGAAACACTACGCGAACTGTGACACCCTTGGCATAATATATATGTATAATGAGCTGACGAGTGCCAATTATACATTCAATGAAAGTAGAAATGTTTCTTGGTGTTTACTCATCTAAATGCAAATCTGTTCTTTGGTTGCTCTAAATCACTGGTGTATTGCACCTATATTAGGGACATGGGGGATGGGGTGACTTTGCCAAGAGAGCATGGAATCAGAGTTCTTTGGTCAATTGATGAATAGTTTGACAGCAGAACAGCCATCAACAATGTGGACATCGGGCACAGCATACAATCATATGAACTAGTTTTCATCAAAGAGTCAATAGTGGAAAGGATGAATAGCTTCAAGTTCCTGGTTATCAACATCTCTGAGGATCAGACCTAGGCCTTCCATGTCGATACAATCATGAAGAAGGCTCGCCAGCAGCTATACTTTATGAGGAGTTTGAGGGGATTTGGTACGGCTCCAAAGACTCATGCAAATTTATACAGGTGTACAAGATCTTTCTAGATCTTAAATGTAAGTTTGTCTCATTACACTGAGCAGGGCATTCTGACTGGTTGCACCACATGGAAGTGCCAAAATACAGGACAAGAAAAACTACACAGCGTTGTGAGCTCAGCCTCCACCCATTCAGCATGTCTACAAGTGACAATGCCTTAAGAAAGCAGCCTCTATCCTCAAGGACCATCACCACGCAGCCACCCTCATTTCACTGCCATTATTTGGAAGGAGGTACAGGAGTCTGATGAGGCACAAGGACTGCTTCTTCCCCTCTGCCATCAGATTTTTGAATGAACAATGAACCATAGACACCACCTCACATTCTAAATTTTAAATTTCGTCATTCAGCACAGTAACAGGCCATTCTAGCCCTCATGCCCGCGCTACCCAATTAACTACATCCCCGTTACATTTTGAAGGGTGGGAGGAAACCGGACAGCGCGGGATTCGAACCCCAGTCCCAATCACTAGTGCTGTAAATGTGTTGCACTGACTGCTACGCCAACTGACTCAACTTATTTTTTGCCCTAATTTATTTATTTTGAAATGTAATTTATAGCAATATTTGCACCGTGATGCATTTCGTGACAGGTTCATAAATTCTGATTCTGAGCATTTACCTGCCAGTAGATAGCTACCTTTTGACATACTTCTAGCACCAAAGCCATTCGATTCCTACAGAAGGAATACCATTGATGTGGACCTGGATGGCCCTTTAATAAGTATTGCGGTTCAGCACCCCCCCTCCCCCCAACCCACCCACCCACCATGCATTTTCCACATAAGATTAAAGCTCTTTACCTAATTATGTAATTGTGCTTTGAAGGGTATGACCCCCCCTCGTGCCATGCTTTCTAGATCTTAAATGTAAGTTTGTCTCATTATACTGAGCATTGGGAGAAGGGTTCATCTGCGAGTAACCTCATGGGTTATCTCTAACATTCGTTCCACTGTGTACAGAGCACAGTTCACAGAACATGAAAAGGGAGGTCAATTTGTACAAAGCAAAGTAGCTTGATAGGACTGTTGTGGGTTTCTTTTGTTTCAGGAGCCCGACAGCTCCAGGAAAGAAACTGTCTTTAAGCCTGTTGGTGCATGCTTTCATGCTCTTGAGCCATCTTTCTGATGGGAGGAGGGAGAAGAGAGTGTATCTGGGGTGTGATAGTTTTCCGTAGGCAGCAGGAGATGTAGATAGAGTCCATGGAGGGGAGGGAACATGCAATGTTTTGAACTGCCTTCTGGAGCTTTTTCCAACCTTGAGCAGTGCATATCTCAGGCCATGCTGTGATGCACCCAGCAAGTCTGCTTTCTATGGTGCCTCTATAGAGGCAGTTGAGGGGCAAGGAGGACATGCCAAATTTCCTTAGTCTTCTGAGAAAGTAGACCTTCCTGCCATCTTTCTTGACCCAGGTCAGGCCATTGGAGATATTTTTTCCTGTGCACCTGAAGTTTTCTCCTCCTTCCCCTTCACCCCCATTGATGTGGACAGAGATGAGGCCTCTTGACCCTCTTCTAAAGTCAGCAAGGCTACACGAGTAGTTACTTCCCCCTTAATCTTCTGCCGACTAAACTAAGTTTCCATTCACCAAAGGAGGCAGACTCCCTCTATTCATCTTGCCAAAGTGCATCATAATTATCAACAGCACATTTAGGACAACTCATCAACCCTCTGGGCTCGAAAGAGGAGAATCACAGCTGCTGCAGAGTTAGTAACTCAATAAGATGACATAATGGCTTGTTTGGATTGAGATTTCCTGCGGAGGCTAAAAATGATATTGTCTCTCTGGTTTCCTATTTTCCAAAAAAATCATGGATTTGTTAAAGTAGTGGGCCTTTGTAGAAAGTAAAAGAAAACTCCCTACTCCTTTCAGAACCCCTGCTAAATAAATTTCCCCTTTCAAATGGAGAGCAGAGAGCTCGCGAAATTCTCGTCAGGCCAGGCAGCATCTGCGCAGAGAGACAAAAAAAGTGTAATTATTTCAATCGTTCATCAGCAAATGGCTGGAGAATGGGAAACCAAATGGAGTTCAAATCCAAAATGCACTGCCTGAAAAGGTGCTGGAACCTGATGCGTCAGTAACTTCAGGGGAAAAAAAAATTGAATGAGAGGCAGATTTGTAAGAATGATTACAGAGTGCTTAGTGAACTGATTAGCCTTATTTTGTTTTGTGAGGTTTTCCATTATTTTTGACTGGCTGCTATTTCACATCTTGATGAGCACAGTAAGGGTAAGCTGATACTAAATTATGTTATTAAAAAAACAGCTGCACGGCATGGCATTTGCCCAAAGGAGAATTATTTTCACATGTGTAGCCTTTAAAGTAGAACGGGGAAGTAATACGACTTGTTATTGTTGCATTTACAACTGTATTTGCAACCTGACTTGCACAGCCCGTTGAAATCATTTGATATCTCAAGTAGATTGTTATTATTGCTTCCTGTTTTTTTTTCTTACATCCAGTTAGATTTACTCATGAAGCGTTTAGATGGAAGGAAGTTTTTCTTTGCGGATTGTTCAGTCAATTAAATATAATTTCATTGTTGCTGTCCCAGATGTTTATAATTCGTGACATCATCTCATGGAGGAATGGTGTTAAGGGTTAAATCAGCATTGGTGAAATGAGTCTGCTGAGAAGGAGAATGAAGTAAAGCTTGACAGGCGGTGAGAAGTATGTTGGGATATGTAAGGCTAGTAGAATGAGAGCCTCTGTTTGGAGGAAGAGCATCTTATGCTACGTCTCGGCAGTCTCCAACCATACAGCATCAATATTGCCCTCCAATTTCGGTTAACCCCTCATCCCTCGTCTCTCTCTCTCTTTGACACCCCCACCTGTCACCTTTCCTCTAGCTCCTCAACCCCTTCTCTTCCTTCTCCTATCAAAGTCAGAGAGCTTCCCTTCTTAACTTCTGCGCCTTCCCCCTTTCACCTCCCGTAAAAGCCCTTCTTTAAGGTATGAGAAGAAGCAGGCGGCACCTAAATAAATGAAATAGCGGGGGCAGGAGACAGACCGAGAGACAAAAGGTGATACTTGGCTACATAGAAGAAGCCAGGAGAGATATATAACTGATGTTTCAGGCCCAGGTCTAAAACGTTGGTAATATTATATTTGCACCCTAAGGACGCTATGAGACCTGCTGAGTTTCTCCAGTGCGAAAGTCTGCAGACACCGTGGTGTATGTTAAAAAAAACAATACTGGAGAAACTCAGCAGGTCAAACGGTGTACTTTATATAGCAAAGATAAAGATACATAGCCAATATTTCAGGCTTGACCCTTTATCAAGGTACAGTACAACTCCGATTATCCAAAATGGTCGGGACCGGGCGCTATGTTGGATATAAGTTTTATTTTTCGGAGAACCGGTAATTTTTTAACAGCCCAGTAACAACAGAAAATGACTTGTAACATTGCTTAAATAACAACAAACAAGGGAAGGTTTTTTAAGCATTTAAATAATGTTTAATTCTCACCAAGCAAAAATGTTGGCCGCTGCCAATCACTGACACCTCCCCACCGAGGCCCTGCTCCTGCCTGGAGCCTGATGTCCCGCCTGCTGCTGAGAGCCTGATGTCCCCTCTGCTGTCGGGAAGTCGTTCTCCTTGATGAAGCTAGGACAAGGGATGCTTCCAACCTTGTGGTTGGGATACAGCACCACATAGATTGAGAGGGAGAGTTGGAGAGAAATGTCAATAGGGGAAGGCAAAGAAGAAATGGAAAGAGGGAGGGGAAGGGACAATCATCATTCAAATTTCATGTTGAGTGAATTTCTTTTTCAACCTGTGAGGTCAGTTCGACTTCAAAAAACAATTTCAGATTTTTGATTTGTTTCAGATATCCTCATTTAGCTGATTTTTTAAAAAAAATCAGATAAATTAGGATTTTGGAGAATCTGATTTGGGATAGTGGAAGTTGAACTGTATGGACAAGGTATAGGCAGGCAGCACTTCTGCGTTTTTTCTACAATCACAGCATTGGCAGACTTTTGTGATTCACTCCTATCACTTCTCATTTTCTTCCACATCTACTTTCCCAGCTATATCCACCTTCTTTCTACCTGTTAGCCTGTGATCCTCCCCTACCTCTCCCTCCTCTCCTCTCCTCCTCCCTCCTCCACCCAATTTTTATTCAGGCTTCTATCTGTTTTTCCACATTCCTGATGAAGGGCTCAAGCGTGAAACATCAACTCTCTTTTACTTCTTTCCGATGCTGCATGAACTGCTGAGTATCTCCTGAACTTCTGTGCATTAATAATTGTACTGCTGGCCAATCAGCGATCTCCTTTTCCGAAAGTCATTTAGGTGCATACCTGCCCACAAGCCTGAGCGCGCACTGCCATTGGCTGGCCCTAGTCATTGGCCCGTGCTCTGCAGAGCGGGAAATTCAAATGCCTTCATTTGCCACTGTTCTGCAGAGCGGGGCATATTTAAGCATGAGTGGGCTGTTTCTTCCTTTTCCCTGCCTGGATCATTATGGCTACAGTAGAACGTCCATGAGGATCGCAGGTAATGGGACATCGTGTCCCCTAAGGCTAGCCAGGCTATCCCAATGCACTGAGCCCCTTTCTTCCCTGATGGGTTCCATGGTCTGGGTGCGAGTTAGCGTGAGTGTGTGAGAGCTTGTATGCATGTGTGTAGTGGGAGAGCCGATGTGCTGCGCTGTGAGTTGATTTAATAAAGATCTTTGTATTGTGATCTGAGTCTTGGAGCTTGCTTGCTGATGCACCCCATGACCCCTTCAATACAATACAACAATATTTCTGGTTGATGGCCCTTCCTCAGAACAATATATATGAATATGAAGTGCTGAATATGTTCAACACTCATGTTGCATGTGGATAGGATACCAGCTTGTGAGGCACCTTAAAAATTGGTAAGAGACATTGAGGACATGCTGAATTTCGTCAAGCTTTGGAGAAAGTAGCGCCATTGATGAGGTTTCAAAAAAAAAGATTAGCACAGCACAGTAACAGGCCTTTCAGGACCACGAGCCTGTGCCACCCAAGTGACCACCTCCTTCATTTTGCATGGAGAGATATGGGGAGAAGAGAGAGACAGGACAGGATGGATGATCTACAAATTTGCCAATGACACTGGGGTTGGTCGGCAGAATCACAGACGGCAATGAGGAAACATACAGGAGTGAGATTGATCGCCTTGTTGCGTGGTGTCACAACAACGTTGCACTCAATATTAGCAAAGCTAAGAAATTGGTTGTGAACTTCAGGAAGGGGAAATTCGGAGAACACAATTCAGTCCTCATCAATGGGTCAGCAATGGACAGGGTACAAAAAAAAACTTCAAATTCCCAAATGTCTACATTTCTGAAGGGTTATCCTGGGACCATCATGAAGAAGACTCACCAGCAGCTATACTTTGCTAGGAGTTTGAGGAGATTTGGTATGTCACCAAAGACTCTTGCAAATTTGAAAAGGTCTACCATGGAAAGCATTCTGACTGGTTACATCACTGTCTGGTATGGAGATATTAATGCACAGGACTGGAAAAGGCTAAGGTTGTGAACTCAGTCAGCGCCATCATGGGCATTAGTCATCACTCCATTATGGACATCTTTAAGAGGCGATGATTCAAGAAAGCATCTTCTGTCATCAAGGACCCTCACCACCCAAGCCATGCCCTTCACTCATTGATATAGACAGGATGGAGGTACAGGAGCCTGAAGATGAACAAAAGCAATTTCTTCCACTCCACCATTTGAATTTTGAATGAACAATGAACCTATAGAACAGTGGTTCTCAACCTTTTTCTTTCCACTCACGTACCACTTAAAGTAATCCCTATGTCATAGGTTATCTGTGATTAGTAAGGGATTGCTTAAGGTGGTATGTGGGTGGGAAGGGAAGGTTAAGAATCACTAGACTTAATTGTTACTGAAATATTTTGCTTGAGAAAAATTGTCATTGGCCCATTTCCTTTCGAGGTATGAAACCATGCACATAACGAGTCAATTAGGGACGATTAAAACAGTGGTTTTCAAATGTTTTCTTCCCACTCACATACCTCCTTAAGCAATCCCTTACTAATCACAGAGCACCGATGGCAGAGGGAATATTTAGGGAAAAGTGGTACGTGAGTGGAAAGAAAAAGGTTGAGAACCACTGCTAGAGATACTACCTCACTTTTTTTCTCTTTTTTGCACTAATAATTTATTTTTAAATATTGTATTTACTGAATTGTAATTTATAGCAATTTTGCATTAGTAGCGCACTTTACTGTTGCTGCGAAACAACAAATTTCATGACACGTGTTCATGACAATCAACCTGATTCTGATTCTGATGCATTTGCTATGGAGAAATGGATCAGAGGTCAATGGACAGGACCATAAAAGAGGCAGAGAGGATCACTGGAGTCTCCCTACCTGCCATCGACGTGATCTACTGGGATTGTTGAATGAAGTGGGCACGCAAAATCATTGAGGACACCTTCCACCCCGCGTACATCATCTTTTAGCTGCTCCTGTTGGGAAAGAGATACAGGAGTATCAGACCATCAGGCTGAGAAACAGCTTCTTCCCATGGGCAGTGCGAATGCTGAATGACCAAAGGAGCTGCTCACAGTGACCATCCAAGATCTTATATTTAATTTTATCTATGAATACTAAATTTGTAAATTTTGACATACAGCAAGGTAACAGGCCATTTCAGCCTACAAGTCTGTGCCGTCAAATTTACACCTTACAGGCAGTGTGGGATTCAAACCCCCGTTCCGATTGCTAGTGCTGTAAAGGTGTTGCGCTAACTGTTACGCCATTCATGCCACCTAAATGAGTCCTACATATGTATTGTTTGTCTGTATGTGTTTTATGTCTGGCTGTGGGTCAGCTTGATTTGCACCAAGGACCAGAGAACGCTATTTCGTAGTGAAACCAGATGACATTAAACTTGACTTGATTCTGATTCTGATCATTCATGATTAGATTGAAGGGAGCTAGCCAGAAAAAGGGTATAATTACTAACTATTCATTTTGGAAAGCTGAATAAAATCAAACGTTGTGCTATGAATGACAAATCATGTTTGACAAATTTCCTTGAATTCTTGGACAAGGTGAAAATGTATCTAGATTTTGAAAAAGCATTTGACAAGGAGTCACAAAAATTTAGTGTCCAAAGTATTGGAGGAAGTGTTTTAGCATGAATTGAAAGCTGTCACACAGCACTGATTCAGAATAATGGGTTATTTTCAGGTTGAAGGGATGCGTCTCCTAGGGAACTTCAATGGTTTACTACAGATAGTACCCGATTTACGATGATCCAGCTTACATATTTTCAAAGTTAAGATGTTTCAGATCCGTACTTTCAATTTCGAGTTCCGATGTGTCCCTGTGCTTGTGATAGGCGGCGCACTACTTGCGCTTGATTCTGGGTGATGGCAGCATTGCGCGAGAATAACCTACTTCTCAAGACACTGAATCAACAACGCCCACAGTATTCAACATTGAACATGTTGTATTCAATATTTAATTTTTAAAAATGCTAAGTGCGGTGTTCTTTTTTGAGTTATGATTTTTTTTGACTTACCGGAACAGAACCCCATTGTAAATTACGGATTACTGGTATTTAAATTAATTTCATCATGGAGGGAATGAAATTTAAAGTTTCCACATTGGACAATGAGATAAAAATAGGTGGAAGGGAATTTTCTGATGAGGAATGTGGAAGAAATTTTATGAAGATTGATACTGTCACATTGTGAAAGAAAGTTTGTGTTGCAGCTTTGACATTGACACTAAACATAGTTGGCGAACAGCTCGTTTTAATACAGCATCTATGCAGTGAGATATTTAGAAGTTAAGCCTTAACACAGCTAGCAGTGGTTGATGTCGTTAACTGTGAGTATTGACACTCTTTCCTTCATATTTAGATAAAATAAGATTTTAATTTCAAAAATTGTAGCGAAGGTCTTGATGTAGTTTTTGATAGTTTATTCCATAATGCAATCCCATTTTCTGTAACAGCTTGTTTGTCTCTCTCTCTATATATATGTGCTTGTAGAGATAGATTTTGGAGTCGGATAGCAATGGAAACTGCCGTCTACTCTCCATGATATACATGTGAAATAAATCCTGTGAAATGAACCTTGAGGTCTCTGAATCGGTTAATTTTATTGACAGGATGCTGAGTTCTGCAATTTGATGTAGAATGATTGAGGGAAAACTTGGTGTTAGAGTGCAATGCAGGGAAGTGTAAGTTCATGGACTCCGGTAAAAGGAATTAAAACTGGATAATTATCTAAATAGAGAAGTTCAGAGTGAAGTAAAACATGAAAATCTGCAGACACCGTGTTGAAGTAAAAACTCAAAGCTGGAGAAACTCAGCGGGTCAAGCAGTGCACTTCATATGGCAAAGGTAAAAATATATAGCCGACGATTCAGGTTTGAGCCCTTCATGGGAAAACATCTGTAGGCATCCAAACAAAAGAGTAGGGGAGTGGGGGAAGGGATGGTCACAAGGCAAGAGGTGATAGGTGGAGAAGGGAGGGAGTGCACAGAAGCCATCAAGGGGAGGAGGGATGGCTAGGTGAAGGGAGGGAGGAGAACTGGAAAGGGGAGGGAAGGGGTAAACAGGTTAGCATAAACCAGAAAAGTCGATGTTATTACCATCTGGCTGGAGAGTGCCCAGATGGAAAATCAGGTGCTGTTCTTCCAATTTGGTGGTTCTTGGTTGGACAGTGCGTAAGGCCATGGACAGATATGTGAGTATGGGAGTGTGACGCAGAACTGAAATCTTTGGCTACTGGAAGGCCTCTGTTACTGTAGCAGATGGATTGAAGGTGCTCAATGAAACGATCTCCAAATTTGCATCAGTCGCTCTGATGTAGAGAAGGCCATAAAGGGTTCAGAATGAACTTGGTGTTCTAGTGCATGAAGAGACAAGGTCAGCTTTCCCTGGAGTGGAGGGGTTAAGTGATTGAGGTACATAGGATAATGAGAGGTATGGATTGGGTAATGTGTGGGAAATCTTTCCCTTTGTTAGTGGTAGAGAGAGAGAGAGAGAGAGAGAGAGAGAGAAAAGCAGAGATCACTCTGACTGTGTTTCAGCCAGCAAGAGCAACTCGAACTGAAACAGGAAAATCTGGCCAGAAGCTCCAGTATGGAAGATGGCCTAGTCACAGCCCTTGGGTTCATGCAAGAGGAGAGGACTGGCTGTCTAATGTTTCACTTGGAACAGAAAGGAACTCTATGATGACCTGAAAGAAAGAGGTTATCATCTGGAGAACCCTCATAGGGCAAGTTTCGTCAGCAAGACACTGAGGTGACTGATGGAAATTCATCAGTTGTGGATGTCCTGGAACAACAAATCTCTCTCTGAAAATCAACAAGTAACTTCCTGAGCGGTAACCATTTACCTTTCGAACACCAAAGCCTGGCGAACTTTATAAATGTTAAATTCTGTGCACAATAGAAAAATTACCTGCAACCAGTGAACTTGGGGGAATGAGAAATGAGATTGGATTGTGAATCAAAGAACGATTCTGAACTTACACACACATTACACACATGTGCGCTTAGAATTATAAGGGGGTTAAGTTAGTTAAGTTAATAATAGATAAGTTAAAGTTTGATTCTGTTTTCATGTTTAAAGATAATTTGAAGCAACTTTTGTTTAAGTAACTATTTGTCTTGGAGAATATCTATTGCTGCTGGGTTTATGGGTCCTCTGGGCTCGTAACAAAGTACAGTTGCTGTCAGCATTCTGCGTGAGCACTAGAACCACCAAGGAACAGAAGGCCAAGGGCTAGACAGAATCAGAATCAGAATTTATTGTCATGAACAAGTTATGAAATTTATTGTTTTGTGGCAGCATCACAGTTCAAACATTCATATAAACCGCGTTACAAAAATAAATAAAAATAGTTCATGAATAGTCAAAGTACGGCAGCGTCTTTGGTTCATTGATCAATCAAGAATCTGATGGCAGCAGGGAAGAAGCTGTCCCTGTGCTGCTGAGTGGTCGTCTTCAGGCTTCTGAACCTTTTTCCCAATGGTAGCAGTGTGAAGAAGGCATGGCTTGGGTGGTAGGGATCCTTAAGGATAGAGCCTGCTTTCGTAAGACACCATCTCTTGTAGATATCCTCGATGGAGTGAAGACAGGTGGCCGTGATGTCGCAGGCCGAGTTAACAACCCTCTGGAATTTGTTCTTGTCTTGAGCATTGGCGCCTCCGTACCAGGCAGTGATGCAACCAGCCAGAATGCTCTCCACTGTAGAAGTTTTCGAGAGTCTTCGCTGCCATATCGAACCTCCCCAAACAAAGAGGTTAGTACAGAATGGTACCTACTGGCCAGATGTGGTGGACTGAATAGCCTGTGACTAAAATAATTTGGAGCGCACTGAGATTGTAAAAGGGGCAGTATAAAATTCAAGAGTTTCCTCTTTTTCAGGGAAAATGGGACAGGTTTTGTTTCTTTCCACTGGCATCTGTGCTGGTGGCATTGCCATAAACCTTTGCACCTGGCTAACCCTAGCACTTCTGGCTCTCAGCTGGTGGTTCAACTTGTGCCCATAGTTCAGCCTTGTTCAGAGCACTGTCCTGTTCTCCCTGAACTGCAGCCTCTTGCAACACCCAGACAGCCCATTTTTTTTAATTTTAAAGAGAGACTCCAGGCGCCAAATGACGCGTTAATATGCACAGAACACTACTTCAATATCTCGACTCTTACGCTAATTAATTTTTATCATTTCCTGCATGCCGTTAAAGTCAGCTTTAAAGTGGAGATTTTTTTCCTCTAACTAAGCAAAGTGATAGATGGCTGTCGAGAGATGACCATAAACCTTTTGTTTATTTGTTCATTTTGATACAATACTAGACTGAGGTTTGCATGTGAACAGAACTTTGTACTGTTTTACTTTAAGTGTTTTTACTTTCTTTCCTCGTTAGAATAGTTGTTAACACAGGAAAGTTGCTCTTCTGTTTAATAACCAGTAAAAGCTGTTGAAATCTTTGCAATCTTCCAATTAAAAAAAATATTGCCTCCTATTTTGATGTTTACAGCTTCCTCGCCTACCTTAGGCAACAAGAGCACAGGAACAGCATGGGATTTTCATCTGGTGACAAGATAGAGAAAGGAGGTAAGAACCTAATTGCACTGGAGAATGAAGATTTTGCTCCCTGAGCACTCTTGGGTGTGTTTTATGGATTTTGGGCTACTGATCACGAAAATCACCTTAGAAATTTCCTGTCACGTGACTTTGTTTTTAGATATAACCTATTTTGTGATTTCCTGTCATATTTTAATTCTACTGCAAACAGATAAAACCATGAAGCACAACGTGTCACTGAAAATTCATTTTACACATTCGCATTGGGACTTCTTCCCTGCTGAACTTGGTGCAGTCAGTGCCGAACACAGCAAAAGGTTTCACCAGGAAATTGCAACCATGGAAAAACTGTATCCATCAACGCTAGCCGGACTATTGTCGGACACTGTGACGCCCTGTGGTAGCAGCAAGCAGACACAAAACACAAAAGACTGTTACTATAGGCTTTATTCAGCTAAAAGTCTGTACACCAGTTTCAGCTGTGGTGGCTCCCAAGTGACTGGCTCAGGAGGGGCCAGCACAGGCTTATAATCAGGTTGGCTGATTGACAGCCGGCCAGGTAGAGTCAGCCCTCAAGTGGTCCTTCTGCAGGTACAGAGATCGCCCCCTGCAGTAGGCTAGTGGTCGTATCACCACAGAGCCATCAGATGCTGAGTACAAATGGTTAGGGTTAGGGTTAGGGTTAGGGTTATTTAGGTCAGTTGAACTGATGCAATGTGTCAGCATCATTATGTGATTAAACATGTTTAATTCAATAAAAGTTAACTTAATGTATCTCCAACTTCCTACATGATACAGCAAGCCTGACACTATTTTTGGTTTCAGTATTTTGTTTATGTAGCATCGTTGACATTCTCAACTTTTATTTGTGAGAGTCTACATTTCTACCATAGAAAATGCGTAAGTTAACTTGGATGCACAAGCTCCCAAAAATAGCAATATAACCAACAGCAATGAATATTGATTAAGGGATAAATTGATCTCCTGCCGCAGGGAAAATCATTATTATAGAGTCACTAAGTCATAAGAATCTTAGAGCACTAAAATAAGCCCCACTTGTCCGTGCAAATGAAGCCAGTTCCATTTGACTGTGTGCAGCCTATGTCCCTCCAAATTTCAAATGCATTTACCTGTCCACATGTCTTTTACCTGGCTTGACTACTTCCTCTGGCAGGTCATTCCATATAGCTACCACCCTCTGAGTGAAGTGGGTGCCCCTCAGGTTTCTTTTAAATCTTTCCTCTTTCACCCTACATCCGTACAAAGTGAAGGGAAGGACATTTAGGGGAGACGTCAGGGGTAAGTAAGTTCTTTACGCAGAGAGTTGTGGGTGAAAAAGTTTAAAAAATTATAGGTATAAAAAGACAAGAGAAAGAAAGGAGAAAGTGAAAAAATAATCTTTGGATTGCAGAGAGAGATATTGTGCAGTTCAATTCCTGTGCGATATTGTCAAAGGCCTTGCTAAAGTCCATGTAACCAGCATCTAATTCCCTGCCTTGATGCACATGTACTAGTTGGGCTAAAGGACTTATTTCTCTGCAGTGTGCCTCAATGACTCTAGATAAAGATTGAATATGAAGCTCAATGCATTCCTTCTGATCTCCATTTCTCTGTTTATCCTCTTACTGATGGAAAATCTATTTCCCAATGCAAGATGGTCAGTGACTAAACATCACACAACCTTTTGAAGTCATGAGAATTCCAAATATTCACAACCTTCTGAAGAAATTTCTCTTCATCCCATATCAATCCAGTTAATCATCAGATCAACGGCCACTGCTGAGCCCTGATGAGATAGCCGGCATCCAGACTGATAAGCCCTCCAAGGAGTTTATGAGTCTCAGTGAATTCTTCTAAACTTGGAGAATTTTGGCTCATTCTAATTTTTTTTTAAAAAAAGGTAGTTAAAAGAAGCTCAAGGGTACTTTTAGAAAGGGGAAGTGGAGGAAAAGTTAATGGAAAATTACATTTGATAAAAGTCAGAGATCTGAAAATTTCTCTGCATCTCTCTCCATTAGCATTGTTTCACTTCACAATTCACAGCACTTTCGAGTCTTATTTTAGATTTCGAGTGTTTATGTTATTCTGCTTTTGTAGCTGAAGTAACAGAGTAGCTGTCAAATGGGAAATAATTCATATTGATGAAGGTTTATTACTTTGGGTAATTTGGGTAATAGATCATTGATCAAATGTATGGTTGGAATTTACTGTATACAATACAAGAAGAGCATTGTTCCGTGACAACTGAATGTAGAATTCATAATCAACATGTACTGATTGGAGCAAAAATCTGCAGATAGAGTCATGGCTTCTCAGAGAGTTACAACACCTGTCACCCCATCCAGTCCATGCTGATCGCCAAGATTTTACATGAATCCTACACTACCCTAATCCACACTATCTTCTCTCATCAATTATCCCCAGATTCTATCAGTAAGGACAGTTTCCAGTAACCTAACAACTTGCATGTTTTTTTGGGAAAGAGGGAGGAAATTGGCTCACCCAGATGCAATTCATGCAATCACAGGGACAATGCGGGAACTCTACCCCTATTTTTAAAATTTCTTGGTTTTTCCATACCTTGATGAAGGGCTCAAGCCAGAAACGTCGGTTGAAGGGTTGCTTCGACTGGGAAATGCAGCCAAATTTATATCAAGAATGTACTCAGTACTCCAAGGTGAAAATCCCAAGCAGGGGCTACACAGATTGAGAGAGATGGTGTCAAACCTGGGCATCACAATTAATGAGAGATGTTGGTCAGATTGGTGTAGAGACAGTATGACAAGAGTTATTAATTCTAGATACAGACTGGTTCAATACAACTTTCTATACCAGCTCTGCATCACACCGCAAAAGATTCACCTGCCAGTGGAAATTACAAAAAATGAAAATATAGTATGAACAATGAGTAAAAATCCACTTTATCTGCTAAACTAGACTTATTTTTGAATCCAGCCAACATCCTGGTAAATCTCCTCTGCACCCTCTCCATAGCTTCTACATTTTTCCAATAATGAGGTGACCAGAACTGACCAGAATACACTAAGAGTACAAAGATTTGTAGAGTGCTTTGGGGGAAAAAAGATATTTTTGAAGTGTGGTCCTTTGCAGTGGTGATACATCAGCTGCATTTGCCATTTCTAATAGAGTGAAGCAGGGTTGTGCACTTGCCCCATTCTTGTTCAATCTGGGCTTGACTTACATGTTGTTACATGCTGTCCAAGGTCTGGTGAAAGGAGTGTACATCAGGTACTGATTGGACGGCTCTCTCTTTGACCTTTGCCGCTTGAACGCATGGATGAAGTGCCTCTACACAGTCATTCAAGAAACCCTTTTGCTGATGTCTGTGCGCTCTTGGCGCACAAAGACAATAATCTACAGTTAATGCTGAACAAATTCTCAAATACTCTTTGACCTGACCATCAACCTGAACAAGACTGAGGTACTCCATCAGTCTATTCTATAACCAAAATTCACTGTTGACGTCACCCGGCTGACAAATGTAAACAGCTTCAAATATTTGGGGAGCATCAGCTTGAGTGATGGGCTTTGGACGAAGTAATTGACTGTCGGATCAGCAAGGCCATCCAGGCTCTGGGGAGGCTACAGACCAGAGCGCTCAATCAACTCATCGTCCGCATCTCCACAAAGCTTAACGTCTATGAGCTGTGGTCATCCCTTCTATAATATATGGATATAAGACCTGGACTCTGCACCAACGTCACATCAAGCAATTGGAGAAATTACACATGTGCACCCTCCGTTCCATCCTTGGCAAGACTGGATCTCCAACTTGGAGGTCTTGGATCACGTGAAATCTATCAGAGCCCAAATGCGCTGGGTTGGACACATCATCAGAATGGACAACCACCGTATGCCTCACCAGCTGCTCTATAGTGAACTGAAGATCAGAAGGAGACCTCAAGGACATCAACGCAAGTGCTATAAAGACGCTGTGAAGGAAACCCTACGCTACTGTTGCATCCAGCCAAGAGAACTAGAAGCTGCAGCTGCTGTCAGATCCCATTGGCGAGCCCTGTGCTATGAAACCTACACCAGTTTTGAAGACAGATGTTGCCAAAAACTGATGGAACCCCCCCCCCCCCCCACCCCGTAAAAGGCGTCACTAAGCAGCAGCCACAGTTATTAAAACAACGGACTTCCAGTGCCCACATCTGCGCTTCCAGATTGGGACAGCGAAGTTCCCTTCGTGTCCATACGTGAACAGCACAACAACGTCTTCTTCGAACTGAATTATTATTATGGGTGTAATACTGGAAAACACAGCAGCCAAATTGTGCTCCGTAAATCCTGACAAATTCAGTATCATTATTATTCAGGTGCCTTAACATTCGGCATGGGTGATCATGTCTCACCAACCATCATGATCCTGACCCTGTGGATTGTAGTCGTTGTCTCCCCTGAAGTTAATCCATCTATCATTTTCATTCTCTTCTGCCTCTGCTTCTTTTCCCTTCCAGCTTTCCAGTGGTAACTAAATGTTCTAATGCAGTGGTTCTCAACCTTCCCTTCCCTCTCACACAGCACCTTACGCAATCCCTTACTAATCACAGAGCACTGATGGCAGAGGGATGACTGAAAGTGGCACGTGTGTGGAAAGAAAAAGGTTGAGAACCACTGTTCTAATGCATCCCTTGGCATGATATATCCAATGAATTTTGATTACTGTTTTCTGCTTCTTTTTCACCATGAATATAGAACTGATTACTTAGGAACATAGGAAGTAAGAACAGGAGTAGGCCAAAAATGGCCCATCGAGCCTGCTCCGCCATTCAATACGATCATGGCTGATCTAATTTATGACCTAACTCCACCTTCCTGCCTTCTCCCCATATCCCCTAATTCCTCTATCATGTAAAAATTTATCTAACCGAATTTTAAATATGTTTAATGAGGCAGCCTCAACCACTTCCCAAAAGTGATTCTTACTTCTCAAAAGTTTTTGTTCAATGGGAGAAGTAGAAAGAAAATCATTTTAATTTTAAGTTCAACTTTCCTTTTATATAAATCAGGATTTTTAACTTGTGCATACCGTAAGTCAATTTTATAAAATCTGATTGATTAAATCTAATTTCTCCTTGTTTGTCTTCTTTTTTGTATTATATAGCTGCATAAATAATTTGCCCTCTCAGATATGCTTCCATAGTATCCCAAACTATCATGTTAGAAATTGTTGGAGATGAATTTGTGGTAAAGAAAAACTGAATCTGCTCTTCCATAAAGTTCAAAAAATCTTTATCTGAGAGTAAGGTCAAATTAGAACGCCAAGGCCTCTTTGTACGAGGAATACCAGGAAAGTTCAAGGACAAGTTAACAGGAGTCTGATTCTTTTAAGTAATTCACATTTTGTTTTTGTTTGCTGTAGAAGTTATTTGTTGGTTATTCTGTCCATATATGATATGAACAGCATTCTTAAGAACCACATCTCTGCTGCATTGATTCTTGATCCCCACAAATAGCGGCGTGCAAATGATCAAGTAACTACGCTGATTGAGAGATTGAGAACACCAGAGAAAGTTTCCATGCTCTGTTTTAACATTGACTCACTGAGACACAAGCCTTTTGCTCCCAATCACCCATGTGACTCACGTCTATTTTGCCTGCATTTGACCAATATCCCACTAAACTTTTCCTATCCATGAACCTCGTGAAATCTGCAGATGCTGTGATTGCATTAAAAACACACAGAAATACTGAAGGAACTCAGCCAGCCTTGCAGTGACCATCGGAGGTAAAGTTAATTACTGATAGTTCGGGCCTCAGTCCCTCTTCCTTTGTTGGGAATATATCAGTCTTCTGATGGACGCTGTGAGACTGGCTGAGTTCCTCCAGCATTTCTGTCTGTTTTTACTATCGACGAACCTGCCTTTCAAACATTATACTTGCACCAGTATCTCTCTCATCTTCAATCTAGTTTTCAACCCCCCCCCCCCCCGGATATGTAGGCAAGGTTTTATTTAAAATTATACAGGAAGTAGTAGGTTCTTGAACAGGCTTCCAGGCCTCATGGTAGTAGCAGATCCAATCATAGTGTTCAATTGGCTTCTAGATGGACACACTAAGATGTTGAGAATAGAAGGGTGAATCACATGCGAGTAGCAGATTTTTTTGTTTAATATGGGCATTATGTTTTGGGCAGACATCATAGGCTACATATGTGCCATAAGACTCACACCACCAGGTTCAGGAACAGCTGCTCCCCCTCCACCATCAGACTCCTCAACGACTAACTCAATCAGGGACTCATTTAAGGACTCTTGCACTTTATTGATTTTTTCCTCTCTATATTGCACAGTCAATTTGCTTACATTTTTTTTATACATTTACATGTGTACATATCTTCTTGAGTTTGCATTACCAATAATTGACAATTCTGTCTTGCCTGAAGGAAAAAAAGAATCTCAAGGTTGTAAGTGATATCATATATGTACCCTGACAATAAATCTGAAATTTGAAATCTAAAGACCCGTTCCATTGCAGCACTGTTTGATATTTTTGGAATTGAAGGGGAAGATCAGTGGCACGTAGGCTCAAACAACAGAACAAGAATAAGGAAGGAGGTTTTGTTGAAGGATTATGAGGAGTTGAGGGCCAAATTGGAAAGCAGAAGCATAACAGCGATAGACTCTGCAGCTATATGCAATTCAAAGTGCTGAGCAGTATTACACCCATATTGTACTGTCAGTACTTTTATACTTGTTTGTTTGCTGGAGTGCTTGTTTTTATTTGCAGTTACTTGAAATAGCACTATTTTTTGTACTTCTGGTTAGATGTAATTGCATTTTATTGGCTTTGCATCTGTACTTGGTACAATGACAATAAAGATGAATCTAATCTAATCTCTATGCAATGTGGCAAAGGGCAAATAAGATTAGCGAGATCTCAAAGCCTGATGTGGGAGAAGTCAGTTCTGAGTTGTAAGGTACTGGCTCCACGTGAACCTGGGACCAATGTCCCAGCAATTTACATAAGTAAGGTTGTGGATGAAGTAAATCTGAGGCAGGGAGGCTTCCAGAAAGATTTATTAAATCAGGCAGAAATAGAAGAGCAGGAGCACAGAACAGTGAAAGGGAACATTTAGTTCAAGTTCATTGCCATCTGTCTGTACATATCTTTCTTTGGCTTGGCTTCGCGGATGAAGATTTATGGAGGGGGTAAAAGTCCACGTCAGCTGCAGGCTCATTTGTGGCTGACAAGTCCGATGCGGGACAGGCAGACACGGTTGCAGCGGCTGCAGGGGAAAATTGGTTGGTTGGGGTTGGGTGTTGGGTTTTTCCTCCTTTGCCTTTTGTCAGTGAGGTGGGCTCTGCGGTCTTCTTCAAAGGAGGTTGCTGCCCGCCAAACTGTGAGGTGCCAAGATGCACGGTTTGAGGCGATATCAGCCCACTGGCGGTGGTCAATGTGGCAGGCACCAAGAGATTTCTTTAGGCAGTCCTTGTACCTCTTCTTTGGTGCACCTCTGTCACGGTGGCCAGTGGAGAGCTCGCCATATAACACGATCTTGGGAAGGCGATGGTCCTCCATTCTGGAGACGTGACGCACCCAGCGCAACTGGATCTTCAGCAGCGTGGACTCGATGCTGTCGACCTCTGCCATCTCGAGTACTTCGACGTTAGGGATGAAAGCGCTCCAATGGATGTTGAGGATGGAGCGGAGACAACGCTGGTGGTGTACATATACAACCAATGAAACAGCATTTTTCCAGACCATGGTGCGCAAACATATACACACAATCCTCAGAACACAATTATCACATTCACATACAAATATATAATTTAAATAAAGATTGAGGGTTTTGAGTGGGGAAAAGCCAGATTTGAAGAGTTGAGAAAGGATTTGTGAGGAGTGGATTGGGATCATTTGTTTTATGGATGTAGAGGAGAATTGGAGATTTTGAGGCTACAGAATCTTTATGTTCCTGTTAGGATAAAAGGCAGAGCCAAAAGTTCTAGAGAGCCATGGTTTTCAAGGGATATTAGAAATTTGGTTTGAATAAAAAGGGAGGCCTACATTAAATATAAGAAGCAAAGTGTAAACAAGATGATTGGAAAATACATTGATTGTAAAAAGAATCTTAAGGAAAAAAATTAGGAAAGTGAAAAGAAAGTACAAGGTGACTATAGCAAACAGGGTGAAAATAAATCCAAGGCGTTTTTACAAATATGTAAATAGCAAAAGGAGAGTGAAGGACAAAATTAGAGAATCAGAGCAGACAACTGTGTGTGAAGCCAAATGAGATGGGGAGATATTGGACAAGTTATTTTCTTCACTAGACAAAAGGATATTAAATTGTGGAGGATAAGGGAAGCAAAACTGTTAATTGTGGAAAATATAGGGGTCAGCAAAGAGGGGGTATTGGAGCTTTTGAAGCATATAAAGGTGGATAAGTCTCCAGATTCTGATGGGATTTTCCCAAGGATCTTGAGGGAAATCAGGGAGAAATAGCAGAGGCTCTGACAGTGATTTTTCAAAAGTCATTAGAGAGGGGCGTAGTGCCAGAGGATTGGCGTATCACAAATGTGGTTCTTTTGTTTAAAAAGAGTTTGAGGAGTAAGCCTGGAATTATAGGCCTGTAAGTTTGACGTAGGTGGTCAGTAAGCTAATGGGAAGTATTCTTAGAGTTAACATATATATAAGTATCTTGAGAGACAGGGTCTGATCTGGAATACTCAACAGGGTTTGTGTGTGCAATGTTATGTTTGACCAACCTTGTTGAATTTTTTGAGGAGGTGGCTAGGAAAGTTGATGAGGATAGAGCAGTAGATGTTGTCTATATGGATTTCAGTAAGGGCTTCAATAAGGTTTCACATAGAAGGTTAATAAGGAAGGTTCAGATGCTAGGTATTAATTTTGAGATAGTCAAATGGGTTCAATAGCAGCTAGAAGGTAGATGCCAGAGAGTTATGTTGGATAAGTGTCTGTCAGAGGCCAGTAACAAGTGGTGTACCTCAGGAATTGGCATTGGGTCCCTTGTTATTTGTCATTTACATTAATGATTTGGATGATGGAGTGGTAAACTGGATTAGTAAATATGCGGATGATTCAAAGATAGGTGGAGTTGTGGATAGTGAAGATGGTTTTCAGAGATTGCAGAGGGATTTGAACTGCTTAGAAGAGTGGGCTGAGAGATGGCAGATGGAGTTTAATGCTGATCAGTGTGAAATGCTTCAATGTGGAAAAAAATCATAAAAACAGGACCTATGCAGTAAACGGGAGGGCATTGAAGAATAAAGAAGAACAGAATGATCTAGGATTAACAGTTCATAATTCTTTGAAAGTGAAATCTCATGTGGATAGGGTGGTGAAGAAAGGTTTGGTATGATGGCCTTTATAAATCAAAGCATGGAATATAGAAATTTGGAAGTGATGTTGAGACCATTCAAGGCATTGGTGAGGCAAATTTAGAATACTGTATGCAGTTCTGGTCACCAAATTAGAGGAAGGATATCAATAAGGTAGAGAGAGTGCAGAGAAGATTTACTAAAATGTTGCCTTGGCTTTCAGAATCTGGATTGCAAAGAAATATTGAGTAGATTAGGTCTTTATTCATTGGAGCGTAGAAGGTTGAGGGGGGATTAGATAGAGGTATTTAAAATAATGAGAGGGATAGATAGAGTAGAGGTGAATAGGCTCTTCCCCTTTAGGGGAGGTGAGATTCAAACAAGAAGTCATGAGTTAAGAGTTAGGGGGAATAATTTTAGAAGTAACAAGGGGGAACTTCTTTACTCAGAGAGTGGTGGCTGAGTGGAATGACCTTCCGGAAGCGGTGGTCACAGCAAAGTCAATTTTGTCATTTAAGGAAAAGTTGGATAGGTATATGGATGGGAGGGGATTGGAGGGTTGTGGGCAAAGTGCAGGTAGGTGGGACTAGAGGAGATCACGTAGATTGGTACGGACGAGAGGGGCCAAGATGGCCTGTTTCTGTAATGTAATTGTTATATGGTTATTTTAAACCAATATTTAAAGATATATATATATATATATATATAAATATTTTGGGATGATTTACTTCGTTACAGGATACAGTTCATTAATCTCACAGCCCACGGGAAGAAGCTATTCCCCTGTCTTGATTTTGATGCTCCTGTACCTCCTTATTGATGGTAGTGGTTCAAATATACTGTGCGGGGGATGAAAAGAGTCTTCCTTAGTTCTTTAAGCCCTATTTCAACAACAGTCCCGGTAATTATCGACAACAGTGTGATAGGTTGGAGCAGAAGATATAGATGAAAATATGCAAAAAATATATTTAATGGTTTAAAAAAATCAAAGCTTAATACTCTTGATTTGAATGTATGTGCCTTTTGCTACAAGATAGATGAGTTATTATTACAAGTGGGCCACATATGAGTGGCCACTTTTACATGATAGAGGAATTAGGGGATATGGGGAGAAGGCAGGTAGGTGGAGTTAGGTCATAAATTAGATCAGCCATGATCGTGTTGAATGGCGGAGCAGGCTCGATGGGCCATTTTTGGCCTGCTCCTGTTCCTACTTCCTCTGTTCTTATGATCCTATGAGTGTGATCATAGGCTGGGTATCAAAATTACAGGTTATACATTCTTCAGGAAGAACAGGTCAAAGGAGAAAGAATGGAGCGGCATTGCTAAGTAAGGAAGATACTAAAGTAGTGCTGAGTGATACAAAAGTAGTGGAATCCTTTTGGGTTGGAATCATGATTGGGTGAAGGAAGACACAGGCAAAAGTAATCTGTAGACAGAGCTTGGACTTTTCTCTCTGGAGCGAAAGAGGATGAAAGGTGACTTAATCGGGTCTACAAAATTCTGGGTGGCATAGATAAGGTAGAAAGCTCGCCCCTTTGTCCTAGAGCAAGAATAGCAAACATCAGAAGGCATCTGAATAAAGTAAAGGGAGGAAGGTTTAGGGGGGACATCAGGGGTAAGTTTTTTATGCAGAGAGTTGTTGGTGCCTGGAATGTCTTTCCACGGATGTTGGTGGAGTCTAAAGCATAGGGGGGATTTAAAAGTCTCTTAGACAGGCACATGCTGGAAGAAAAAATAGAAAGTGGCTTACTAGGTAAGAAAGATTTTGCTTTATTTTCCAAGAAATATATAGGTCGGCACAACATTGAGGGCTGACGGGCCTATTCCATGCTCTATGTTCTGTGTAACCTTTCAATAAGTCAGAGAAGAGAGGTTTTGTTGCAATTGTACAGGGCGTTGCTGAGAACTCCCCTGGAATATTGGCTTTGATTTTGGGTCATCCTCCACTGGAAAAAAAAATCAGTAACATTGGAGGGAGTACAAAGGAGGCTTAACAAGTTATTTCCTGGGAGGAGAGACGATTGTGCTATTCGTAAGAACTAAATAGCTTGGGACGATATTACATACTGTGCAGAAGAATAAGGGGTGACTTTATTGATATGTATACAAAAGGCACCTTGACTGGGTTGATGCTTTCACCAGTGGGAGAGTTTTGAACAAGGCGACATAACAGGGGTCAATCATTTAAAACTGAGGGTGCCATATCCTGGAATGTTTTATCCCAGTGGGTGTTGGAAGCTGGATCATTAGGAAGTATAGAAAGTGGAGGTGGATTTGATGGATTGAGGAACAGAGGGGGATGAATAAATGACACAGAAGAAGCATTGAGCCCAGCATGTGGAGCTGGTTTGACAAGTCTCATGGCCCAATCCTTCTCCTGTGTTCTTATGCTTATTGAACTATGCTTGGGGGACACCAGATCCCTCTGCATTTAAAGAGTCATAAAAAAAAACTGTCGCCATTCAAATGCATGCTGTTTCAAATTTTCCTGCCAAAATGGACAAATTCACATTTTACCACTTTTCATTAATGAGCTGGATGAAAATTCAAGTGGTCTGATTCGTAAGTTTTGAAATGACCTGAAAACTGGTGGAGGTGTGGCAGACAGCAGTAAAGGCTATCAAAGGAGGTAACGGGATAAATGCGTTGGAAATTTGTGAGGGGAAATGGCAGTTGGAATTTAATCTGGACAAGTGTCAGGAGGTCAAAGGCGGGTAAAGTATTCAGTAAATTGCAAGGTCCTTAGAAGCATTGTTGTGCAGATGGTGAAGGTCCACAGCCTCCTGAAAATGCCAACATGTGTGGATAGGGTAGTTGTTCGTTATATACATTAATGATCTAGATGATGGGGTGGTGAATTGGATTAGTAAATATGCAGACGATACTAAGATAGGTGGAATAGTGGATAATGAAGAAGGTTTTCAAGGATTGCAGAGGGATTTGGGCTGCTTAGAAAAGTGGGCTGAAAAATGGCAGATGGAATTTAATGCTGATAAGTGTGAGGTGCTTCATTTTGGTAAGAAGAATCAGAATAGGACATATGTGGTAAATGGGAGAGCATTGATGAATACAGAAGAGCAGAAAGATTTAGGAGTAACGGTACATCGTTCCCTGAAGGTAGAAACTCACGTGAATAGGGTGGTGAAGAAGGCTTTTAGTATGCTGGCCTTTATCAATCATTGCATGGAATATAGGAGTTCGGAGGTGATGTTGAGATTGTATAAAACGTTGGTGCGGCCTAATTTGGAGTTCTGTGTGCAGTTCTGGTCGCCTAATTATAGGAAGGATATAAGCAGAGTGGAGAGAGTGCAGAGAATGTTTACCAGAATGTTACCTGGGTTTAAGCATCTAGAGTATAGGGAGAGATTGGACAGATTAGGTCTTTATTCTTTGGAGCGTAGAAGGTTGAGAGGGGATTTGATAGAAGTATTTAAGATTATGAAAGGGATAGACAGAGTGGATGTGGATAGACTATTTCCGTTAAGAGGAGGAAAGATTAAAACAAGAGGACATGAGTTAAGAATTAAGGGGCAGAGGTTTAGAGGTAACATGAGGGGGAACTTCTTTACTCAGAGAGTGGTAGCCGTGTGGAATGAGCTTCCGGGAGAAATAGTGGTGGCGGAGTCAATTGTATTATTTAAGAAAAGGTTGGACAGGTATATGGATGAGAAGAAGATGGAGGGTTATGGGCATTGTGCAGGGAGGTGGGACTAGAGAGGGGTGTTTGGTTCGGTGCAGACTAGAAGGGCCTAATGGCCTGTTTCCGTGCTGTAATTGTTATGTTATGTTATGTTAAGGAAGGCAAAGGACATTCTTACCTTTATTTGTCATGGCATTGAATATAAACATCGGCAAGTCGTGCCACAGCTGTATAAAACTTGAGTTTGGCTACATTTGGGGAATCGTGTGACTTTTTGGTTGCCACACAATAGGAAGATTGTGAAGGCTTTAAAGATTCACCAAGATGTTGTCTAGGCTGGAATATTAGCTGAAAGGAGAGGATGGACAAACTTGGATTGTTCACCAGGCAACTGTGTATAAAATTTTGAGATGCTTTGACAGGGAGAATGGCCCCAATCTTTTTTTCACTGGGAAAGGGAGCCCAAAACTATGGGGCATAGGTTTAAAGGGAGAGCTAAAAGATTTAAAAGAGATCTGAGTGGATATGTTTTCACTTAGCGGGGATGGGGAGATGGTATATACTGCAAGAGGAAGTTGTAGAGCAAGATGCAATTGTGACATTGAAAAGACAATTTGAATACTTGGGTAGGAAAAGCTTGGAGGGATTTGGGTTTAATATGGGCATATAGGGTTAGCTCAGATGGGCAACTTGGTCAGCAAAGACAAGCTGGGCTGAAGATCCGGCTTCTGTGCTGTAAAACTATATGACTCTGTGATTCTAAAATGAAAGGATTACCCAGCTGGATTTGAGACCATAAATCATTAAGAAGTAGGCCATTCAGACCATCGAGTCCACTCCACCATTCCATCATGAGCTGAACCATTCTCCCACTTAGTGCCACTCCCCTGCCTTCTCCCCATAATTTTTAATACCCTGATTATTCAGATACCTATCAGTCTTTGCCTTAACTAAACCCAAGAACCTGGACTCACAGCCACCCATGGTAGCAAATTCTAGAAGTTCACCACTCTCTGACTAAAGAAATTCCTCCACATCTCTGTTTTAAATGGGCGCCCTTGAATCTAGAAGTTGTGCCCTCTTGTTCCTGACTCTCCTACCATGGGAAGCAATTTTTCCACATCTACTCTGACCAGGTCTTTCAAGATTCCAAATATTTCTATTAGATTCCCGTTCATTTTGTAAACTTCATCGAGTACAGACCAAGAGCCATCAAATGTTCTTCATCTGCTAATCCCTTCATTCCTGGAATCATTCTGGTGAATCTTCTTTCTTGTGAAGCCTCTCCAATGCCAACACACGGATATTTATTTTCTTGGCTGAAGGGTCCCCGACATAAAGAGTCAATTGTTTCATTTTCCACTGCCCAGCACATCTGATTGAATGATTTTTCTTTGCCACCGAGACCAAAACTGAATTAAAATGTCAATTCAACAGCGTTCCAACACCAAGAGAAGGAGCACGTTCCCTGATGATTATTGAAGAGAGAGGTTTTTTTGGGATTTCATTGATTAAAATTGAGGTTCTAATTTTATCTAACACATAATGACCTATGGAAATTTAAGGCTTGGAATGTGAGTGTGAATTAGTAGAAAAAAATTCACCTCTTAGATTGAAAATTTGGCATTTGAGCACTGGGTTTTGAAAGTCTCTTGTTCCAAATTCAGTTTATGATGCATATGGGCAGGCATTTGAAGTTGTGTCAACCAACCTCCTGCGATATTGGGGAAAGGGGTTTTTTGACCAAATATATTCACCGTTCAAATTTTCAAATGATAAATATCAAAAATTACAAATTAACAAGTATATTGCTTATATTTAATGGGAAGTGCGTGCCTGGGTTACAATCATTCAATTCTGTGGGCAATTATCTGCAACCCAAGGTGAAGTAGAGAAATCTTATTGATGAGTAACGTGAGTCTAATTGCCAGACCTTCTCCCAATGGGCAATTCTTAATTGCTGAAGGGAGCATTAAAGTATGTTTAAATAAATATTGTTTAGACTGTCCTCCTGATAACTGCCAGTGATAAGAGGCTTGTTTTGAAAATTATGTGCATACAGTATTCATGGCTGGAGAGCAGCAATGAAAAAGGAAGCAATAAATCACAAGTCTGTTCACTGATTGTCATAGCTAATTAGATCTTGTGTCTCTTTTTGTTCTTCCTTAGTTCGCTGTAACACAATTATCAATGGTAATTGCTACCACTCTATAGCCCTAGCCAATCGCCATCTTCGGTCAAGATATTTGGCAAGTCAGTAGGACAAGAGGCAGAGTATATTATTCCATTTTTGCTAATCAACAGTGACGTTCTCCAGATACCTGCTTGTGTCCCTTAATGTAGTTACCTCGATGTTCTTGGAGATTAGGTTGGCCAGGGTGGAAGGACTGTGGATTATGGTTCCAACAATTAGATTTGAGAGCCATCTGTTTTTTTTTTGCTGGACATAAATAAAGAAAAAGACGCAGGAATAAAAATAATGGAAACATCTGCCTATTTAGATATAAATATTGAGATCACTGAGAAAGTAAATGAGTATCTCCATTTCATCTTTGTATTGTTTTTCCTCTATGGTTATATATGTTGTATAAACTGTGCATTAAAATAAAGATAGATTTTTGTGACTGATAAGAATATCAAAGAAAACTCAACTCTTTCATGTACTGTATACTGAACTGGGGTTATAATCCAATTTGCTGTGGTAGATCTTGACACTTCTCCAAGATGACAAACACTGAAGCCATTTCCATCAGTTATGGGTGGCTTATACATTGACAGACCCCTCTCTGTTCCATTATTTTCTTTGCCCACTGAGAGTTTGCTTATTTCTGTCTTCCTGCAGAAACCCACAGCCAATCTGTGGTCTAGAAAAGCAATTACAAAATGATTTGACTTAAGCAACCTTACTGCTATTATATAAGGTCCTCATAAGGCCAAGTTTTGAAAAGTATCCACGATTATGTCAAAGGAAAGATTCGCTTGCAATTTTGGAGCACAAAGAAGGTCCATTGCATTGATTCCTGGGATGGGAAGTGCTGGGCAGGTCCATTGGTGAGAGATTGGTCTTGTGTTTTCCTAGATATGATCTAATTTAAATGCACAAAATTCTGACTTGAATATGTGGTTCAACACCCCAGTCAGTTATTTCCCCTGACTGTAATATCCAGAGATAGTCCTCAGGATCTCAACATAAAAGAATCAACCACTCAGGACTGAGGTGAAAAGATCCAGATGGTAAAACATCTTTAGAAATCACCACTCAGGGATCTGTGGCTTGTCTGCTATTCATTCAGAGAACAATACCTTTTTGGATATGAAGGGAATCAAGAGATTTGGGGTCAGTCCAGCTAAACAGCACTCGGGTGAAAGATCTTATTGAAATGATCTAAATGGTTTACCCCTACTTCTCTTCCTTATTCATTATTATCAGCATATTCAAACCAAGCTCCACACTGCACAATCACATCATCATCAGGTCACCATATCTGTAACTCCGCCTGACTCTGCTCCATCTGTTCTGAAAGCTAGGGTCACATGGTACCCAGCTTGAGCCAATAAATTGACCTCAAACTAATATAGTGGAAGGAGTCAGATGGTGGTGATGGAGGGTAGTTCAGATGGAAGGCCTGTGACCAGTGAGGATATATAGTGATGTTTGAAATCTAATTGAACACATTGGATGACAATCTAGTTAACATGGTCAGTTTGCAGCTGACTCCAGTTGATAGATTTATGGGCAATATCTAAGATTACAACAGGCTTGATTTGTAGTTGGTGCATCTTATGCATTTGTGTGGCTGCAAAACTAAGAGTTTTGGTGCATAAATAATCTGGTAAATTTGTAAATGGCACAAACATTGGCCAGGTTTTGGATCGTGAGAAAGGTTGTTATAGGGTATAGCAGGATGTAGTTTGGAAATCTGGTGGAGTGGTGCTAGAGCAACAATTTTGCTCTCAACATCAAGGAGACCAAAGAGTTTATTGTTGATTTTAGAAAGGGAAGATTGAAGGACCGCATGCCTGTCCATATAGATGGTATGGAGGAGGAGAGACTTCGATGCCTCAAGCTCTTGGGAGTATATATTTCAGAAGACCTTTCCTGGAGTCAGCACATTGTGGCACTGTGAAGAAGGCACATCAATACTTTTTTAAATTAAAAAATAAATTAGACATACAGCACAATAACAGGCCATTTCGGCCCACGAATCCATGCTGCCCAATTTACCTAAACCCCCCCACCCCCCCCCCCCCCGGTACATTTTTTGAATGGTGAGAAGAATCTGGAGCCCCTGGATAAAACTCAAGAAGACACGGGGAGAACGTACAAACTCCTTATAGGCAGCGCAGGATTCGAACCCCGATTCGGTTTCTATCGCTGGTGCTATAAAGGCATTGGGCTAACTGCTACATCAACCGCTTTAAAAGAAGTCGGATGAGATTTGGCCTGTTGTCTAATGCTCCATCAAACGTCCGCGTGGTCACTGTGGAAAATGTACTGACTGGTTGGGTAATTTGAGTCCCCAGGAACACAGAACGCTGCAGAATGCTACAAATGTAGCTCGGTCCATCACAGGTTCTAAGCTCCCATCTACTGAAATCATCCATATGAGATGCTGCCTCAAGGAGGCATCCAACATCATAAAGGATCTACATTACTCTGATCACATCCTCTTCTTGCTGCTACCTTCAAGAAGAAGGTACAGAAATTGAAAGAGCAGTTCAAGAATAATTTATTTTCCAATGGCTGTCAGGCTCTTAAACCTTCCTTTATGGCATTCATCATAAAATACTCTGACATTATAAAAGAGGACAGTCTCCTCTATTGAAACACCCTTTTGTTCCTTGCACTATGGTAACTGTAAGTGCTTATTGTCTATCTTTTGCATTTATTATCTCTTTTCAAGTTCAACCACTATTGTGGTTTTTATTTAAACAAAGTATTTGGCTGCAGCCTTGGCGAGTCTGTTGTCTATCTCGTTGTCGATCCTTGCATCTGATGAAATGGTGCAGCCGAGATAGGTAAACTGGTTGACCGTTTTGAGTTTTGTGTGCCCGATGGAGATGTGGGGGGGCTGGTAGTCATGGTGGGGAGCTGGCTGATGGAGGACCTCAGTTTTCTTCAGGCTGACTTCCAGGCCAAACATTTTGGCAGTTTCCGCAAAGCAGGACGTCAAGCGCTGAAGAGCTGGCTCTGAATGGGCAACGAAAGCGGCAAGTAGGAATTTTGTTGCATATATCACAATTCATTGCGCTTAACTCATATAGATCAGTTGAAAATTTGGGCAGAGAAATGGCAGTTGGAGTTTATTCCAAGCTAATGTGATGTGTTTCCTTCTGGGAAGTGGAAGAAGAGTGGTCACAGGGCTCCTGAAATACTGATGTAAAGATGTATTTGACGGTATATGCCC
Organism: Narcine bancroftii; assembly: GCF_036971445.1. Taxonomy (NCBI): domain Eukaryota; kingdom Metazoa; phylum Chordata; class Chondrichthyes; order Torpediniformes; family Narcinidae; genus Narcine; species Narcine bancroftii. Next base: position 144,818,412 of record NC_091469.1, read on the forward strand.
AAAGTGTTAATACAACTGGATAGGGAGATAGATGGCGTGATCGCCCTCATTGGTTGAGGCATTGAGTCAGCTGTAGAAAATTTTAGTTAGGCCACATTTGGGATTTTATGTGTAGTTCTGGTCATCAGAGGAATGTGGAAGTTTTGGAGAAGGTGCAGATGAAGTTTACAAGAATGATGTCTCAAAGAAGTTGATCAACTTCAAGCTCCGCAGTTCCTTTATAGTCATATACACAAAACGCACAATGTTCTCGCTGAAAAGGCACATCTTGGGCCATCAATAGTCCAGCACCAAGCTCAAGATTTCTGATGATTAAGAAGTCTGTACCCTATGGTAGCAAAGAAGCTATAATTGAGGAAGATGGAAAGCATCTTACATGAATCCATGTGTAATGTCTCATCACTGAAGTGAATTCAATGGAATGGAATCCTCACAGGAGACAGGGGAGGAAGGAGTATAGACAAGATAACTGAGATGCATGTTTGAATCTGACCTCTCCCCTGAGGTGAAGATGAGAGATACCTGTAGTTTGAATTGCAGAGGTTTGTGTGATTTCTCCATCTGGAACCTGTTGGGAATATGGAATGTGGAGAGTCATGTGACCTCTCCATCTGGAACCTTGTTGGAAGTTACCTACTAGCCAATCAAGGTCAAGCCTGGGCCACAGGTTAGCATAAACCTGGTCATCAACCCCTTTAATTGTTTTGTTAATACCTGGAATAGGTTCTTCAACTGACGGCCACTATAAATTCCAGCATCTGTCTCTTTCTCTTCTTGGTTGAAACCTAGCTCCACTCCAGGTTGTGAACCATGGGTGACGCTGGAGCGATTATAAAGCTTCCTATCTCTGAGCAGCTGCAAGCATGTCATATAATCAGGAACGAGTGTGTGTGTGTGTGTGTGTGTGTGTGTGTTTGTGTGTGTGTGTGTGTGTGTGTGTGTGTGTGTGTGTGTGTGTGTTTATTTTATCCCTATTATAATTTCCCTACCCATATAAACAAAACCCAGTGTCCAGCCAGTCTGTGTTCAGCCTCGTTTCTTTTGGGATTTGTCGAACTTGTTTCTTTGCATACTACAATACAGAAATGAAAGGAAGAGTCAGAGATGGACCACAAGAAAGGGGGAGCAGGATAGACATTTTTGAGTTCTATATATGTTCAAGAAGTAGCACAAACATAGGCATTGATATTCTGGAGAACAATGCTGAGGGAAAGGGCTCAGATATTAACAAGCACTCTTCCATTATTCCACAAAATGGAATTGTGACTTGGGGCTCAAGCGAGTTGATCCAGAATCCATTCATTAAAACATGAAAGTCTGCAAACTCTGCCAAAAAATGTGAGTTTCTCCAGCATTGTGTTTTTACCAGAAACCAATGATGTGGCTACAGTTGTCCATTCGGTCTCAGCCTATTGGTGTTTGATCTTCTCTGCCATTGAAAGCTAATGTTTTCTTCCTTTCCCAGTTGAAATTAATATACTGTTTGACTGACAACTGAAATGTGTTTCATAAACGAAATGGTCTCTTCCTTAGTTTAAGTGATTCTATGATCTGTAGCCACACAGCGATCAATCATTTGTCATCTACCCTGATATCCCCTAGGTGTCAAATTGTCTTTGACCTATCTCCTGTGAGTGAAGTTTGTGCTAATTTAAAGATGAAAGTTGCAGTGGTTATGGTGGGGGTGAAATGATGGAGGGTAGGTGACAACAAGATTGAGAATTTGAATCAAAGGAAGATGCATGAATTGCAGATGCTAAAAATCTGAAATAAAAACAGAATAAACGCGAAATACGCAAAGAAAATGTTATTGAGATGACGCATTGGATTTGCCGAAGGTTGTTGAAGTTCATTCCCTCAAGAAATTTTATGGAAGAGTTATATGGAGTTATGTGGAAGAGTGTCTGAAGCCTGGAGCTGATCAGCTGTGAGTATATTGCTACCCACAGGGCTGAATGGCCTAGCCTGCTCCTACTTTTGTTTGTTGGAGTCAAAGAATTAGAGTTAGCCTGCATGGAAACAGGCCTCCCTGTGTCCACAATGAACATCAACCTCCCGTGACTCAGTTCACTGTCATACACACAGAGATACTGTGGAAATCTTAGTTTTGTGCGCTATCCAGGCATTGTTAACAAAAAAGTCACCACTCACCAGTACCATGTTGGATTTAAATGATTCAGAGAAAACATGGTGAAAGCAAAGTAATAAGATTATTCATGACCATGGTCAAACTTCATTGTAGGAATTTTTTCCCCCAGTCTCCTCCATTCACCTGAAGGAGAGGAGGTGAGGTCAGCATAAATGATAGGGCAGGATTGAAAGGTCTGATTACCTAGAGTGCACATTAGAGGCAAGGTGCCGAGGCCAATTGACCCGCATGTCTTTGGGAGGAATTGAGATGGTCTGCAGTAAATGTCACAGGGCCAAGTGCAAATTCCACATGGGCAGTGCCTGAGGTCAGGATTGAACTGAGGTCTCTGGCACTGAGAAGCAACAACTTCAATAGGTCATGCTCAAGGTCAAGTTTATTATCATCGGATTGTACATATAAAACCAGGTGTGTGTGTGTGTGTGTGTGTGTGTGTGTGTGTGTGTGTGTGTGTGTGTGTGTGTGTGTGTGTGCGCGTGCGTGCCTGTGTGTGTGTGTGTGTGTGTGTGTGTGTGTGTGCGCGTGCGTGCCTGTGTGTGTGTGTGTGTGTGTGTGTGTGTGCGTGTGTGTGTGTGTGTGTGTGTGTGTGTGTGTGTGTGTGTGTGCGCGCGCGTGTGTGTGTGTGTGTGTGTGTGTGTGTGTGTGCGTGCGTGTGTGTGTGTGAGTGTGTGCACACCCCACAATAAGTATTGGCAGATAGAAATCCTGTTAAATCAAGGCAGCATAACTCAGCAACCTTGCATGTGTGTGAACAGGAATAGGACAAGGGCAAGAGTATCTTGAATACAATACTGGTCTTTAAGAGGCTTTGAGGTGGACACATGATGCTGTGCAATTGCTCAGAAAAAGGAGGTTTAAGGTGCTTCTTGCATCTGATAGCCTTGTGCAAGGTGTAGTACCTCTTCAGCCTCCTAATTAGGGACAGGTGAAGCCATAGATTGAAGATGGCAAGTTTTTTCCAAGCAGATTCTACAAATTGGAATTTATGGTTGTAAAGCAAAAAACATTGGGCAGCTGAATCTGCTGATCAATGGCCAGGGTTACCCATCCAGTACGGACACTGCAACTGAAGAAGGGAACGGGAAACCACTTTGGTATTTTTTTCCCTTGTATAATCATAAACTCAACATTGAGTACAGCCTCAGCTCAAACATGGAGCATTCACTGAAGGTGAACTTTTTCTTTGGGTATCCATTCTATAGGATGATGATGGTTCCCTTCAGTCAGCTTGTGGGGTTTGATATGAGGATACCCCACTCCTCAGAAAGGAACAGCATGTGCTGAATGGATTTAAGGTGAGTAGGGGTTGCAGAGATCCAGTCCCACCTTCTTGACATCCCCTCCCAGATCCAGTGGCATGGTGAGGTCCAAGACGACTGGGGGAAGTTCTGTTGCAGTGAATGGTCAGACCAAGCTTCGATGCAGGGGATGCCCTTTCTGCGCTTCACGGCACGTGTTTGCTAGATTGCCGTTGATCCTACAAGAGGCTTTGTCCGCCCTTTGATAGGTCTTTTTTTCCATCCTGCAGTGTGTCTAGCCACCATCCGCACCAGGCAAGGCTGGCGGGGGAGCCAGTTTAGTTGCCATCCACCCAACCATGTGACAGATAATGCTGGGGTTACATGGTTCCAGTAGCACTTAAACGAGTGGCCTGACACTACAATTTGGTAGGTCAGAGATCATGATGGATGGAGAGACACGATTACCCATGCTGAATGGCAAGACACCTGAATGAAGGAGGCAGGCACATGAATATATGGGGAATATCCCTCTGTGCATCAGGGGCAGTAGTGTTTTAACTTCAGCATCGTGTTCAGCACAGGCACATAGGGTGAAATGCCTGCTGTTGTGCTCTACTGTTCTATGTTCTATGAATGGCCTGGTAAAATGTGAAAATACTCGATATTGACCTGTGGGAAGAGAAACGCAGGCGACGGTCAGATCGAGGACTCTTCATCAGGGTGAAGGAGGCTGTCTGGGAGGGTTTGGAATAATCAGGCCTGGAGTGGGCAATGGGTGTCATTTAACAAGGAGACATTACATAGCATAAAAATTAAAATAAGATTATCAAAATTAGATTGCAATTGCAGAGAAGTGCACCATTTTGTAATTGCACTGAAGAGTCTGGAACAGTTCCTGATAAACAAGAAAACTTGGAGATGATGGGGTCTGGTCTAGTACATAAAAAGAGCTGGAAAAACCCAACAGATCACACAGCATCCATAGGATGCAAAAGGCAATCAAACTTTTCACCCCAGATGAAGGCCACACACCCGAAACACCCACAGCCTTTTCCTTCTTATGGATTCTGCATGACTTGCTGAGATTCTCCAGCATTTTTGTGCACTGCACTGGAGCAATTCCTGAATAGTGGGGAGAGTACTTTTATTGAATAAATCACAGATGTCAACATTACAAGCTGGAAATGAATGAATGGCTCACAGTTCAAACGCACCAATTTGGATATATCTTGTTCCCTTCTCTGCAGCAAGCTTTCACTCTACCCTTCATGACAGAGCTTTCAAGTTCCAAGTATGGTTTCCATTTAAACATTTGTAACCCCCCTCCCCCCCCCCAACCTTGAATCTGGTTGCCATGGCCTGTATTCAGGTGTGCCATCCGCTGGTAATGAGCAACTCTGTTGAAAGCTCGGTGGATTCTGTGATATTTTATTGCTCCCTTTTTAGATTAGTGGCGGGGAGGCAGGGAAGTGCAGGGGACAGGGGAAGGCCAAATTTGGAAGTCATTTAGCTGTGTGGGCTGATGAGGTGCTGTTCCAGCTCAGCTTCACACCTGCGTTCCTCCCATTATTGTCAAGATTATTGACAGTCTTTGCCTCGGTACATCTGGTGTACATATGTGTGATATCCTGTGAGGAAAGTGGAGGTCTAAGCGTGGTATGATTCTCAGCCATTTTCCTATTTCTCTTGCATTAGCATGGTATCATTTGCTGCCTAGCTCTTTCTGCACTGCTTCATGTCCACTTCTCCCACTGCCCAGCTGGCTTTTCCCACACACTGTCATGTGAGGATGATCTTCTTTGCAATATTTAGGGCAGCACGGTTAGCGTAGAGGTTTGCACAATGCTATTATAGCACCAGAGTACCATCTGTACTCGGGTACAGATCTGTAATCGGGAACCATCTTTAATGAGATTATATGCTCTCCCCATAGATGTATGGGTTTCCTCTAGGTGCTCCAGTTTCCTCCTAAATTAAAAAGACATGTAGGGTTTGTAGATTAATTAGTCATATGGGTGTATTGGCAGCAAGTGCTTGTGGGACAGAAGGGCCTGTTACTGTGCTGTATCTCTAAAATAAATTTTAAAAATATCAAAACAGTGCCTCAGAAATTTTGAACTAATATTATTCAAAGATCATCTAAGGTTACAGGAATATCTAGATCTACTGGGAAAGTGGGCAAGGGAGTGGCTGTTGGAACTTAACTGAAGGCAAATGTGAAGGGATGCATTTTGGAAAGACAAACCAGGCGATTGAGGAGTGAACAGAGAGACTGAGGATTTCAAAAATGTAGTTCTCTGAGAGACAGAGTGGTCAAAAAGGTGGACGGTATGGTCAAGAACGTAGTTCCCTGAGAGACGGAGTGGTCAGAAAGGTGGACGGTATGGTCAAGAATGTAGTTCCCCGAGAGACGGAGTGGTCAAAAAGGTGGACGGTATGGTCAAGAACGTAGTTCTCTGAGAGAAGGAGTGGTCAGAAAGGTGGACGGTATGGTCAAGAACGTAGTTCTCTGAGAGACAGAGTGGTCAGAAAGGTGGATGGTATGGTCAAGAACGTAGTTCCCTGAGAGACGGAAATGTGGATGGTATGGTTGTCTTTGTTAGTTGGACATCATGTTGCAGTTGGGCAAATAATTGGTTAGGCCACATTTGGAGTTGTGGTCACCGCATTATGGGAAGGATGATATTAAGCAAGAGAGGGTGGGGAAAAGGTTCACAAGGATTTTGACTGGCTAGGAAGGCTTGAGTTTAAGGAGAGATTGGAAGAACATGAGTATCTGGTTATAAAGTTAATTGGGAAAAAGTGAAATGATACCCTTAGTCAATGGGGATTAGACACAATGCAAGAGAGTAATTGATTTTAGATGGCCAGATGCTGGAATAAAATATGTGGAACCATATTTTTAAAAAAACTTATTTAAATTAAATTACTCATTATTATTAAAGAAAATAAGAGAAAGATGGAATGTGTTATCAACTACTTTAAAAGATAGAGTAAATTGTGTTAAGATTAATGTTTTTCCTAGAATCTTTTTCAATTGATTCCAATTGCAATTCCTCCAAATTGTTTTAAGGAATTAAATGCTCGTGTTAGTACATTTTTTTATGGTAATGGAAAATGGCAAGGGTTTCTTTGGAAAAATTAACATGGAAATATGACTGAGGAGGTTTGCAGCTCCCCAACTTTACGAACTATTATAAAGTAGCCCAGTTGCGATTTATTAATGTAATATATGACTTAGACAAGATTCCAGCTCGAGTGAATATAGAACTAGTAAAATAGGACAAACAAACCCACAAGACTTTATTTATAAATGGAATTCAAGATTGTTACTAATTAATAGAGAAACTTTGATATTGAAACATTTAATCGAGCTTTGGAATAAGGTTGATAAAGAGATCGGAGAAGGAGGAGGTTAATTGTCAAGAAGAAAATCCGTATTTCAAAACAGACTTATTCACATTTTTATGGGAAATCAATCTTTAAAGATTTGGCAACGTCATGGTATGAAGAAGATTGAGGACTGTTTTGAAATGGGCAAATTCATTACTTTTAGGAGAATGAAGGAGAAATTCAGGGTATCTGAGAACATCAGACTTTGTTATTATCAGCTTATGAGATTCTTACATGAAAACTTTGGTCAAGATCCGTTATTTCCAGCAGGGACAGAGATGGAGTCATTGTTGTGTAATGGAGACATTAAAAAAATTATTTCAATAATGTATAGGCTGGTTAAAAAAAGAACATTTAGAAAGTAGGTGTTCAAAATTTAAGACAAACATAGGAAGTAGATTTGAATAAACAAATAGATGAGCACAATTGGATTGAGTTGTGTAGAGAAAGTATTTTAAGCATAATTAATGTGAGGTATAGATTTGTACAATATAATTTTATTCATCATTTATGCAGTACAACTCATATTATCCAAAATGGTTGGGACCGGTCCCATTTCAGATAAACGTTTTTTTTGGAGAACCAGTCATTTTTTAAAAAATAGCCCATAGCGAAAGCAAATCACTTATAACAGTATTCAAACAACAACAAACAACAAGGGAAAGCTTTTTAAGCATTAAAATAAAGTTGAATTCTCACCCTAGAACCTTTAGCAGAGGTGATATATCTATATATTTTTGGGAGATAAATTGGGAAAGGTTTGTCGGAGTATGTTACATACAAACACTTTAAAACAGATCTTATTTGAAATACCGGAGCTCTGCTAATGCTAGACATATCGGCTCAACAGCTTTTACAGGAACTTTGGAGAGTGTCCAAGAGACTTCACTAATGGATTGTTCTTTACAAAAGGCAACAGATGAAAGAATTTGTTGGAGCCACCTTCTGTTTGGAGTAGAGCTTGCTCTTCTAAGAGGGTCATTTGGTTTTGCAAGCAGAGAGTCAAACAGTCTTTCTCTCTCTCAGAGAGAGAGAGAGAGATCGATAATTCTACAATGTTACAGCCATCAGAGGCAGCTGGGACAGGAACAGGAAAAGCTGGAAAGCTTGTGCGAAGCCCCATTTGGAAGACGGCCTGGTCAAAGCCCTTGTGGTTCATGCAAGAGGAGAGGACTGGCTGTCTAATGTTTCACTTGGAATAAGTGAAACAAGAAGGAACTCTGTGCTGACCTGAAAGAAAGAGGTTATCATCTGGAGAACCCTGAAAGGGGAAAGTTTCATCAGCTAGACACTGGAGTGGCTGATTAAAAAGGAATCAGTTGTGGATGTCCTGGAACAACAAATCTCTCTCTGAAAACTGACAAGAACCTTCCTGAGCAGTAACCATTTACCTTTCAAGCACCATAGTCTGGTGAACTTTATAAATGTTAAATTCTGTGCACAGTATAAGAATTGCCTGGAACCAGTGAACTTGGAGGAATGAGAAGTGAGATTGGGCTGTGAACCAAAGAACTTTTCTGAACTTATGCACACATTACACACACGTGCCCTTAGAATTGGAAGGGGGTTAAGTTAGGTTAGTTAAGTTAAGTTAAAGGGTGATTCTGTCTTCATGTATAAAGATTATTAAAAGCAATTTTTGTTCAAGTAACTACTTGTCTTGGTGAATATCTATTGCTGCTGGGTTTTGGGGTTCTCTGGGCTCATAACAATTGGAATAGATATTGAGATTGAGGGTTTTAAGATAAATGATAAAGAACATAAAATTAGCCTTTTTGCAGATGATGTAATATATCTAACAAACCCTGAAAGTTGATTAAAAAAATGTAAATGTTCAATTGGCAGAATACGAGTTAATATCAGGTTATAAGGGAAATGTTGATAAAAGTGAAGTAATGGCAATGACTGAGACAGATTACACACAAGTTAAGAAAATGACAACATTTAAATGGCAAAAGGAGTTGGTCAAATATTTAGGAATTAATATTGATAAGAATTTAAGTAATTTATTTAAATTAAATTACAGATCTTTGTTGAAGAAAATCAAAGAAGATTTAACAAGATGAAAGGATTTGCCAATTTCTTTAATAGGAAGGATAAATTGTGTGAAGATTAATATTTTTCCTAGAATGCAATACCTATTTCAATCATTACCAATTTTTGTACCGACGATGTTTTTTCAAGATTTAAATAAAAGTGTAAGAAGGTTTATTTGGCAAGACAGAATGCCTCAGATGGCATTGGAATAATGAACATGGAAATATGATCATGGGAATATGACTGCCTAATTTAAAAAAATTATTATAAAGCAGCTCAACTTAATTTTTTTCCCTGCTGTTATCAGATTGATGAAGGGACAGCATGAGTACAAATTGAAATGAATAAAATAGGAGAAAATAATTCTGAGCCTATTTTGTATATATGGCATGAAAGACTGTTGAGAGGGCAAATTGATACACCGATTTTGAAACATATACTTAAAATATGGAATGGAATACATGTAGAAAGGAGAATGAAGAATTATCAGTTGGCAAGAATGTTATTAAAGCAAAATCCTTTAATTCCTTTTATGGTTAATAATGTTTATTTTGACATTTGATATAATTGCAGAATGAAAAGGATTGTTCTTTAGGTTATGCTTTTTTAAAAACTTTTGACCAATTGAAAGATAAGTGTAATATACCAAATAATACAATTTTTTTCTTATATTCAGCTTAAATCATATTTTAAAAGAAAGTTAGAGATGAATTTTTGATTACCTGATCAAAGTCAATTGAATATTTAATAACTGATATGTTTATCAAAATATTTATTACTAATATGTTTGTAAAATTGCAAGAGACTATGCAGAAAAAGGATTTATTTAAATCTCAATTTAAATCTAAATTGAGATGGGAAAGAGATTTAAATATACAAATTCGAGAAGAACTATGGTCAAATTTCTGTCATGAGTGTGTAACTAATGTTAAATACAAAATGATACAATTTACATTTTTACATCAATTATATTTTACTCCATAAAAATTACATGGAATTAATTCAAATTGTTCTGATAAATGTTTTAGATTAATAAAGATGTAGGAACCTTTCTCCATGCAGTTTGTCAATGTGAAAACGTAGGAAGATATAAGTATTTTATTAGGACGAGTTATGAAGGTGCAAGTTTTGAAATATCACAAAATATTTTTATTAGGAGATATTTTTGATTTGAACTTAGATACTACCAGAAAAAAAATTCCATAAGATTTGGCAACCTCATATGGATTTTATTGCTATGAGTTCATCCACTGATTCTGCCATTCCCGATCCAGCTCACTTTAGGTTCAAGGTTCAAGATCACTATGTAAATTTAAATTTAATTACTCAAGAGGTTATATGATTATCAGCCAGGCTTTTATTTCCTTTCTTCTATCTTTCCTACATTTTTGGGGAGGGAGGGAGGAGGGTGGGGCTGGGAGAAAATATGAAATTATGTATTCTTTTTTATTATATTTTATAAGGTAAATAAAATGAAAAATACAAAAAATATTATTTATATTTTTTACTGGGTCGTGTTTCCCTGATTCCCTCCTAACGTCCACAATCATCTTCTTGGTCTTGCTAGCGTTGAGCGCAAGGTTGCCTCTTTGACACCAATCAAAGATCTGCTCCATCTCCCTCCTGGACGCTTCCTCATTGCCATTTGTGATTCTGCTGACAACTGTGGTGGCATCGGCAAACTTGTAGATGGCATAGGAACTGATCCTGGCCACAGAGTCATGGGTGTATAGTGAGTAGAGCAGTGAACCCTACTCCTGAATAGCAGTGTGCTTTTTCAGGATACGGAAATTGAGCGAGCATAGGTTTAAGGTGAAAGGGGAAAATCTAAAGGGGATCTAAGGTGAAAATATTTCATACAGAGGGTCGTGGGTATATGGAATAATCTGCCAGGTGGGTTGGTATATTTAGTACATTTAAAAGACATTTGGACAGGTACAGTGTAGGATGAGGAGAGAATGTTATGAGCCAAACACAGGGAAATGGGCTTCATTTAGAAAGGTACCTTGGTTCGCATAGATCTATTGGGCCAAAGGGCCTGTTTGCACTGTATAACTATGAATCTCCATCACTCTTGTAGAGCTCGTCGAAAGAACCAAAGACTTGTTGATCCAAACCAAGGCTTTTATTAGCAAAAGACCGGAGCTCTTCACAGGTGGCCGACCAGTCCGGAATGATCCGACCTGGCTAGGGACACAACCCTTTAAGGCCCAGACAGTAGGCGTGGCTAAGCTCTCAGCCAATCGCTGTAAGCACAGTCTAGATACAGTAACTATATACACTATGTACATTGGTGATAGACCTGTACTATCACATTCACCCCTTCTTGGAGAATTGACCCTGGGAAAAAAAAAAACAAAACCGAGGGAGAGAATGAAAAGGAAGGGGTAGGTCAAGGACTGTAGCGGTCAGGGGGTCTGACCATCCGGCGTGACCACCGTGGTGCCGGGATTGGGGTCGCTGGAGTGGTGTCACCAGCGGGCTCGTCAGGTGCGACTGCTCCGTCGCTCAATTCCCCAGTCGTTTTGTCGGCAGGGTGGCCGGGGTCATTGGGGTGCTGTTGGTCCTTCTGTTGCGGCACGGGGCCTGGAGCATAAGGAGTTGGGGGGTTTGCTGGGTCTACCGCGTCCTGAGCTAGGTCCCACACCGAAACAGTGTCCTCCCGCCCGTCTGGGAACTCCACGTATGCGTAATGTGGGTTCGCGTGGAGTAGAGTCACTCGGTCGACCAAGGGGTCGTTCTTTGAGTGCCGGACGTGGCGTCGCAAAAGGACGGGGCCAGGGACGGTGAGCCATGCCGGTACAGTGGTTCCCGATTCGGATTTCCTCGGGAAAAGGAACATCCTTTCGTGGGGGGTGGCATTTGTTGCAGTACATAGGAGGGAGCGGATGGAGTGTAAGGCACTAGTGAGAACCTCCTGCCAGTGAGAGGTGGGGAGACCTTTAGACCGGAGAGCCAGTGTAACCGCTCTCCATATGGTGGCATTCTCCCTCTCGACCTGGCCATTACCGCGTGGGTTATAGCTCGTGGTCCTGCTTGAAGCAATACCACACTCCAGAAGGTACTGTTGCAGCTCTGCACTCATGAATGAGGACCCCCTATCACTGTGGATGGAATTGGGATACCCGAAGATGGTGAAAATACTGTGAAGGGCCTGTATCACTGAGGTGGCAGTGGTGTCTGGGCAGGCCACAGCGAATGGGAAGCGGGAGTACTCGTCGATGGCCATAAGGATGTAGGTATTACGGTAGGGGTCCCTTAAAGTCTACGCTAAGACGCTCGAAGGGGCGGGTGGCTTTGATAACGTGGGAGTTATCCGGACGGAAGAAGTGGGGCTTGCATTCGGCGCACACCGAACAGGCTCGGGTCATGGAGCGGATCTCCTCGACTGTGTAGGGTAAGTTGCGCGCCTTGACAAAGTGAGCAAACCTAGTGACCCCTGGATGACAGAGCGCCTCATGGAGTTTCCGTAGTCTGTCCATCTGTATGCTGGCGCACGTCCCCCTGGAGAGCGCGTCAGGCGGGTCGTTGAGCTTACCAGGCCGGTACAGGATGTCATAGTTAAAGGTGGAGAGTTCGATTCTCCATCTGGCGATTTTGTCGTTTTTTATCTTACCACGCTGGGTGTTGCTGAACATGAAGGAGACCGCGCGTTGATCAGTCAACAGTGTAAAGCGCCTCCCAGCAAGGTAATGTCTCCAACGACGCACCGCTTCAACTATGGCCTGGGCCTCCTTCTCGATCGAGGAGTGTCTACACTCCGGACCCTGGAGGGTTCTGGAGAAGAAGGCTACAGGCCGACCGGCCTGGTTCAAGGTGGCTGCCAGGGCGAAGTCGGATGCATCGCTCTCGACTTGAAATGGGACAGACTCATCGATCGCGTGCAGCGTCGCAGCAGCGATGTCAGATTTGATTCGATCGAAAGCCGCTGTGGCTTCGGTCGAGAGGGGAAAAGAGGTGGTCTTGATAAGAGGACGTGCCTTGTCGGCGTAGTTTGGAACCCATTGGGCGTAATACGAGAAAAGGCCCAGGCAACGTTTGAGAGCTTTCTGGGTATGTGGGGGGGGGTAAGTCCATTAAGGGACGCATGCGGTCAGGATCTGGCATGACTATCCCGTTCTCCACCACACAACCTAGAATAGCGAGTCGTGTGGTCCGGAAGACACACTTGTCCAAATTGTAAGTCAGGTTTAGCTGACGGGCAGTTTGAAGAAATTTGTCTAGGTTGGCGTCGTGGTCCTGCACGTCATGGTCGCAGATGGTGATATTGTCCAGATACGGGAAGGTAGCGGTTAGCCCGTTCTGGTCCACCATCCTGTCCATTTCCCGCTGGAAGACCGCGACACCATTCGTGACCCCGAATGGTACCCTGAGAAATTGATATAGTCGCCCATTCGCTTCAAAGGCCGTGAATGGTCGGTCCTCGCAGCGGATCGGGAGCTGGTGGTAGGCCGAACGTAGGTCAATAGTGGAGAAAATGCGGTACTGGGCGATCTGGTTCACCACATCCGTGATGCGTGGCAGGGGGTACGCATCCAGGAGTGTGAAGCGGTTAATGGTCTGGCTATAGTCGACCACCATCCGTAGTTTTTCCCCATTCTTGACAACCACCACCTGGGCTCTCCAGGGGCTTGAACTGGGTTCGATGATGCCCTCATCCAGCAATCTACGCACCTCACTCCTAATGAATTCCCTGTTTTCGTAACTATATTGCCGACTTTTGGTGGCCACAGGCTTCCAGCCAGGGGTGAGGTTTGCGAAGAGTGCTGGCGGGGCAATCCGGAGTGTGGAAAGGCCGCAGGATTGGCCCCGGGGCACGGGGGCAGGTTGCTCGGGTGCTTCGGGAGTGGGGCGATGGCAGACCGAGAGGGGGGCGTGGGGTCCCCCAAAGTGTAGGGACACCGTTTGGAACTGACACTGGAAGTCTAATCCCAGCAACACTGGGGCGCACAATTGGGGAAGGACGAATAGTTTAAAGTGGGTGACCGTTACGCCCTGTACTTCCAGCGTGGCGATGCAATACCCCTTTATCTCAGTTGAGTGCGACCTCGTCGCTAATGAGACCCTCTGGGTAGTGGGGATAATGTCAAGTCCCCAACGGAGGGCCAGATCTGGCTGGATAAAACTGTCAGTTGACCCAGAGTCAAATAAGCAATTGGTGTCGTGTCCATGCACTTTAATCAGTTCCATTGCTCTGGTGAGGGGATGAGAGCATTGCTGGTTTAATGTTATTGAAGCAGTTGACAGGGGAGTTTTGCGTGATGACGTCACGCAACGGGATGACGTCACGCAACGGGATGACGTAGTCAACACTCGAGGAGCAGGTTGGAGGACCTCCCGGAAGTGCTGTTGTGGCGGCGTTGGCGGGTGAATGGTAAGTAGTGGGGTTTGTAGTTGCTCGCGATTGGCGGTGGGTAGGTCGGTGGTCGCGGCGGTCGGGCCCTGGCGGTCGTCAGCGATGGACGCTAGGGTGAGCACCTGGTTGGCCGCGGGGGTGGCTGCGGCGGCGGTAGCGTCGGCCCCGGGGGTGTCTGTGGCGGCGGCAGCAGCGGCGGTAGCGTCGGCCCCGAGGGTGGCTGTGGTGGCGGCAGCAGCGGCAGTAGCGTCGGCCCTGGGGGCGTCCGTGGCGGCGGCAGCAGCGGCGGCGGTAGCGTCGGCCCCGGGCGTGGCTGTGGTGGCGGCAGCAGCGGCGGTAGCGTCGGCCCCGGGGGCGGCTGTGGCGGCGGCAGCAGCGGCGGTAGCGTCGAGTGTTCCGCACGGGGGGAGAGGCGGGCCATCACCATGGTTGCGAGGGTGGGTTACCCCTTCCGGGTTCGGCGTCTCCGTGACGTCAGGTGTTGCCGTGCAGGGGAGCCCTCGCTCTCATTGGACGAGAGCTCTGGGGAAGAAGAGTTTGAATGGGATAGCGGCGATTGGGCTTCACACGAGGCACTGTGTTTGCCGGCGGCCATTTTAGACCTACAGACTGCAGCAAAGTGGCCGTTTTTAAGGCACTTCTGGCACCTGGCTTTTCTTGCTGGGCACTGGGACCTGCTGTGCTTGTTCCTCCCGCAGAAATAACATTTTGGGTTCGCAGGGGGCAGTGTAGCAGCAGCCGACAGGCCGTCAGGGGTAGGGTAGAAGGGCACTCTACTCACATCAGAACGAGGGGTCCAGTCCCTAGAGAGCTCGGTGGACTTTAAGGCTGCATCCTCCATTGTAATTGCAATCCGGGCCACGTCCTCTAGTTTTTCTACCCCTTGTTCGAGCAAGCGCAGCCTCACTTCATTCGATCTGAGCCCAGCCACATAGGCATCCCGGACGAGATCATTTGTGATCTCGGCAGCAGTTTTGTCCACACAGTTACAGTCCTTGCCCAATGCCTTTAATACTTGTAAATATGCCCTGCTGGGCTCGCCGGGCTGTTGCTTCCTCGACGCAAGCACGAGCCGGGCATGAACTCTGTTCACCGGTTGATCATACAGTCCTTTCAGTACCTTTATGGCTGCGGTGTAAGTGGTCTCATCCTGGATGTTCTCGTAGACTCTCAAGGACACCATAGACAGCAATGCTGTTAGACGCTGGTTATCCTCCTCCACCTCAATGAATCTCAGGAAGTTTTCAAAGTTCAGCAGCCAGAACTTAAAGGCTTTGAAGGCTGTAGCTGACTGTGGGTTGATATCAAGTTTTTCTGGCCAAGTTAAACGCTCCATCCCTTTCAAAAAAATTCTTTTTGCTAATAAAATTGTAGAGCTCGTCGAAAGAACCAAAGACTTGTTGATCCAAACCAAGGCTTTTATTAGCAAAAGACCGGAGCTCTTCACAGGTGGCCGACCAGTCCGGAATGATCCGACCTGGCTAGGGACACAACCCTTTAAGGCCCAGACAGTAGGCGTGGCTTAGCTCTCAGCCAATCGCCGTAAGGACAGTCTAGATACAGTAACTATATACACTATGTACATTGGTGATAGATCTGTACTATCACAACTCTATACACAGATATACCTACGCATACTTAAGTGTAGGTATGAACGTCTGAAAGAAGGATGCTAGTGGACTACTCAACTCCTCATACTTTCTCCATTTAAGAGGACCATAGCTGATCTGATTGCAACAACTCTAACTCCTGTAGAGGTCTGTGTGGCTGCAGAGGCTGCGGGAATGCTTATCTTTTTGCTTCAGGGGTGGCATGGTTAGCATTCCGATTAGTGCAATGCTTTAAAGCACCAGAGATCGGGACCAGGGTTCGAATCCCGCGCTGTCTGTAAGGAGTTTGTACATTCTCCCCATGTCTGTGTGAGTTTTCCACAGGGGCTCCAGCTTCCTTCCGCTGTCTGAAATGTATCAGGAATGTAGGTTAATTGGATGTAAATTGGGTGGCACGGACTCATGTGCCGAAATAACCTGTTAACATGCTGTAGGTTTAAATTTAAATTTAAATTTAAATCTCCTATTGCAGAGTTTTACAGAAGACCAAAGAAAATTTTGTGTAATATCACAATTTTTGCATGATCACAAAACAATAAAGGATTCCTGGATCTTGTAGCTACCAGGAACCTTTGAATTTTTCACGGCTAACATCGCGGTTAGCCCAACACTGTACAATGGCAGCAATCGGGACCAGGGCACAAATCCTGTGCTGTCTATAAGGAATCTGTACATTCTCACTGTGACAAATGAGACAAAACCCTCCCCACTATTGAGTAAATCTACAGGGAACGCTGCCATCGGAGGACAACAGCAATCATCAAAGACCCACACCACCCAGCTCATGCTCTGTTCTCACTGCTGCCATCAGGAAAGAGGTAGAGGTGCCACAAGACTCACACCACCAGGTTCAGGAACAGCTGCTACCCCTCCATCATCAGACTGCTCAATGACAAACTCAATCAGAGACTCTTATTTGTGCAATTTATTGATTTTTCTTTTTCTTCTCTCTGTATTGCAGTCAGTTTACATTCACTATTTGTTTAGAGTTTTTTTATTTGTTTACATGTTTACAATGTGTACAGGTTTTTTTGCCCTGCCAATTATTGGTAATTCTGTTGCACCCACAGGAAAAAAAGAATCTTAGTGTTATATGTGATATCGTGTATGTATACTGACAATAAATCTGAATCTGAGATGGAAATGTGAATGGATAATGAAGCCCAGAAAGCTGCTAGATTTGGTCATGTTCATCACAGGAGGTCCACATATAGGAGGATCTCTCCTGGATCCAGTGTATTAGGGCAACTATGAAGAAGGCACACCACTTTCTAAGAAGGCTGAGGAGACTCAACATGTCACCGAATAGTCCGTTGAACTTCCGCACATGTAGTGTGGAAAGTACACTGACTAGCCATACCATGGGTTGATTTAGAAACTGGAGTGCCCAGGAATGCAGAAATGTGCAGAAAGTCCATGCTGCACACTGACCTGTCCATTGGAGCCATCTACCTGAGAAGCTGCCTCAAGAAAGCAGCCAGCTTCAGGAAGGATTCCCATCACCCTCGCAACAATCTCTTCTCTCAGATACCTTCAAACAAAAAGTACAGAGGCCTGAAGACCAGCACCTCCAGGTTCAGGAACATTTTTTTTCCCCAAAAGCGATCAGTCTTTTGTCCTCAACATACTAGCCTGAACCTTACCATAAACTAGTCTAGAACCATCCAACAATCTGCCTGAAATATCACCTGTTTTTGCACAAAGTGCAAAGTGCGGACATTTTAGCAATACTTTTATATTTATTATTTATTTTTTAGTTGGCATATTATTTAATTGATGCTGTTGTAGTTGGTGAATCTTATGCACACGTTTGAAACCTGTATATTGTAATTATGTAATGACAGTAAACTCTCATCTTCACCAATCTGATCATAAATGTGACACCAGATTCATAGGTTCATTAGACACTCTTAATTGTCCACGAGATAGATAAATTGTCGATGCCTGCAATGGGTGCCTGGAATGCATTGCTGGGAGTGGTGGTTGAGGCTGGTACAATAGGAACATTCAAAAGACTCTTAGACGGGCATGGGAATGTAAGAAAAATGGAGGGCTATGTGTTCCAATGTTCTATGTTCAGTGTAAGTGTGAAAGAATTCATTTGGAGATTTGCAGCAAGGCAGAAGGATTAACAAGAAATGGAAGGCTGTTGCAAGGTGTGGAAGTTAAGAAGGACCTTGGAGCACGTTCACAGATCTTTAAAGCTGCAAATTGGATTATAAGGGGGTGAAACACAAAAGTCTGCAGACACTGTGATTGTAGTAAAACATAGCAGTGGTGGAGGAATTCAGCAAGCCTTGCTGCATCCATAGAAGGTAAAGATATATAACCAATGTTTCAGGCCTGAGCCCTTCCTCACATAAATTAATAAGTTAATTTAAAAAGCATAAGGGCTGTACACTTAATGAGCTCAGGTAAGGAGTTAAAGGGAAAGAGAGAATAAGAAAAGTTATGAAAGACAAATTAATTAATGGGAATGAAAGCTTGGGAAGGGATCGGAGATTATAGTCAAGTGTTATAGGAATCTATGTGAAAGGGGAGGGGAGTAATGGATTAAAAATATTATATATAAATGCATGAAGTTTCAGAAATAATGTGGACAAGCTTGAGGCTCAGTTGGAAATTGGCAAGAATGATGTTGTAGGAATAACAGATTCATGGCTGCAAGAGGACAGAGCTGGGAAATGAATATTCAAGCTTATACATCCTATCAAAAGGTGTCCAGAGGGAATGGAGTGGCTCTGTTGGTGAGGAATGAAATACAGTCGCTTGTGAGGGGTGACATAGAATCAGGAGGTGGAGAGTCAGTATGTATGGAACTGAGATATTGTAGGGTCTTAATGGGAGTCATCTACAGGGCCCCAAATAATAGCCTGGATATAGGGTGCAAGCTGAATCAAGAGTTAAAATTGGAAATTTGCAAAGATAATGCTACAGTTGTTATGGGGGATTTCAACATGAAGGTAGACTGGGAAAATTAGGTTGGTTCTGGACCCCAAGAAAGGGGGTTTGCGGAGTGTCCCCCAAATGGATTCTTAGAGCAGCTTGTACTAGACCCTACCAGGGAGAAGGCAATTCTGGGTTTAGTGTTGTGTAATGAACTGGATTTGATAAAGGAAAGTCAAGGGTAAAGGAACCATTAGGAGGTAGTGACAATAACATGATGTGTTTGAATTTTCAATTTGAAAGGGAGAAGGGAAAATGAGAAGTGTCAATATCATGGTTGAACAAAGGGGATTATGGAGACATGAGGGCGAAGCTGGGAAAAGTTGACTGGAAAGGTACCCCAGCAGGGACAACAGTGAGACAACCATGGCAGGTATTTCTGGGAATAACACAGAAGTTGCAGGATCAGCTCATTCTAGGGAGGAAGAAATATTCTTAGGAGAGAAAGGAGCAACCGTGGCTGACAAGGGAAGTGAAGGACAGTATAAGAATAAACGGGAAGTATAACATAGCAAAGATGAGCTGGAGGCCAGAGGATTGGGAAACTTTTAAAGAGCAACAGAAGATCATTAAAAAGGTAATAAGGGGAGAAAGGTGCGAAGGTGAGGTAGCCAAGAACATAAAGGAGGAGAGTAAAAGCTTCTTTAGGTATGTGAAGAGGGAAAAAAAAAATATCTAAGATCAAATTGGGCCCTTGAAGACAGAAACAGGTGAAAATATTATGGGGAACAAGGAAAGGGCAGAGGAGTTGAACAGGTAGTTTGGATCTGTCTTCACTAGGGAAGAAACAAACAATTTTCCAGATGTAATAGTGGACAGAGGACCTAGGGTAATGGAAGAACTGAAGGAAATTCATAATAGACAGAAAATGGTGTTGGGTGGACTGATGGGACTGAAGCTGATAAATCCCCAGGGCCTGATGTCTGCATCCCAGGGTAATTAAGGAAGTGGCTCTAGAAATTGTGAATGTATTGGTAATCATTTTCCAATGTTCTATAGATTCATGATCAGTTACTGCAGATTGGAGGGCAGCTAATGCTATCCCACTTTTTAAGAAAGGAGGGAGAGAGAAAACAGGGAATGGCAGTGCTGGCTTGAAGGGCCAAATGGCCTACACCTGTACCTATTGTCTATCATCTAATATAGTTATGCTGAACTGTATAGAATGGAAATTAGGTCATGTCTAACATCTGATCACTGCATTACAGGAGAGACTTGTGACTTGACTGCACTGGAGAGAGTGCTGAACAGAATTATGCGGACATTTTCAGCATGGAAAATTGAGGAAAAGGTCGGTTTATTTTTTTTAACTCAGGGAAGGCTGAGGGTAGATCGATGAGTTGGGCCAAAGGGCTTGTTCCATACTGCATTGCTTTAATTACTAGTAATTGCATTAAACCAATGGTGACCTAGATCTCAGAAAGTGGCGGTTGAACAGTGTTCTCAATGAGCAGATTGTTGCTTGCTGCTGTGTTAAGGAGGTTGTCCAAAAATCGCATTCAACGCACTTTATTCAATTTTATTTCAACCTATAGAAATGGTAGAATGGATGCAGACATTTACCTGTCTTGCCCAGGGGCACTTCAAGTCTGTTCTCTCTATATTACAGGGACGTCCCTAGCAATATCCTACCAGCAGCACTTATTTGTGGCCCTGAGAGATAACTGTGTCTCTTTTGCAGAAGTAACATGCTTCATGTGACACTATCATTGGGTGTATTTAAGGGAGAGATTGTCAAGTTCTTGATTAGACAGAGCATCAAAGGTTATGGGGAGAAAGCCAGGCAGTGGGGTTGCATGGGAAAATGGATCAACTTACGATTGAATGCGTGGCAGACTCAAAGGGCTTAATGCTCTATTTCTGCTCCAATGTTCTTGACCAGCCTATTCACAATCCTTTAACCCCTTGAAGCACTCCTCTCATTTCAGCATCCACTCAGTGAGAAACAGTTAGTATAGCGGTTAGCACAACACTGTTACAGCATCAGTAAACCAGTGCTATCAGTAAGGAGATGGTACATTCTCCTCGTGTCTGCGTGGGTTTCCTCGGGATACTCTGGATTCCTCGCACTGATCAAAACGCAAGGGGTTGTAGCTTAATTGGGTTGATTGAGCAGCATGGGCCGAAATGGCCTGTTACTGTGCTATATTTCTAAATTTTTAAAAAATACACTCTCCAGTAAATGGGAGAATGTTGCTCACACATGGCTCTTCCAGAACTGTGTACCGTATTTCCCATGTTACCCACTGAGTCCTGTGAAATCTGGCAACACAATAGCAGGGAACGCTGCTCTAAAGCCAACAACATCAGACGTGCTGTGGCATTGCACAGGAAATGTGCAACACCCTTCAGAAACTGGCAACTGGTATTCCTGCCCTCTGCACCAACCATTCTCAAAGGGGGACCTGCAGCTCCCTTGGCAGGCACAGCTCATTTAAGTAAAAGCCTTGTATTCTTTTCATCTCACATTATATAAATATATATTTTTTTGTGTAGTCGGTTGGAGAGAAGTACTTGACTGCTTCACAGGGAAGGGGGCCCATAAACTTTGAGCAAAGTCCAAAGTAAGCCATAGCTAAAAAGAAAAGGGTTGGGAATGACTGCTTTACACAACCTTCACAGAAGAGTGACACAGAAACACTTCTAATTCCAATTTTGAGATCATCGTATATTATTTTAAATTTAAGCTCTCTGTCCTCAGAATGATTCAAAAGATCGCCATTTCAATGAGGGGAAAAAGGCCATTGGCTATTGAATCAATGTCAGCTCCTTTTTGAACTGAATTGAATTGTTTATTGCATGCTATCCAGGCTAGTCAACCTATCTGCGGTCTTAAGGAGAAAAAATGCTGTTAAAACTGTGCAAGGGTAGTATCATTTTACTAATGACTGGTCTTTTCCATCATCTAATTACAGGGGAAATGAATCCACTCATTCCCATTCCCATACCCTTACCCTGAAAATTATTTTCTCTTGATTGCTGTTGAAAGCCATGATTGTTTCCAATACCCTCTTGGACAGTAAGATCCTTGTCATTACATCACTCACTCATTAAAATACTTTTCCCAAGTTGTCCCCAGTGACATAACAAATGTCTACCCTCAACCAATATCAGATTACCCAGTCACCAGTATGTTTGCAGGATCTTGCTGTGTGCAATGAAAAGTTGACGAGACTTTGAAACACTTAACTGGCTATAGGGGATGTTGGCAATTATATCAGAAACATGAAAGTCCTTCCATTAAGTTATGATTTATTTTTCCACAGCTCAGATATCTCATTACCAAGCTCGTTTTAATGTTTCCTGACCATAGCTTGGCATGAATTGTGTCTCCATAAATTCTGGAATCAGTGAGAAGAAAAGATCTCCAAACTATGAATGTAACAAATAATGAGAAATGAGTGTTTATTGTCATATACATAGTACAATGTACATATGCACTAAAATTCTTACGTCTTGTAGTCAAACAGGTGTGTAAGATACACCAACAACAATTGTAGACATAAATTTCAACAAAATCCCAAGGCAGAAAGATAAATAATAAGTATAAAAAGGATAGAGATTTATATTCACAGTTGCAGTTTAGTGAAAGAAAAAGAGCTGCTTCAATAGTGCAAAGAGATCTTTTGATGATCATGAGCTAGCTTATGATTAGGTTTGGGGTAGTACAGAGAGGTTCAAGAGCCTGATAGCTGTTGGATAAAACCTGCTCTTGATCCAAGAGGTCCTAGGCTTCTGGCTTCTGCAACATTTGCCCAAAGGTAGCAGCGAGAAGAGGTTGTGACCAGGTTGTGATGGGGGTGATAAAGGAAGAGTTTCACATAGATGTCTTCAGAATAGATATAGATGACGAACAACAAGTTTACTGACCTTGTTTTCAATACTGAAGGCACATATTCATTGTACTTTTAAAATCTGGTAACTTTTGCCACTTTGAACTGTGCATTCCCAACCCTTAAAGTTTGCGAGTGTGATATAGTCAGATTATACATTAATAAAAGGCTGTGCTTTCTACCTTGAAGACTTCAGTTCAAAATCCAAGCTGGAACATCAGTGCATTGCTGAAGGAGATCTATCTAACTTCTATCAATTGCACTGTGGAAAGTATACTGACTGGTTGTGTCTGGGTTGTTTATTTGATTGTCCTGATAGATAGGAGGCTACAGAAAGAGGCTCTAACCTCTTATCCATTGAAAACATCTATGAGGAGTGCTACCTCAGGAAGGCCATGAGGATCATAAAGGACCCCATCTCTCAGGTCCCAACCTCTTCTCACTTTGGGAAGAAGGTAGAGAAGAGAAGTTTGGCCCCTCCAGATTCAAGATCAGTTCATATTTAATGGCTCTCAGGCTCCTGAACCTCCCCTTACTTCTCTAACTATAAACTACTCCAGTACCACCAAAAGACCTGAACTGTTAAAACTCCACTTTTTTTTTGCAAACACAAACTGTGACTGTGAGTATTTATATCAGAATCAGAATTTATTGTCATGAACAAGCCACATGATTTGGTGTTTTGTAGCAGCATCACCTTGCAAACATTCATGTTATGAACCACCTTAATATATATAAAAAAGGAGTGCATGAGAAGTAAGGCAATGTGTAATTGATAATTCAGGAATCAGAAGGCAGCAGAGAGGAAACTATCCTTGAGCTGTCTTTAGGCTCCTGTAACTTTTTCCCAATGGTAGCAGAGTGAAGAGAGTATGGCCTGGGTGGTAGGGGTCTTTGAGGATAGAGGCTGGTTTTTTAAGACACAGGTTCATGTAGATGTCCTCAACAGAGTGAAGTCTGGTGCCTGTGATGTCACAGGCTGAGTTAACAACCCTCTGGAGTTTATTCTTGTCCTGAGAGTTGGCGCCTCTATACCCGATGCAACCAGCCAGAGTGCTCTCCACAATACACCTGTAGAAGCTTATGAAAGTCTTCGATGACCTACCGAATCTCCTCAAGCACCCCTATCAATTCTTTATCTATCACTCCTTTATATTTATTATTGATTTCCAGACTGTTGTCATTTAATGCATCGGATAAGTCTTTTGTGTATCCTATGTACCTGCTTGGCCGGATTAAGTAGGAATATTGGTGCATCTGTACTCTGTACTTAAGTGTATGAGCATAAACTTATCATTATTATCATCAAAGAAGCTGTTTTTATTATGAACCATGAAGTTGAGTCCTTTTCTGCCCTCTGTTTGAAGATCAGGGCATCTGATGTTTTATTTTCTCAATGAAAAGTTCATCTGCTCATTATCATGTTACTGTTTTGCATCCACAAATTGGTCGGCATGTTTCTGCATTATAACAGTGACATTATTTTATAAATTTTTTTTTAAATACTTGGGATGACCTGAGCGTATGTAACTTGATATGTAAAAGCAAGTCACACTTTTCTCTCTTCATGTCTCTGGACATTTTGTTTTGATATTTTATATAAAAACATGCAACGAATTTAACTGTGAATATTTTGGTAGATACACAAACTGAGAGCAACCAAGTGGCTACAATGAATGCCCTGAAGGTAGATTGGAGCCAGAAGACTGGTGCCCCTCATGGATTGATACTGGAGCACCTCATGGAGCGGTACTGGAGCACCTCATGGATTGGTACTGGAGCACCTCATGGATAGGTACTGGAGCGCCTCATGGATAGGTACTGCTGTGCCTCATGGATCAGTACTGGAGCATCTCATGGATCAGTACTGGAGCACCTCATGGATCGGTACTGGGACCATTGCTGTTTGTCATTTATATTAATAATCTGGATGGTAGGGTGGTAAATTGGATTAGTAAGTATGCAGATGATACTAAGATTGGTGGTGTCGTGGACAATGAGGAAGGTTTTCAAAGTTTGCAGTGGGATATAGGCTAGTTAGAAGAGTGGGCAGAAAGATGGCAGATGGAGTTTAATACTGATAAGTGTGAGGTGTTACATTAGGGTAGGAAGAATCAGCAAAAGTCATATATGTTCAATGGTGGACAATTGAGGAGTGCAGTCAAACAAAGAGATTTAGGAATTAGGGTATATAATTCCCTGAAAGTGGAGTCACATGTAATAGGGTGGTGAAGAAAGCTTTTGGTATGTTGGCCTTCATAAATCAGAGTATTGTGTACAGGAGTTGAGATGTCATGTTGAAGTTGTATAAGGCCAAATTTGGAACTTTGTGCGCTGTTCTTGTTGCCAAATTATAAGAAGGAGAGCAACAAAATAGAGTGAGTGCAGAAAAGATTTACAAGAAAGTTGCCTGGGTTTCAGGGTTTGAGTTTTAGGGAAAGTTTATTCCCTGGATCATAGAAGATTGAGGGGTGATTTGATAGGGGTATTTAAAATTATGAGGACAACAGATAGAGTAAATGTGGATAGGCTTTTTTTCAATTGAGAGTGGGGGAGATTCAAACAAGAGGACATGGATTGAGATTGAAGGGGGTAAAGTATAGGGCAAATATGAAGGGGTATTTCTTCACTCAGAGGGCGTGGAATGAACTTCTGTCCAAAGTGCAGGCTTGATTTTTATATTTAAGGAAATTTGGATAGGTATATGAATGTGTGGAGGGTTATGGGCCAGGTGCGGGTCAATGGGACTAGGTGGGAGAAGGTGTTTGGGATGGACTAGAAGGGCTAAACTGGTCTGTTTCTGTGTTGTAATTGTTATATGGTTATATAATTTCTTATCCAGGCATCCAACACGCAGAACATAGAACATTACAGCACACTACAGGCCCTTCAGCCTACAATATGGTGCCAAACTACATAAACCCACTCAACAAAGGAAACGTTCCCAACCTTGAACCCATAACCCTCTATTTTTCTTACATCCTTGTGCCTAAGAGTCTTAATGTCCCTATTGTACCAGCCTCTACCACCACCCTGACAATGCCTTCCAGGCCCCCACTAGTCTCTGCGCAAATAATTGACCGTTAATAACTCCCCTAAACTTTACTTCACCTACCTTAAACAGATGCACTCTGGTATTGGCTATTGCCTCCTTGAGAAAAATGTGCTGGTTTTCCTCTCCTCACCTTGTACAGACGTTCTCTTATGTTTGCTACTCTCGCCCTGAGAAAAAAGGTGCTGGTTGTCCACCCTATCTATGCCCCTCATTATCTTGTGGACCTCTATTAAGTCACCTCTCATCTTTCTTCACTCTAAAGAAAAGATCCCTAATTCTGTTAACCTGGTCACCAGGGAACATCCTGGTGAATCTCCTCTGTCCCCTTTTCATATGTTCCACATCCTTCCTGTAACTTTGGAACATTGTCAATGCAGATCTATTTGTGTTGTTCTAAACATATCTTTATCTTTAAATATTGGGTGGTGGGGTGGAAATGGGTCAGAAGATAAGATTCCTAATCAATACAAAAGGATGTGAGAATTGTACAGACCTTCTCCTGAAGGATGCTGTGGTTTTATCTGGCTCTCTGAAAAAAATATTTCTAGACTTATATAGCTTCAGGTCCAACCTGTATATGCCTGGGAGGTATATATAATGATCAATAGAGCATAAGATCTAAGACATAGAGCAGAAATAGACTACTTATCTCGTCAAGTCTGCCCTGATATTTAATCATCAGCTGATACATTTCCCCACACATCCCCACTGCCTGACCTTCTTCCCATACCCTTGATGCCCTGGCTAATGAAGAACCTATCAATTTCTGTCTTAAATGCACCCAATGACCTGGCTTCCACAACTGATTATGGAAACAAATTCCATAGATTTACCATACTCTGGCTAAAGATATTCTTCTGCATCTCTGTTCTTAGTAGACATCCTTCAATCCTAAATTTGTACCCTCTTGTCCAAGACCTTCCCCATCATTGGAAACAATTTTTCTACATCTACACTGTACACACCTTTCAACATTGCTACATTGAGATTCCTCCTCAATCTCCTCAACTCCAACAAATGCAGGCCAAGAGTTGTCAGACACTCCTCATAAGATAATCCTATCATTCACAGAATCACCCTAATGAACTTCCTCTGAACCTTTTCCAAGATCATGACATCTTTTCTTAAATGAAGAGCCCAATTCTGCTCATAATACTCCAAGTGAGGTCTCACCAGTGCCTTATAAAGCTCCAACATCACATCCCTGCCCTTATGTTCTAACCCTCTTGATGTAACTTCTTTCAATATCTTTTTGCACTTCACATTCAGTGCAGATGATTTATATGAAAATATTTTATTCAGCTCAGTGGAGAATAATACTAAGACCAAATGAAATGTACAAATGCAAGTAGATTATTTGACCCCCCATCTAATTTGGAATTCAATTGGATCAATAACTGTTCTACTCCTTGCTGCCATCTTCAATTTTGACTTCATAGATCTTAATCATTCATTCAGGTACCTTGCCGATTGGCATGGAAGATCATGTCAACTCATCCGTCATGATCTCTGACCCTTCTAATTGTAGTCCTTTGGTGAAGGCTCTATCTTTGAACTGAGACCGTAGTCGATGTTGAGTTCATGATTATACAAGGGAAAAATACTGAAGTGGTTTCCTGTTGCCTTTTTCATTTTCAGTGTCCATACTGGGCAGGTAACCATGACCGTTGCTCACAGATTCATCTGCCCAGTGTTTTTAATTTTACAACCATAAATTCCAATTTGTCAAATGTGCTTGTAAAAACTATCCACCATCTGCAATCCATGGCTTCACGTGACCCTGATTGGGAGGCTAAACAGGTACTACACCTTGCCCAAGGATGATCTGTAGGCTATCGGATGGAAGGAGTGCCTTACACCTCCTTTTGCTGAAACATTGCATCAGCACAGTACTGACCTTAATACCCTCAGCAAATGAAAACCTATAAATCTCAATTTGGACATTTTCAATTGATCTCAATTACAAGCTTTTTGGGGAACAGAATTCCAAATTTTCATTACCCTTTGTGTGATGAACTGCTTCCTGCCTTCACCCCTGAATAGCAGTGCTCTCATTTGAGAAGCATGACCCCTTGTTCTGGACTTTCCCTTGAGAGGAAAAATCCACCTTATCAACTCCTTTTATCATCTTAAACACTTCAATTATGTCACTCCTCAATGATCTACACTTAAGGGAATTTAGAAAAGTCAAAGTAACATGTCTTCATAATTTGACTCGTTAGGTTCAATATTTCCTAAAAAATCTTTGTATCCAGCAGTGAGATTGTAACTTCAAAGGAAACAGAAAAAACATTGCCTCAAAATTAATACTCAATTGCCAATATTATTTTTTTCTGTGTGTGTGTGTGTGTGGGTGTGTGTGTGTGTGTGTGTGTGTGTGTGTGTGTGTGTGTGTGTGTGTGTGTGTGTGTGTGTGGGGGTGTGTGTGTGTGTGTGTGTGTGTGTGTATGAGTGTGTGTGTGTGTGTGTGTGTGTGTGTGTGTGTGTGTGTGTGTGTGCGCGCGCGCATGTTCCATATTATGTATCAGGCACGGTTTCCCAAATATGGCTCAATGCAGATTCCTATTGAATTTCACTGTTCATACACACTGAATGCAGAGAGGAGAAGGGAGATATGTGTAACAATAGCTTTACTGGCTAGGTTTTAGTGTTTAGTCTCAGACAGAAGCTGGGATGATATCTATTTAGAGGTCAATGAAAATGCAGTGTCAAATGGCAAAAATACTATTCGGAATGTTCAGCCAATCCAACCTTCTACCTAGATAGGTGAAATTACCCGGCGTGGTGTGTCTGTTCACCTCTCCCCTCAGGACGACCAGTCAGCATAAGAAACATACAGCTTTAGCTTTAAGATTAGATGAAGAATTGCTGGAAGAACTCAGCAGGTCAGACAGTATCCATTGGTAAAAATGTCAGTCAATGTTTTGGCTCTGAAACCTTTTTTGAGATGACCTAAGCTTTACGAAGCTTGGAAGCAAGATTTTCAAAAATGTAGCCTGTTGTAATCATCTGGAATTTATTAGCTGACATCATACGTAATAATAAGGATGGCAAGGTTGGCGTAGCGGTTAGTGCAATGCCTTTACAGCATCAGTGAGCGGGAGTGGGGCTCGAAACCCATCCCGTCTGCAAAGAGTTTGTATATTATCCCCACGTCTGTGTGGATTTACCCCAGGGCTCCCATTTCCTCCCACCATTTAAAATGTACCAGGGCATAGGTTAATAGGGTATAAATTGGACGGCACGGACTCGTGGATTGAAATAATGTTTGTCTAAATACATTTTAAAATACGTCAAATTGAATTACAAAATGATAATAAATACAAAAGATACTAGGCAATAATAAATATTCACAGTTACCCCAGTGCAAGAACGTTGTGTCACAGACGTGCAAACAGACAGTCCTGTTATGACCTTGGAGCAGCCCATGATGAGGAGAGGTTCAAGAGCCTGATAGCCATTGGGGAAAAATAAACTGTTTTTAAACCTATCTAGCATGTCGAATGACTCAAAGACTTGTTGACTCAAACCAAGGCTTTTATTAGCAAAAGACTGGAGCGTATTACATCGAGGTCGACCAGTCCAGATTGACCTGGGTCTAGTTCGGAGCAGCCCTTTATGACCTGCAAGTAGGCATGGCTACAGCTCTCAGCCAATCACGACTACTATATGTAAATATATACAAATATATACAAATATATAAATGCTGGTGTTCAGGATTTTTGCCTTCTGCCTGAAGGTAGCAGTGAGAAGAGGCTCTGATCAGGGTGATGGGCATCCTTTGGCTATTTTGGTACCTTTCTGAGGGAGTGCCTTCAGAGGATGGGAAGTCAGAGCTTGCAGTGGACCTAGCTATGTTTACTACCTACTGCAGCCTTCTGCATTCTTGAGCATTCAAACTCCCAGGGTGCAGTGCAGCCAGGCAGCAGAATACTTTTCATTGTGCACCTGAAGAAGTTTGATAGATTATTCGACGTCATGCTTGATCTCCTCAGATTCCTTAAGAAGTAGAGGTGTGGGGGGGGGGGGGGGGGGGGTGGGGGCGTGGCAAGATGTCGTAGAGCCTAACGTGTAATCTCGACCTATCTGGCCGGACTTTTAAGTACCCATTTTTTAACCCTTTGTTTTCAAGTTTAAACTTAAATTTTAGTTTAAAGTATTAAGGAACTATTATGGCCATTAATGGTAAAAAGATTAAACCTCAAGTGCAGAAGAAGTTACATTTTCGAAGTACTGAAGATTTGGGGCCTAAACAACTTGCTACAGCCTCAGGTTTAATTTCTTCAGTGCCTAAACTACAAAGCCTGCCTGTGGGAGCTGAAAAAAAATGTCTACAACTCACCAAGTGAAGGATAGCGCTTGAATTGCCCGTTCTCTGGAGGAAGGTGCGTGTTCCCAAGAAGTGGATCCTGATTCTGGAAGCCTTTTGATTTTAACGGAGGGAGCACGCAGGAAGACGACTCCATTGTCTGAAATGCTTCAGGCTAATAACACACCTCCATCCCATCAATGCATTGGTCCCTCGCCTCTCCTTCCTGAAATTAACCATAAGCTCCTTGGTCTTTGTGATGTTGATCCCATGGTTTGGTCATACATATTGCTGCTTTATTGGTGTTGAATGCCGAGCTACAGTCAATAAACAACAGCCTTTGACCAGAATGATGCCTGGATTGGGACATGTCAGTTATAAGGAGAGATTAAATCAACTGAGTTTGTTCTCTCAGGAGTGGATAATAAAATTATGAAGGCAAAAAAAATAGATAATTTCCCCCATTATATATGTGTTGAAGTGAAGGTATGGGCTTATAGTGAAGGATAGGAGGTTTCAGGGATCTCAGGGGGTATTGTTTGATGAAAACATGTGTTGGAGCTTGGAAAGCGCTACTTGAAGAGGAAGTGAAGGTAGTACTCACTCAATATTTGAGAAGCATCTAGAAAAATCAACAAGTCATCGAAGACCATTGATGATTGGCAAATAGAGTCAGAGAAGAGAGGGAGACTACACAGCATGACCCCAATGGCCAAAGGGTCTGTTCCTGTGCAGTACATCTCTGACTCTGGGGTAAACCAGATTTGCAATATGTAATTTAGTGGTCGTAATTACTAAGATTGGTTGTTTTTTCTTTCAAATATCAAATTATGAACTGAATTTAGTTTACGGACTGCTGGAGTAGGATTTGAAAGTCGATCCATTTTACTGGCTTTATTAGATTTGTAATTAAGTTCCTGCACCACCAGCAGGGGTCAGCTCCTGCAGAAGAAACCAGCAAAGGCACAGTGGGCCAAATGGACTCATAGAATCTTGCAGCACAGAACCAGGCTCTTCGGATCACCCTGTCCATGCCGGCCATGAAGTACCCACTAATGCTCATCCCATTGACCAGTGTTTTGTCCAAAGTGCTCATCCTTACATGTTTCTTTCTGTGCTGTTAGCATCTGTAATTTGAGCATATGTAGTGTCATGAATGTACTGCACAAAACATCCTATTCAGCTCAACAAACCTATGCTGTTTTCTGTTTGCTCAACACTAGCCATACCTAGAACATGAAAAATAGAAACCTATAGCATAATTCAGGCCCTTCGGCCCATAGCACTGTGCTGACCTAATAACCTGCTCTAACAACTGTTGAGAATTTCCTTTCTCAATTCTTTGTACCTATCTAATAGTCTCTTAAAAGATCCTATTGTATCTGCCTCCACCACCAATGTCAGCACCCACTGCTCCTTGTGTTAAAATAATGATCTCTTACATCCCCGCTGTACTTATTCCCAAGCAACTTAAATCCATGCCCCTCATGTTTGCTATTTCAGCCCTAGGAAAAGATCTCTAGCCTGCCACATGATGAATGCCTCTTATCATCTTATACGCTTCCATCAGATCGCCCCTCATCCTCCATTACTCCAAGCTCACTCAGCCTTTCCTCATAAGGCATGCTCTCCAATCCTTGTAAATTTTCAGTGGATCCTCTTTATAGCAATACATCCTTCCTTTCATGAGATGACCAGAGGTAAACACAAAATTCCAAGTGGGCCTAACTAAAGTCTTGTCCTCAGTAGCTGCAATGTTTCCTCACAGCTCTTGGTTAATGAAGGCCAACACACAATATGCCTTCTTAACCATATTATCTACCTGTACAGCAGTTTTGAGTGCGCTTTGGTCACGGACCTCAAGATCACTCCGTTTTACCATGCTGCTCAGAGTCCTCCCATTATCTTTTGCCATCAAATTTGACCTGTCAAAATGAACCATTTCAGGCTTCCAGGGTTAAACTCTATCTGTCACTTCTCAGATCCAACTTTGTATCCTGTCAATATCCCTTTGTAACCTCTGGCAACCTTCCAAACTATCCTTCTTGTCATCTGCAAACTTAATCATCTTTCTACATTTTCATTCTTGTCACTTGTCAAAATCACACCGAGTCGGGGCCCCAGAGCAGATTGGTGGCTGACCTCCAGGCAGAATACAAACCTTCTACAACCACCTTCTCTGGGTAAGCCAATTCTGTATGCACAAAGCAAGGATTCCCTGCCTCCTTACTTTCTGAATGATCATTGCATGGGGAATTTGATCAAATGCCTTACTAAAATCCAAGTGCACCATATCCATTTACTCGACTTTTATCAATGAGCTTTGATGCATCCCCAAAGAAATCAGCCAGACTCATGAGACAGGACCTCCCCCTGACGAAGCCATGCTGGTGATTCCTAATCAGATGATGTCTCTTTAATTGCTTATAAATCCTCCTTCTCAGGATCTTTTCCAACTGCTTGCCTATCAGTAAAGTTAGACTCACTGGTCTATAATTTCCTAGGTTATCTCTACTCTGTTTCTTGAACAGCGGAATAACATTTGCAACCCTCCAATCCTCAGGTACTTCTCTCTCTTCTTCCTGAGAGTCAAAAATGAATAAACTTACAAATGTGCTTTGTTGACTATTGAATTATTTTTGTACATAGGTTAGCCTTGACCTGCTCAATATTAATTTTAAGTTTTCTTCAGGAACTTTGGAGTTGCCTCCCAATTTAATTTCATGTGTGCACAGCACATAAATCAGCTAAAAATGATTGGCTATTCTATGGAAATACAGTATTAATCTTAAAATAGCAATCCAATTAAATGCCACAATTAAAATGAAGAACGCATTATGATCCCTGTGTCTTTGCAGTAATTTATAATCTTAAATGATATCAAAATCTTTGGGGAGAAATTTGTCTAGACATATGCTGGAATCTTGGCTGCTGGTTTTACTGTCCGCATATTTGGTTCAACTCAACTCAATGAAATGTAACGTTCAGTGGTGAGAACATCTGCCAAATTATAATTCTGCACACATTTGATGCTGAGGTGGAAAAGTATATATGCTATCTGTCTTATAAATCTCTCACGGGAATGCAATTGCCCAGATACTTATCCCAGGTTGATGTTGCCAAACAATGGCACGTTGCAAGCTGCCTCCAAAATTCTGTTCCACTGACCTTCGATCATTTTTCTTCGAGAAGGTGATAAGGAATTGAGTCAGTGCATACCATTAATTGTGTGGGAGCACTGAATGGAATAATTGAAAGAGCACAAACTCATTGATCAGAACATGAAAGCAATTTGTTTAAGGTACACAGAGAGTGGTGTGTGCCTGGGGTGGTGGTGGAGGATGGTACAATAGAGAATGTAAAAAAAACATAGAGGATTATGGGTGTGATAGAGGGAAAGCTTGGATTGTTGTGGAGTATGTTTGCATAGATCAGCACAACCGCATGGGCCGAAAGTCCAGTACTGGGCTGTAATGTTTGATGTTCTAATTTTGAAGAGAAACCAAAGATAGATTTTTTACACACAGATGGGTGGCTGTCTGGAATGCATTGCTAGGGGTGGTGGTAGAGGTCAGTACAATAGGAGATTTTGAAACGCTTAGATAGGCAATGGATGTACGAAAAATAGAGCATCATGGGATATGAGGGAGGGAAGGGTTAGACTGATACAGAGTAGGTTGATATAGGTTGGCACAACATTTTGGGCTGAAGGGCTTGTACTATGTTGGGATAACTATGCTCAATTCCTTGACATCCTTCGGCTCATCTCTCTCTCTCTCTCTCTGAAATGTTTTCTCTTCGAACTCCAGTCTTCTACCAACTTACTGAAGTTGCTGGTTGAACACAGGAGAGGGGCTGGAGTTAATGGCATGCGTACACTGGAGATTATTTAACACTAACAAGAATATCCTTTACTCCTTCAGTAACAGGCCCCAACTGCCTGCTGAAAATGCTTCTGACGCAGCTTAACATGGAAGCTTGGGGCTAGAATATTTATGGATTTTGCATTTTAAACAGCATTTCCCCAGTCACACCAGGCATTGAAAAAGCTTTGAAGTTTGTTACTGGTTAAAGCGTAGTGGAGGCATAAAATTAAACCAGAAGTTTAGTCTGAACACATACAGCTTCTTCCTTCTGAAGTGAAAAAAAAAGTCTTGGCTTCATAAGATATTGCTAATTATTTCAGGACACCCCCCCCACCCCTCAAATGTTTAGTGCATTAAGTAGTCTTGAAAAAAAGTCTCTAAAACCTGGGAAATCTAGCAATCTACTAAGATCATGCAACCAGTTGTGGAACAATGTTGATAAAAAAAAGAACATTTTATAGCGTAGAAAAAAGGAAGTACTGCAAATACTCACCAGGTCAGGCAACGTTTGTGAAAAGAGAAAGTTAAGTGTGAAAATTCTCTATTGATCTCTTGTTAGTGCAGTATTGTTAGCCAAAGTATTCTACAGATCATTTCTTGGTTTCATGGCGTTATCACTCAGGACATTTGGTTCTTGAGTTTACAGTTGGAATTGACTCAGGGAGAAGAATGCTGTTCATTGAGTTACATGCAAAATATGAGTATGTTTTTTTTAATGTTATCAACTTGATCAACTGATTTTTAAAATATAATCATATAACAATTTACAGTATGGAAGCAGGCCATATCAGCCCTTATAGTCTGAAACTCCACTAGTTCCACCTACCTACTCCCAGCCCATAACCCTCCAACCCCCTCACATCCATGTACTAATCTAACCTCCACTTAAATGGGATCTTTTAGCCATTGCTCAGAGATCAAGCAAAATACTTTTGGAAGTGAACTTATTTTAATTTGCATATTGAGATATTATTTTCCAAAAGAAGGGACATACGGTTGGAAATAGTAGAATCCTTATGGGCTGAGTTAAGAAATGGCAAGGGTAAAAGGACTCTATTAGCAGTTATATACAGCAGCTGGGAAGTGGACTAGGAGTTACAGCTGGAAATAGAAAAAGCGTGTCAGAAGGAGACTGTCAAAATAATTATGGGGGATTTTTAACACAAAAGGCGATTGGGAAAGTAAGGAAGGTACTGGATCTCGGGAGATAGAGTTTGTAGAAGGCCTACGAGATGGCTTTTTTGGAGCAACTTGTCAATAAGACCACCAGGGCATCGGCAGTTTTGGATTAGGTGATGTGTAATGAACCAGAGGTGATTACGGAATTAAAGGTAATGGAAACCTTAGGAAGGAGTGATCCTAACATGTTTGAGTTTAGTTTCAAATTTGTAAAGGAAAACCTTATATCAGGGTGTGCCCATATTTCAAAGGGAATTACAGTGGTATGAGAGAGGAATTGGATCATGTTGACTGGAAAAGTAAGCTGGATGGAGGGACGGCAGAGCAGAATTGGATGATATTTCTATAAGAAATAAAGCAAGTGCAGGATAGAAATATTCCAAGAAAAAGGAAAATTATGAATGGAAAAATGGCACAAATGTGGCTAATAAGAGAGGTTAAGGCTAAAACAAAAGCAAAAGGGAGAGCATACAAGGAAGCAAAAATTAGTGGAAAAAGAGGACTGGGAAACTTTTTAAAAAATTACAGGAAGAGACAAAGAAAGTCATTTGGAAAGAAAATATGAATTATTAACAGAGGTTGGCAAATAACATACAAAAGGATATTAAGAGATATTTTAAAAATATATAAAGAGTAAAAGAGGGACACGTGTAAATATATTACTGATTGAAAATGATGCTGGAGAAATTATAAGGGGTAACAAAGAGATGGAGAGGAACTAAATGAGTATTTTGCATCAGTCTTCACTGAAGAAGACAATAGCAATATACTGATAGTCAAAAGTTTCAGGAAATAGAATTAAGTACTGTCGGGATTATTAGAGAGATAATGCTTAGTGAGCTGAATAGACTGAAGGTAGATAAGTCTCCCAGACCAGATGAGGTGCACTCATGAGTTCTAAAGGAGGTGATTTTGGAGATTGTGGAGGCACTGGAATTGATTTTCCATAAATTAATAGTCTCTGGCATGGTTCTGGAGAATTGGAAGGTTGCAAATATAATTTTACTGTTTAAGAAAGGAGGGAGGGAGAAGAAAGGAAATGATAGGCTTATTAGTCTGATGTCAATGAAGTTCCAGTTGATGAAGTAGACAAAGACGATGTGGTCAAACAATAATCATGGCTTTTATTAGCAGAAACTCATGGTACAATAATGAAAGACAATAGATGCATATACAGTTATATCCAAGAGGAGTGTTCTTAACAGTAGAGATAATGCACAGCCAATGTGAGTACAGCAAGGCTCACCAGAGGGGAGACAGGCAGCTTGGCAGACATTCACCACAGACAGTTGCTGGAAAATTATTGGAGTTGATCCTCAAGGACATGAAATACCTTGAGGTGCATGTCATGATGGGTCCAAGTCAGCATGGTTTCATAAAGGGAAGATCCTGCCTGACCAACCTATTAGAATGTTTTGAGGAAATCTCAAATAGGGAGAGGCTGTGGATGTTGTGTATTTTGGATTTGCAAAAGGCCTTCAATAAGGTGCCACATAAGAGGCTGCTTAATAAGACGAGAGCCCATGGAATTACAGGAAAGATATTAGATTGGGTGGAACACTGGCTGATAGAAAGCAAAGGGTGGGAATAAAGGGATCCTGTTCTGGTTGGTTTCTGGTTATTAGTGGTGTTCCATAGGGGTTGATGTTGGGGGCACTTATTTTTAAAATGTATATTGATGATTTATAGAATGGAGTGAATGGTTTTGTGACTAGGTTTGCAGGTTACACCAAGATCGGTGGTGGAGTAGGAAGTGTTGAAGAAACCAAAAGGTTGCAGAGAGACTTGGACAGCTTAGGAGAGTGGGCAAAGAAATGGCAGATGAGGTACAATGTTAAGAAGTGTACAGTTGTACATTTTAGAAGAGGAAATAAACAGGCAGATAATTATTTGGATAGGGATAAAATTCAAATTTCAAAATTCAGAAGTGCAAAGGAACTTGGATCAGCAGTAAAAAAAAAGCGAATCCTATGTTGGCATTCGTTTCAAGGGGAATAGAGTATAAGAGTAAAGAGGTGTTGATAAGGATCTATGGGGCACTGGTGAGACCTCATTTAGATTTGGAAGGTGTGGACTGGGATAAATAGTTTTATGGGAAGGATGTAGAAGGAAAATAGTGGGCATTCAAAGGTGAAATTTTAAAGGTACAGAGATGGTATGCTCCTGTTTGGATGCAAGGAAAGGTTAAAAGTTATTGGTTCAGGGGTTATTGGAAATATTGTTCAGAAAAAGAGAGAGGTTTTCTGACAGCAGGAAGTAAATGAAGTGTTCAAGGGATATAAGAATGTTAAAAAGAATCTTAAGGAGGACATTAGAAATGCTAAGAGGAGATGTGGATTGAACAATGGTTGAATGGGAGATGTCAGAGAGTAATGGTAGGTAACTGTCATATTGGTGTGCCTCAGGGTTCAGTATTGGGTCCATTATTGATTGTCATATACATTAATGATCTGGATGATGGGGTGGTAAATTGGATTAATAAGTATGCAGATGATACTAAGATAGGTGGAGCTGTGGATAGTGAAGAAGGGTTTCGAAGCTTGTAGAGGGATTGAGGCCAGATAGAAGAGTGGGCTGGAAGATGGCAGATGGAGTTTAATGCAGATAAGTGTGAGGTGTTACATTTTAGAAGGGATAATCAAAATAGAACATACATGTGATCTAGGAATAATGGTACATAGTTGCTTGAAGGTGAAGTCACATGTGGATAATGTGGTGAAGAAAGCTTATTGGTATGTTGCCCTTTATAAATCAGAGGATTGAGTATAGGAGCTGGGATGTTATGTTAAAATTGTACAAGTCATTGGTGAGGCCAACTTTGGAGTATTATGTACAATTTGGGTTACCAAAGTATTGGAAAGACATCAACAAATTGGAGAGAGTGCAGAGAAGATTTACTAGAATGTTGTCGGAGTTACAGGGTCTAAGTTGTCGGGAAAGGTTAAATAAGTTAGATCTTTATTCTTTGGAGCGTAGAAGGTTGAGAGGGGATTTGATTGAGGTATTTAAAATTATTAGGGGTATAGATAGAGTTGATGTAGAGAGGCATTTTTCTTTATGAAAGGGGGTGATAAAAATGAGAGGACGTGAGCTGAGAGTTAGGGGGCAAAGGTTTAGAGGAAAAATGAGGGGGGGGACTGCTTAACTCAGAGAGGGGTGGGTGTGTGGAATGAGCCTTCAGATGAAGTGGTGGAGGTAGGCTCAATATTAGCATTTAAGGAGAAGTTGGATATATATATATCTTTGCTTGGCTTCACGGACGAAGATTTATGGAGGGGGTAAATGTCCACGTCAGCTGCAGGCTCGTTTGTGGCTGACAAGTCCGATGCGGGACAGGCAGACACGGTTGCAGCGGTTGCAGGGGAAAATTGGTTGGTTGGGGTTGGGTGTTGGGTTTTTCCTCCTTTGCCTTTTGTCAGTGAGGTGGGCTCTGCGGTCTTCTTCAAAGGAGGTTGCTGCCCGCCAAACTGTGAGGCGCCAAGATGCACGGTTTGAGGCGTTATCAGCCCACTGGCGGTGGTCAATGTGGCAGGCACCAAGAGATTTCTTTAGGCAGTCCTTGTACCTTTTCTTTGGTGCACCTCTGTCACGGTGGCCAGTGGAGAGCTCGCCATATAACACGATCTTGGGAAGGCGACGGTCCTCCATTCTGGAGACGTGACCCACCCAGCGCAGATGGATCTTCAGCAGCGTGGACTCGATGCTGTCGACCTCTGCTATCTCGAGTACTTCGATGTTAGGGATGTTGAGGATGTTGAGGATGGGAAAGGAATGGAGGGTTACAGGAGCGTAGGTCAATGGGGTTAGATGGGAGAAAATGTTTGGCATGGACTAGGAGGGCTGTTGGCCTGTTTCTATGCTGTGATTGCGGCATGGTTATATGATTAAATATTATATGGTCACAGTCCTCCAATCTGAGAAATAATCATCCACCACTACTCTCTGGCTTCTCCTTTCCAGCCATTGTCAAATTCATTTCACTATTTCATCATGTATACCTAAGCGTCAGTACCTTCCTGACCTTGTGGGACCTTGTCAAAGGCCTTACTAAACTCCATGTAGACATTATCCACAATCTTTCTTTCCTGATCACCTCCTCAAAAAACTATAAACATGACCTGCATGTTGTGTGTGGAAAAAGTGTGGCCTCCCTGCCTGTCTGGAATGTGTGTATTGCAGGTGGTCATGTGTCCTCCCTGTCTGAAACTTATTCAGAAGTCACATCACGTGTCAATCAAGGTTGGACTCCAGCCACCCATTAGTGCACACCTTGCTGTTGGCTAATTTAAATAATCTTGGGTCATTATTAATAGGATCATTATTGGTTTGAAGCACAGATTTTAGCACTCTGTAAAGCCCTATCTTTCTCCATAATTATTTTGAAACCAATAGTATTGTGATCCCTGGACCCAAAGTGCTCCCAAACACACACCTCTGTCACCTGACCTACCTCATTTCCTAATAGCAGATCCAACACTGGTGTGCCTCAGGGATTAATGCTGGGACCATTGCTGTTTGTCATCTATATCAATGATCTGGATGGTAATGTGGTAAATTGGATCAGCATGTTTGCAGATGATACTAAGATAATATATGGACCTTCATAAATCAAAGTTTTGAGTATAGGAGTTGGGATGTTATGGTAACATTGTATAAGACATTGGTGAGGCCAAATTTGGAGTATTGTGTGAAGTTTTGGTCACCTAACTACAGGAAAGATATCAATAAGATAGAAAGAGTGCAGAGAAGATCCATTAGTATGTTGCCTGGACTTCAGGAACTGATTTGCAGTGAAAGGTTAAACAGGTTAGGACTTTTTCCCTCGAGCATAGAAGAATGAGGGGAGATTTGATAGAGGTATTTAAAATGATAAGGGGGATCGACAGAGTAAATCTAGATCGGCTTTTTCCTATGATGGCAGGCGAGGTACAAACTAGACGACATGGGTTAAGAGTGAAAGGGGAAAAGTTTAGGGGGAACATGAAGGGAGAACTTCTTCAACACAGAGAGTGGTGAGATGTGGAATGAGCTGCCAGCTGAAGTTGTGAATGCAGGCTCAATTTTAACATTTAAGAAGAATTGGGGTTCATCAGAGTCTAGGATGGCCAAAAAGGCCTGTTTCTGTGCTGTAATGTTCCAGGGCTCTAACTTGAACTTTGAACAGACCTAACGTCAGTGCAGAGAATATCTTTCTCCCTTCACCATTCCATTACAATGCAAGTGCAAAGGATTTCCTTTGTGGTTCGTAAACTTCCTGAGATGCAAACGGATCCTAATCCAGGTTTTGTTTAGAGTGCATTAAATCAACATTTAGAGACTTCCTTTTGCTGACTTTCAGCTTTCAGCCTCTTCTCCAGCAGTATCGTCGGGCAAGAAGGACCTCATGTATTTGAGGTGAGTATAAAGTCTTCTCAACTTTAATAGGTAGAAAGAGCGATATGGTGCACACCTCATGCCACTTTTGTTTGGCCTTCTACAGTTTATATCTCAGAGATATGAAATGTTTGGTGCCTTCCCAAATGCTCTTTTTCCATCTTGATGGGTCACAGGCTAAGTAATGCTGATGAGTCATGCACAATGTGTAGCAGACATTGAACGGGGATGAAATGCTGACAGCAGACAAATTTGAGATGCATTCTCAATAATTCCATGGGTTTGATGAGTCGAAGGTATTTGTAGAAGGGAGCAAGGCCAAAGGCAGCAGATGATGTCTCTCACTCTATTTTTCTTGGAGCAGTGAAGATCTTTTTCAACGTACCTTTTGACAGATGGAATCCACTCTTTAACTCAGGAAATACCTCAACCCTGCAGTACACAGCAACGAGACCCCTCAAATAAAGACAAAGTAGCTCCATAAATCTCAACAGGTTACAGAAACAAATCAGATGAACAAGCCAAATGCAAATTATTGAGGATTATTGCCCACAAACAGCTGATAATTTCCCAAGTAATTCCTGGATTCCAGCCTTCCTATTATGAGATGGCAGGAAGGTCATTTGGAAAACATTGATATTAAGCAGAGCCTGGTGTCAAACTTATGTAAACTCATAACTTACAATGACTACTTGGTTTTGAGAACACAACATGGAGTTGTGTAAATCAAGAGTTCAAGTTCAAGTTCAAGTGCAACCCTGAGATTATTTTTTTCTCTCTGCAAACCAGGCTTTTCGTTGAAACAGCATCTCTACAATTACATTCAGCACAGGTGGTATGGAAACACTTCACCATTGCATGGAAGATGGTGATTGGTTCTTTAAAATATCCAAGCATCTCGACATATTTGATCAATACTGGGACAGAGCAAATGTGACA
Source organism: Narcine bancroftii (assembly GCF_036971445.1). Taxonomy (NCBI): domain Eukaryota; kingdom Metazoa; phylum Chordata; class Chondrichthyes; order Torpediniformes; family Narcinidae; genus Narcine; species Narcine bancroftii. Next base: position 144,859,698 of record NC_091469.1, read on the forward strand.
TGACCTTGAAACTTTTTGATTAAAAAAAAATTTAGACATACAACACAGTAATAGGCCCTTACGGGCCCGAGTCCGTGCAGCTCAATTACACCAATTAACCTATAAACCCCCTCATATATTTTTCGAGGGTGGGAGGAAACCAGAGCACCTGGAGGAAGCCCATGCAGGCAAGAGGAGAACATACAAACACCTTACGGACAGCGCTGGATTCGAACTTGGTTCTCTGGCACTGTAATGGCATTGTGTTAACCATTATGCTGACTGTGCCTTTGGCTGAAGGTACAGTGGAACATAGGAGACCACCGGCGGACGTCTAAGACATAGGGCTGTGATAGCTAAATGTTTAAATTTAGACATACAGCACAGTAACATTAGGGCCTTTCAGCCCACAAGCCCATGCCGCCCAATTACACCCAATTGACTACAACCCCCGATTCCTTTTATGAATGGTGGAGGAAACCGGAGTGCCCAGAATAAATCCACGCAGACATGGGGAGAACATATAAACTCCTTACAGACAATGCTGGATTTGAACCCCAATCTGGATCGCTGGTGCTGTTACAGTGTGTGCTAACCATACTGCCCAATTAACTCCTTGAGAGACATAAAAACAAGATTTAATCACAAAATTGGAATAAATAAGGTCTCTGTACTATAGAGAAATATTTCAGGGCAGAAAATATGAGCCATTGAAGGGAAAAGAACAGGGGAATGTGTGGTGAAACACCACTAGTCTACTGCAGGGGGCGATCTCTGTACCCGCAGGAAGATCACCAGAGGACAGACCACCTGGCTGGCTGTCAATCAGCCGATTTGAATAGACCTAACTCCACCCAGCCGGCTGTCAATCCACTGCCCGGGATATACTCCTGAGCCGGCCCCTCCCGAGCCAGTCATTCAGGAGTCACTAGTACAATTACCACTGTAGCAGAGACATTTAACTGAACTACAACTCCAGCCTGTTGTACTCTCTTTCTCGAGTTTTGTGTCTTCTTACTGCTGCAGCAATGCATCACAGAATGTGACTCACTGGAGTGTTCCTGCGGAGTCCATGTAAATTTGATGAACTCAATGATCTTCTTGCTCTGCGAAGATTATCTGGGATCCAGTTATCCTCAGCTCCCTGTAATTTCCTGTCCCCTGAGTAAAGCTCAGTCATCAGAATTTTAAAATTGAATTCTCGAAATCCCAAGATCACAAGATCTAGGAGCAGAAGTAAGCCAATTGGCCCATCGGGACTGCTCCACCATTCTAATCATGAGCTCATCCATCCATCCACTCAGCCCCACTCCCCGGCTTTCTCCCCAAAGCCCTTTATGCCCTGATGAAATAAATACCTGTCAATCTTTGCCTTAAATGCACCCAACAACCTCACTTCCACAGCCTCCTGTGGCAACAAGTTCACAGACTCACGACCCTCTGACTAAAGACACTTTTCCACACTTCCATTTTAAATTGATGCCCTTTTATCTTGAAATCATGCCCTCTTTTCCTAGAATCGCCTACCATTGTTTTTATCTTGCTCGACAAAACAATGGCAATAATAAGTGATCAGCACTTGGTGGCCATCAGAGTACAGGTAGTGGGATGTTGCCTGAGGTTAGAGAGCATGAGAAGGACTTGTTGAAGTCCATATGTGACTTAGACGTCCAAGAGGAAAACGGGTAACTATTTGGAAAAGAAAGTTCATCGAGGAAGTAAGGTTCATGTAATATGATACTCATTTGATAAAATGGCAGGGCCCTGGAGAATGCAGTAGAACAGAGAAACCTTATGGTACAAGCACAGTATCCCAGAAAGGGGTGATAGAGGTAACAATCAGTGCAGTGACATAGGTGTTTGCCTTCAGTTTTCATGGCACTGAGGGCAGGAGTTGGGCTGCCATGTTACAGGTGTGCAAGATCACATTTGGAGCATGGTGTGCAGTTTGGGTTGTCATGCTATTGAAAACTTTCAAAGTGCAAAGTTCAGTTTTATTGTCAAGAGTACATTCATGAGATTCTTTATCCATAACCCTGAGATTCTTTATTCTCGGGGCAAGGCAGAATTACTACTTATTGGTAAAAACTATACTCAAGAAGATACATATACACGTAAACAAATAAAGAAATGTAAACAAACTGACTGCAATATTAAAATTAAGATGGAAATGGTGTAAAAAAGATACAAGATGTTACCATGAATTGAGAGGTCGGATACACTGGAACATTTTCCCTGTAGTGTTGGAGGGGTTGCAGTTCAAGTACACTGTTACATCATACCTGATACAGTGAGAAGGTTTCATAGAACATAGAACATTACAGCACAGTACAGGCCTTTCAGCCTTCAATGTCCTACCAAATAAAGCCAAAATCCTTCTTAACCCTCTATTTTTCTTTCATCCATGGCCTGTCTAGGAGTCTTTTAAATGCCCCTATTGTTTCAGCCTCCACTACCACCCCGGTCAGGAATTCCAAGCACCCACAACTCTTTTTTTTGAATATTTTATTTTAAAATTTTCCATACATGCAGTTATCAAAATTCACATAATCATATAGATTGCAAAAGAAACAAATTGAAGTTGCATACATGATGGTATTCATTCCCATCCCAAGCCTGCCCCCACCCCCAACCCTCGCAACAGTTAATATAAAAGATACAATATAGCTATATAAACCTAAACAAAAAGAAAATTATTTTTAGGATTGCACAGCGGGATATCATCTAACATACATATATAAAATTTCTTCATTGTCAATCAGAGGAGAATCTCAGAGGTCTAAATGCATAGTAAGGACATTATTACAAATTAAATCCTAATATCTGGATGTACAGGAACCAAATTTGCAAACACATAGCATACTTACTTCTCAAGCTATATATAATTGTTTTTCCAAAGGCATACAACTTTGAACTTCTTTATGCCACTTTGGCATACCCAAAGATATATCAAATTTCCAAGTCACGGCAATACATACCTCACCATTTGTTAATTTAACAAATTCCAATTGATAGTTCTAATTTGGGTCTTGTTCCTTCAATATTTCCTAATAAAATATAAATCCAGAATTTGTGGAAAAACAGTTTCTATAACTTGTTCCAAAAAATTTCATAAATTTGCACAAAAGGGCCATACATTAGGACACAATCAAGTTGAACTCAAGAAAGTTTCTACATCTTCACCACATCTAAAGCATTGATCTGATAAATCTGATTTCAATCTATTCAATTTCTGTGATGTAAGATACAACTGGAGAAAAAATTTCTATTGAACTAATCTATATTTTACATTAATAGTACTGGACACACAAAGCCTATGTAAATCTGCCCATATTTTCTCATCAATTGCAGTATCCCACCTCTGACAGGACAAATGAACTCCTTGTATGGGAGGAAAAATCTTCATTTTATAATCAGCTTCAAGAATTCTAGCTTGCATTTGTGCTGAGATCAAAAATGAATCAATTCGAGAATAGGAATCATGAGTACTCAAATAAAATGAATAGTCTTTCTTTCTTGAAAGAATCTTTCTCCACAAATCTATTAAATTCAAATCTTTCATCAAAACCAATGTAGCTTTAGGTGCTTTTGTTCTCATCATTACACGAGTAGATCTATCTAACAATAGATCTAAACAAAAATTAAAAACAACTCCTTTTCAAATATTCTCATGTGCCTCTGCTAGATTAAGAAAAGTTTTTGGAATAAATTTCTCATCATCAATATTCGGAGCATACAAATTTAAAAATGTCCATAGTTCAGAAAATATTTGGCAGTGTACCAATATATATCTCCCTGCTGAGTCTATCACACATTTTGAATTTTAATTGGAAGATTTTTAAAATCAATATTGCCGCACCTCTTGCCTTCGAGTTAGAAGAAGAAGACAGTATGTGCCCAACCAAATCTCTTTTTAATTTTAAATGTTCTTTTTCAGTTAAATGTTTATCTTGCAGAAAGGCCACATCAACTCCTATTTTCTTAATATGTTAATACTCTCTTCGCTTTTACAGTTCTGTTTGACCCATTAACATTAAAAATTTACAAACTTCATTACCTTACTCATTGAGATAAGATATAATCATTCGCCTTCAATCACCTCCCTCCGCAAGTCTCCTCTAATTCCAATAAGAAATATTTCCTGCACCAGTACACATCTCCTCCAGCAATCCAAAGAGAAATAGAAATACAAATAAAGATTTTAAAAAATATATAATCCCATACTTATGACTATATTGATATAAAAGAACCCTTCCCCCTTAAGTGTTCTTTAAGAATATAGTACTAGGCCCTTTCAAATTGCCATGTAAAATGGGGTTAATAGGGCAATTTTCCTGGTTAGCCCCCCTTGTTACGCAATAGTTAGAAAGGGACCAACGGAGACAAACCTTTCGGAATCCAACCAGGTCCCTGACTTACCTCAGAGGTAGTCAGGGAACCCAATTAAACTTACCCTAGGTCTTGTCCATGCCTAATTTGAAAATGAAAATGGCCGACCCACTTATTCTGTGATGTCAGTGTGCATGTGTGTGTGTGTGTGTGTGTGTGTATGTGTGTGTGTGTGTGTGTGTGTGTGTGTGTGTGTGTGTGTGTGTGTGTGTGTGTGTGTGTGTGTGTGCGTGCACGAGTCTGGGCAGCCAGGATCTGAACATCCTGCAGTACTTCCAGTGAGTGGCTGATGCGTCAATGCGGGGGGGGGGGGGGGGTGCGGAACCCCCTTAAATGATTGGGTTGGCGATTTAATGGTTTGATCCCCCTGCAATTTATAAGGTGCTTCCATTGATCGCACCCTGATCCTTGGAGGGCTACCCAGGTATTGCAATCTAAAAGTGGCTACAACATCCCCCCATTTTATGGGTTGTCACTAAAGTCGCAAAAACACACAAAATCCCACAGCGATCAGCACCAACCATTCCTCCCAACTCCCTTGGTACATTTATTACATGAAATTTTAATTAATTAATTAGATTACCACAATTAAAATAGCTTTCTGGAAATCAAAAGGAAAGAGAGAAATGAAAGGAGAACAATTGTTATACAATTTCTTCCAACTCACAAGCTTCTCCATTTTGAATAATAATAAAATGGAAAAAAACAAAAATAGTTCATCCCATCAAAATACACTGTCCTCTTGAGGGCTGGTGTTCTACGGAGAATACGAGCAAATTCCTGCACTTGAGTAAAATTAGTAAATAATCTATTTTGGTCTCAAGGCACAAAAATCTTCAAGGTCGCAAGGTAACGAAAAACAAATTTATAGCTTTTATCAAAGAGAATTTTCTTAGCTGGGTTGAATTCTCTCCTTCTCTTTAACAAATTCTATCTCCTTCCCATTGCAACGTGACTTGCTGTTCCCTCGCCCCTCCCACAACAAGACTTAAAACTTTCTATATGTCTTGATGACGTGGAAATTTAATTAATATTGAACACAGTCTTTGATTAGGAAGAGGCTTTGATCTCAGAACCCTATGACCTCTTTCAAATTCAATTGAATTTTCAAAACACTGTTTTCCCAAAACTTTAGGAATCCAATCTTGAAACAAATTGTATTGTGACTTTCTTTTCCTTCTGGAAGGCCTAGTATTTTAATATTATTTCTTCTGCTTAAATTTTCTAATTCATCAACTTGGTCTAAGATCTTCTGGTTCACTGTGATTAAACTAGTAGTTGCATTTTCCATAGTAGATACCCTGTCTTCAACATGTTACATTTTCTCATCCATTTTATTCACAACATCGAGCACTTTATTAATTTCCTCTTTCATTTATGCATTCATTTCTTTCATTTCATCCTCAGTCACTTCAATCCTTCTTTCATTTCCCCCTTCATTACTTTAACCTGATGAATTATCATTGTGGATAACTCTTCTACTTTAGGTTGTGAAATCACTTTAATTTCTCCAATTACCTCCTCTTCTTGTTGTTGTTATTGTTCTTCTTCTTCTTCCTCTCATCTTCAGCCACTGATCCTCCTCTGGAGCCTGAGTCTTCATCTTCAGGAGCTGAGGTAGAGGTTCCCAACTTCTCAATATGCTGCTGCCCTATTCCCAGTAATGCCTTGGGTATACCCACACCGCGCATGTGTGACTTCAGTTCCAGGTTCCGCTCCGACGCCATCTCTCTGTTGTTGCGGATGGGCGATACCAGTAGAGGGCCTTTCTAAAGACTCACTTGGTTGGGGGACAGACCGGATGCTAGCTCCATGCTTCACCGTCGAGGTAGGCCTCAAGTCTCTTTTCTTCCTTTCTTCCCGTCGGGCTCCAGATGCAACTGTCAGTAGTTTGTCTTTTCTCGGAGGCATTATTAATGTAAAATAGAAGTATTTAAAAGTATTTTAAAAATGTTAATAACTTTAAAACATTACTTAATTAGCACTTTTTTTACATTAACCAATGGAGTCAAGAGCCTACATGCTTTTTGAATATTTTATTTAACAATTTTAAAACCATTTCAATGAATATGTTTTCATTAAAACTTCAAAAATTATACATGTGGCATATATAATCCCCCCTCCCTTCCTCCCCCTGTCCCTCCACCCACCCTCCCCCTCAGAATATACCCAAAAAAAGGAAAAGAAAAAGAAGAAAAGAAAAGAAATTAAAAGAACTGGAGAAAGTCATGTAAAACAAAATATACATCATAAAATCTTAATATTAATAATGGAGTCGTATATTACCAATAGGCAGGGTGTTCAGAGAGTCCATTAAATTTTCAAATGGACACATTGCAAATATGGGTGCCATATTAAAAAAAATATTTATTACATAGGTTTTAAGTAAGTATCTCAAGTGAAATACAACTGCAAAGTTCAGCAAGCCATCTCTCCATCCCTAAATCTGTACCTGATTTCCAAGTAATGGCTATGCACTTCCTAGAAATAGCAATGTATCAAATTGTAAAAAATTCAATTTTATACATTGTTAACCTCAATTTATGTCTCATCGCTTTAATATTACCCCAAAAAAATAACATTTGATCTCGAGGGAGCTTAGCCTTTATTATTTTCTCCAGAAACATTCCCAACTTCTAACCAAAAAGGTTTAACCTTAGGACATTTCCAGTAGAACGCAAAATAGATCCAACTCCCTGACCACATCTAAAACATAGATCTGATAACGTAGGGTTCAATTTTTAAATTTTTTCGAGGATTTAAGTATAATTTATGCATCTGCAGCTGACAGCCCAGTGAAGGTGGATGCTCCCTGGGGGCTAAATGATACATCCAGGATGCGTGGTTCCTAGGGTGAACCCTGGCTACCCATGGGACGGTATGGTACCTGCTATCGGGGATATGTGCCACCATATGGCTCGCAAATCTGAAGTAGCACCCAGACAAATGTTCACTGAGGTGGAGACGTTGGCCAATGAGATGGCTGTGGCACTTGCATAAGGAGGAGTCGTATTGGCCTTGGACTACCTGCTCAGTGCTGTTGTTTACATGATGCGCTGCATTTATATTCTGGGCCAGTTGGGGAATACCACTCATTCACCACACGAGAGTCAGTGAACAAATGAAACGAGCTAGGACCAGTCCCTTGAGCAGTGTACTAGACTGTAAATGTGTGGTGATTTTGAGCGGTGGAATGTAATGTGGATTGTGAAGGGTCATGAGACCTCTCTTGCTGGAGCCTAGTCAAAAGTTACCTCACATGCCAATCAAGGGTTAGATCTGCCCACAAGTGAGACTGATGCATGATTAGTCCTCACAGGTCACATAGATGATTCTTGCATTGAAAAAGACGAGCACATGCAGTCTGTCTGCCTGTCTGTCTCTCTCTCTGTTCTTGCTGCTGCACGGAGACCATCACGGTGAGCCACAGGCAACTCTGGAGGGCTGAATACAATGAGCCCATCCCAGATCCTGAGCAGGAGTGGGCACTGGAGTTCAGGTTCATGTGCATGAACTAGTTTAGTTATGTGGTATACCATGCTTGTGGGTGGTGGGAGCTGAAAATTTTCATCAGACATACGACACATCTGAGAAAAAGCGAATGCCATGTCTAGGCATGACATTCATGGCTTACATACAACTACTGCCATTGATTTCACCGCCATTGCTTGTGCACAGTACCCCGATCTCAATCTCATCTAGTATCACCTGATCAACTCTTGTCTCCATCTTCAAGATGTGACCTTGCCCACTCAATGTTCAACATATACAATGCAATAAACCCATTAAACAATGACATCACACAATGAAAATGAACAAGAAAATTGTGTCATCTACTTTTACCCACTGGGGCAGTTCATTTTGTCTTCTTCTCATTCTATCATTTTAGGGGGTGGAGGTCCACAGTAGGCCCTCTCTGTTGTGTTCCATGTACGGTTCCCAAATTTGTTCGAATACTGTGATGTTATTTTTTAAATTATGTTATTTTTTTTCAAATGGAATACATTTATTCATTTCTATGTACCATTGCTGTACTCTCAGGCTCTCTTCTGATTTCCAGGTTGACATTATACATTTTTTTTGCTACACCTAAGGCTATCATCATAAATCGTTTTTGTGCTTCTTCCAGTTTGAGGCCTAATTCTACTTCTTATATTACTCGGAAGAAAGATCTCTGGGTTTTTTGGTATGTTGCTTTTAGTGATTTTATTTAAGACCTGATTTAGATCTTCCCAAAACATTTCCACTTTCTCACATGCCCAACTTGCATGTATTGTTGTTCCAGTTTCCTTCTTACAGAATAAACATCTGTCTGATACTGTTGGGTCCCATTTATTTAACTTTTGGGGCGTAGTGTATAGCCTGTGTAACCAATTATATTGTATCATGCGTAACCTCATGTTTATTATATTTCTCATAGTTCTAAAGCACAGCTTTTCTCATTTTTCATTTTTTATCTTTATGTTTAGATCTTGTTCCCATTTTTGTTTGGGTTTACAGCTTGTTTCCTCGTTCTCTTTCTCTTGCAGTTTGATGTACATGTTTGTTATAAATCTTTTAATTATCTTTGTGTCTGTAATCACATATTCAAAGCTGCTTCCTTTTGGTAAACTCAATCTGCTTCCGAATTTGTCATTCAAGTAGGTTTTCAGTTTGGTGGTATGCAAGCATTGTAATATGAGCTATTCCATATTTGTACTTCATTTGTTCAAAAGATAATAAATTATTTCCCAAAAAACTATTTTCTATTCTTTCAATCCCTTTTTTCTTCCATTCTCTAAAGGAAAGGTTATCTATTGTGAAAGAGAATAGTTGATTTTGCATCAATAATAATTTTGGTAGTTGGTAATTTGTTTTTTTTCCTTTCTACGTGAATTTTCTTCCAAATGTTGAGCAGATGGTGCAGTACTGGTGAATTCCCATGTTGCACTAGCTTTTCATCCCAGTTATATAGTATATGTTCAGGTACCTTCTCCCCTATTTTATCTAGCTCTAACCTGGTCCAATCTGGTTTTACCCTTGTTTGATAAAAATCTGATAGATATCTTAATTGTGCTGCTCTATAATAATTCTTAAAGTTTGGTAGCTGCAAACCACCTTGTTTGTACCATTTTGTTAATTTATCTAGCGCTATTCTCGGTTTCCCCCGTCTATAAGAATTTCCTTATTATTTTCTTTAGTTCATTGAAGAATTTCCCTGTTAAGGGAATTGGTATTGATTGAAATAAGTATTGTATCCTTGGGAAGATATTCATTTCAATGAAATTTACCCTTCCTATCAGAGTTAGTGGTAAATTTTTCCAATGTTCTAAGTCAGGTGGGAAGGAGGGAGGGAAGGGAGGGGGGGGGGAAAAGGGGAGAAAATGACACTGTGTATATTCAAGAGGGAAATGTTTGTGTATATTTTGGTTAATATGGTTCATAGTGTGAAAACATTTTTAAAAATTAAAAAAAGATGTGACCCTGGATGAATTGGGTGAAAAGTTAGTCTGTGTTTTTTTTTCACAGAAAGGATTAGGTCTTTTGTGCCGATGGCTTTGAGGTGGGAGATTTTTGAGTCGTTCACAATCTATTGCATCCTGGTGGAAGGGCATCAATCAAACTAGTTATGGTATGTTTTACCTGACCTCATGTTAAATGGGATTTGGATTATGGGCAAGGGCATGCTTGCCATGTCAACACTCTAACATCTCCAGGCACACAAAATCCAAGCTGAGGATTTTATTGTTCTGAATTCCTGTTTCAAGCACATTCACTATACTTGGTAGGCCTGCTTCCCCCAACTCGGGGATATACTTACCTGCTTACATGTGAAGATCAGAATACCAGATAGCAGGAGGTCATTCCTATCACTGAAATCACTGCAGAGATGGTTGTTAGGGCTTTTGTGGATCATTGGATTCCATCTTTCAGTGGTGTGGTCACTATTACAAAGGATCAAGGATCTTAGTTTGTGTCACCGTTGTTCCCAGCTCTCACTGATCTTCTGGGCATTATGTTTATTTGCACAAGTCAACAGCCTTGTTGAGCGTTTCCATCAACAATTGAAGGTAGCATTAACAGCAGGTGGTGATGCATCTACATGGAGCGAACGTTTGCCCATGGTTCTCCTTGGTGTGCGTATTGCTGTTAAAGCAGATCTTGGATATTTAGTGGCAGAGCTAGTCTATGGCACTATGTTAACCTTGCCGGGTGAGTTTGTGAATCCGAGTACAAGCACAACGCTTTATGATCTGGCTAGTTATGTTGATCTTCTTTGGGACAAACATAAGATTACTCCAACCTCCAAATAGGTTTGGTACAGCCGCCGGATGCAGTTTAAACTAATTTGGCAGGGAGATGGGAACCTGTATGATAGGGCAAAGGACAGGAAAGATAAAATAGGAAAAGTTAGGTTAGGCAGCGAAAGTAAAAAATCAGAAAGAGCAAGGAGGGTGAAAAAAGAAAATCTGAAGGCTTTATATCTTAATGCAAGAAGCATTTGGAACAAGGTAGAAATAATGAAACTTTTGGAACGTAAGGGTTCAATCAGGCAGACGCAGCATGGTTTTAGAAAGGGAAGATCTTGTTTGACAAACTTGTTAGGATTCTTTGAGGATATAATGGGTGTGGTGGATAGAGGAGAACAGGTTGATGTTGTATATTTGGATTTCCAGAAAGCGTTTGATAAGGTGCCGCACAAGAGACTTATCAGTAAGTTACAGGAAAGTGGAGTCCGCGGAAGTATATTGGCCTGGATTGAAAATTGGTTGTCTGACAGGAGGCAGAGAGTCGGGATAAATGGGAGTTTTTCAGGTTGGCAGAGAGTGGTAAGTGGGGTGCCGCAGGGGTCAGTGTTAGGCCCACAACTGTTCATCATTTACATTGATGACTTGGAGGAGGGGACAAAATGTGGTGTAGCCAAGTTTGCGGATGACACCAAATTGAGTGGAAGAGCAAATTGTAATGAGGATGTGGAGAGTCTGCAGAGGGATATAGTTAAGCTGGTTGAGTGGGCAAAGGTCTGGCAGATGGAGTACAATGTTAGTAAGTGTGAGGTTATCCACTTTGGCAAGAAAAATAAAAGAGCTGAATATTATTTAAAGGGTGAAAAACTACAGCATGCTGTTGTGCAGAGGGACTTGGGAGGGCTTGTGCATGAATCGCAAAAAGTTAGGTTGCAGGTGCAGCAGGTTATTAAGAAGGCACATGGAATGTTGGCCTTCATCGCTAGAGGAATTGAATTCAGGAGTAGGGAGGCAATGTTGCAACTGTATAAGGTACTGGTGAGACCGCACCTGGAGTACTGTGTCCAGTTCTGGTCTCCATATTTGAGGAAGGATATACTGGTTTTGGAGACGGTCCAGAGGAGGTTTACTAGGTTGATCCCTGGGATGAAGGGGTTGACTTATGATGAAAGATTAAATCATCTAGGATTGTATTCGCTCGAGTTCAGAAGAATGAGAGGAGATCTTATAGAAACATATAGGATTATGAAGGGTATGGATAGGATAGATGTTGGAAGGTTTTTTGAGCTGGCTGGGGAAACTAAAACGAGAGGACACAGTCTCAAGATTCGGGGGAAGTAGATTTAGGACAGAGATGAGGGAAAATAGTTTTTCCCAGAGAGTAGTGAATGTTTCGAATTCTCTAACCAGGGAAGTGGTTGAGGCTGCCTCATTAAACATATTTAAAATTCGGTTAGGTAAATTTTTACATGATAGAGGAATTAGGGGATATGGGGAGAAGGCAGGTAGGTAGAGTTAGGTCATAAGTTAGATCAGCCATGATCGTATTGAATGGCGGAGCAGGCTCGATGGGCCATTTTCGGCCTACTCCTGTTCCTACTTCCTATATTCCTATGTTCCTATGAATTGGCTGTGGAAATTGAGACAAACAAATATGATTTGATTGGGATTACAGAAACATGGCTGCAAGGTGGGCAAGCCTGGGAACTTAACATCCCGGGGTATACAATATTTAGGAGGGATCGGCAAGAAAGAAAAGGGGGTGGGGTAGTATTGATGGTGAGAGAAGGGACCGACACGCGTGACAGGAAGGATATTAACTCAGAAGATTCGGAATCTATATGGGTAGAACTGAGGAATAGCAAGGGGTGGAAAACGTTAGTGGGGGTGGTATATAGGCCTCCAAATAGTAGTGTAGAGGTGAGGGAAGGCATAAAAAGAGAAATTAGAAAAGCGTGCAATAAGGGAACAGCTATCATCATGGGAGACTTTAATTTACATATAGATTGGACTTGCCAAATTAGTAAAAATACTGAGGAGGAGGAATTCCTTGAATGTTTATGGGACGGTTATCTAGAGCAATATGTCGAGGAACCAACTCGGGAGCAGGCCATTTTAGACTGGGTATTATGTAATGAAAAGGGGCTAATCAGCAATCTTGTTGTGCGAGGCCCTTTGGGTAGGAGCGATCACAATATGATCGAATTCTCACTCGACATGGAGAGTGAAGAAATTAAAATCGAGACCAAGGTCCTGAATTTAAATAAAGGGAATTATGATGGTATGAGACGGGAGTTGAGTAAGATTGATTGGGTGGTGTTTATGGGGGAGTTGACAGTGGATAGACAATGGAAAGCATTCAAAGATCTAATGGAAGAATTGCAGAAATCGCTTATACCGGTTTGGCATAAAAATAAACCAAAAAAGCTGACTCAACCGTGGATAACAAGGGAAATTAGAGACAGCATTAGGTCCAAAGAGAGAGCATATCAATTGGCCAAAAAAAGTACCAAATCCAAAGACTGGGAACAGTTCAAGATGCAGCAAAGGAGAAAAAAGGGATTAATCAAGAGGGCAAAAAATAAATTACGAAAGTAAGCTTGCGGCAAATATAAAAACCGACTGCAAAAGCTTTTATAAATATGTCAAGAGGAAAAGATTGGTGAAATCCAGAGTAGGTCCTTTGCAGTCGGAATCAGGGGAAATGGCAGACCAATTAAATTCTTACTTTAGTTCTGTTTTCACAAGAGAGGATACAAATAACCTCCCAAGGATGTTGGGAAACATAGAGACTAATGCAAGGGAGGAACTGAAAGAAATCAGTATCTCTAAGGACATGGTCTTGGGGAAATTGATGGGATTGAAGGCAGATAAATCACAAGGGCCTGATAATCTACATCCTAGGGTACTTAAGGAAGTGGCCATTCAGATAGCAGATGCTTTCAGAATTATTTTCCAGAACTCGATAGACTCAGGATCAGTACCCATGGATTGGAGGGTAGCTAATGTTACCCCACTATTTAAAAAGGGGAGTAGAGAAAAAGCGGGGAATTATCGGCCGGTGAGCCTTCCATCAGTAGTGGGCAAAATGATGGAATCCATTATTAAGGATGTCATAGCGGAGCATATGACTAGTAGAGAAGGGATGGGACAGAGTCAACATGGATTTACAAAAGGTAAATCGTGCTTGACAAATCTATTGGAATTCTTTGAGATGGTGACAGGTAAAATAGATGGGGGAGAGCCAGTGGATGTGGTGTACCTGGATTTCCAAAAGGCTTTCGATAAGGTCCCATATAAATGACTGGCATGCAAAATCAAGGCTCATGGGATTGGGGGCAAGGTACTGATGTGGATTGAGAACTGGCTGGCAGATAGATGACAGAGTGGCGGTGACCATTGAGGTGCCACAGGGATCTTTACTGGGACCCCAGCTCTTCACAATTTACATTAATGATCTAGATAAGGGGATTGGATGTAATATCTCCAAATTTGCAGTTGACACTAAGCTAGGAGGGGTTGTGTACTGTTAGGTCTGCTTTGTTCATGAATGAGTGAGTCAGACACCAGACTGAGTCGAAATCAAGGTTCTTTGTTCTTTATTACCGGATTGTAACACTTGCAACGAACAGTGTTAGTTGGAGAAGGCACATTCTGCCGTTATCAGCAAGTGGTGTTTTTTTTATACCTCAGGATACGTACTTAGTAAATTATCATACCATGACATTGTCCAATGAATAAGCTGTTGCTACCCTTCTCTTTTAGTCTGCTGCACATCATTCTTGTTAGTGCCAAGCTTATCTTGAGTGTACAAGGTCACATCTGCATTCTGTTACTCCTTAGTACTGGGTGACTCCTTCTCCGGTCCCATCTCATGATGTTTTTACCTTACAGTACACGGAAGAGGGGGTCAGGAAGCTCCAGTGTGATTTGGATAAATTGGGCAGATACATGGCAAATGCACTACAGTATGGATAAATGTGAGGTTATCCACTTTGGTAATACAAACTGGAGGGCAGATTACTATTTGAATGGCAATAGATTGGGAGATGGGGAAGTGCAGAGAGACCGAAGGGTTTTTGTGCACCAGTCACTGAAGGCAAGCATGCAGGTACAGCAGGTGGTTAAAAAGGCAAATGGTATGTTGGCCTTCATATCAAGAGGGTTTGAGTATAGGAACAAGGATACCTTACTGCAGCTGTACAGGGCCTTGGTGAGACCCCACCTGGAGTATTGTGTGCAGTTTTGGTCACCTTAGCTAAGGAAGGATGTTCTTGCAATGGAGGGAGTGCAGAGGCGATTCACCAGGCTGATACCTGGAATGGCAGGAATGACTTATGAGGAAAGATTGCGCAAATTGGGATTGTACTCGCTGGAGTTTAGAAGATTGAGAGGGAATCTCATAGAGACATATAAAATTCTGGCAGGACTGGACAGAATGGATGCGGAAGGGATGTTTCCAATTGTGGGGGAGTCCAGAACCCGGGGCCATGATTAGAGGGTAATAGGCAAACCATTTAGGACCGAGATGAGGAGGAATTTCTTTACCCAGAGGGTGGTGAATTTGTGGAATTCATTGCCACAGAGAGCAGTAAAGGCAGGCTCACTGAATATATTTAAGAGGGAATTAGATATATTTATTCAATATAAGGGAATTAGGGGTTACAGAGAGAAGGCAGGGACAGGGGACTGAACTTTAAGATCAGCCATGATCTCATTGAATGGCGGAGCAGGCTCGAAGGGCCGAATGACCTACTCCTGCTCCTATCTTCTATGTTTCTAACCTACTCCTACATGGAAGGCGTCACCTGCAGTGTGTTTGCCGAATGATTTACAACACTGTACTGATGTGTGCCTTCAGCGTGGTGCTGTTCGCAAACCACTTCAGCCCATTTATGATGGTCTCTTTCAGGTTTTACGACACCACCTGAAGACTTTTGTGATTGACAGGAATGGAAAAGCTGACAAGATTTCCATCAACAGGTTGAAGCCGGCGTACATATTGACGGTCCATGTCCTGCATCAGAACCAGAGTGAGAGGACCATTTGCACCCTTGCTAGTCGGACGATGCCTCACCTGTCTTGCACTATCATACGAGGTCAGGCCGAACTCTGGACGGTTCTAATCAAAACTAATCAGTCACCTCCTTACATGGCTCAGAGGCTGAAGGGGGTATGGGGATGGCTGTCGTGGTTGCGTACTTACCTTCATCAGGAGTGGTGCCGGCTCTTGTTATAAGATCTATCTATCTATGCCCGCATGCGCAGGTGTGTTAAGCATCGGTATACAGGTGATGAATCTCAGTTGCAGGAGGAGAGTGAGAGGGTCAGGATCACCCGTGTGGCGGTGAGCCAATGAGAAGGTCAGAGGAATTTATCTGGGTGGTATTTGGGGAGTTGAAGAATGCAATGTCGTGTCTCATGACTAATAAAAGAAAGTTGACTTCGTGGTGTGGCAGAAGGAACGAGTGAATGCATTTTATATTTGTTTGTCAGCTGTGTGTGTGTGTGTGTGTGTGTGTGTGTGTGTGTGTGTGTGTGTGTGTGTGTGTGTGTGTGTGTGTGTGTGTGTGTGTGTATTTAAGAGGGAATTAGATATATTTCTTCAATATAAGGGAATTAGCAATCTCTTACTAATCACAGAGCCCTTATGGCATAAGGATTACTTAAAGTGGTTTTGAGTGGAGAGAAAAAGGTTGAGAACCACTGATCTATCTATCTATCTATGCAGATAGACTTGATGGAGTGGATGGAGTGGGTGCTCTCCACCCCATCCTGTAGAGGAGGTGACAATATGGCTTTTAAGAGACATTTGCTTAGGTATTTGAATAGGGAATATTTAGAGCGATACAGGACAAACACAGGCAAATGGAATGAGCTCAGGTAGGTTACAGGATTGGCATCACAGAGGAGACTGCAGATGCTGAGATCTGAAGACAAATATTATCTACTGGAGAAATTCAGCAGGTCAAGCAACGTCAGTGGAAGAAAATTAACGGTCAGCGTTTTGGGGTGAAATCCTTGATCAAGACTGACCCTTTACGAGCAGGTCATTTGAGGAGAAGAATCTGTTGCTGTGCTGTATAACACTGTCACTCGGTGACAGTGAGCCTTACTGGGATAACGGGATTTACCTGTTACTTTTTTATTTTCCCGCAAGTCAAGATGACACAAAGGCAACACTGTTCTTTCGCAGAAAAGTGGTGGAGAAACTTGGCATCATCTTGAGGAAGAAAAGGGTAACCAACATTTTGGGCTTAAGCTCTTCATCAGGGTATGAGCAAAAAGTAGCTGGGCACCTGAATAAAGAGGTGGGAGGAGGAAAGGAGAGAGGAAGGGGCAGGGGGAGGAGTGCAGGCTGTCGCAACGTTATAACAGCGCCAACAACCTGGGTTCAAATCCGGTGCTGCCTGGAAGGAGTTTGTAAGCTCTCTCCGTGTTTGCTGGGTTTCCTCTGGGTGCTCCGGTTTCCTCCTACCCTTGAAAAATGTACATGGGTTTGTAGGTTAATCGGGCTATTTGGGCAGCATGGGCTTGTAGGTTGGAAGGGCCTGTTACCGTGCTGCATTACTAAATTTTTTTAAATTAACAGGGATGGTAGAAGAGAAAAAAAAGCTGAGATGATAGGGGGAGTGGGTAGCTCTGAGGGAAGGGAAGGGGCAGGGTCCTGGAGGAATGGAGTCAGAGGGACAGGGAAAGAGAGAGTCTAAGGGAAGGGTGCGATGGAAACTGGAGAAGTCGATATTAATGCTGTCTGGTTGGAGGGTGCCCAGAAGGAATATTAGGTGTTGTTCCTCCAGTTTGCAGACAGACTCGAGTTGGCAGTGCACGAGGCCATGGATAGACATGTACTGAGTCTTTGATGGACACATACTGTTGTCTTTGTAGTATTTGAAGTACAGTCCCTGAAGGAATGCAGGAAACCTCTCTCATTGTTCTACAACTTTATCCCTTGGTCCTATTAATATGGATCATTTTGAAGTTGAAATTTATCACTTTATTTTTTATTGGTATCTACCTCTGTATGGTCACCCTCATTCAAACCTGAAGGAAACTTAAGCTGAGTCTCATGAACCAGTTCTCTGAAGCAAAACAACAATTTCTTGGTTCAATTCTAAATTGCCTACAGGGATGAAGGCTTCCCTTGTGCCTCATTGTTCAGAAGTGAACAATACTCAAGGTCTGGTCTTCTTACCAGAAGATCATGTGGAATATGACTGCCTTTCACTTGTTCTCTACCATTGTTGGTCCCTCAATTTACCTTTCTATCAGCGATGATGACCCTCTGAAACAGCTGGATACAACTTCTAAGATCTTTGCAACTTTGTCAGCTCCATTTAAGAATCTTAAGGATTTGCCTGTGTGAAAAGAACTATTTGCTTGACTTAAATAAGAGTGCTCATTGTAATTTAAAATTATTTATTACAACACAAGACTTTACTGAGAGGCGTTGGATAAGCTGTACAAAATTGATTGTATCAGTCTGTGAAAGAGTCACATTCAGGAGACGTAATGTCCAATCCGGTCAGTTACACTGGAATTAGTCTTCAATAGTCTTTTAAAATTTTCGAGATACAAGTCAAGTCATCTTTATTTATTGTTCAAACCATACTCGCAAGGTAAAGATGAGATAATGTTTCTCCAGGACAACAGAACATATTTACATAAATACATTTAAATATTAAAATATTAAGATGTATACAGTTACAGTCCATGATACACTATCCATATATGTTCTGGGAATTCAGGTGCCTGATGGCTTGGGGGGAAAAACTGTTACCCAATCTGGACGTAAGGGCCTAAGTGCTACGGTACCTCAGACCAGATGGCAGAAGAACAGTTTACATGAAGGATGTGAGGAGTCCGTCACAACGTTTATTGCCTTTCGCCTGCATCGAGTATTGTAGATGTCCTTCATGTTTGGAAGAGAGCCCCCGATGATGTTTTCCACTGGCTTCACTATCCTCTGCAGAGTCTGGCAGTCGGAGGTGGTACAGCTTCCAAACCTGGCGGTGATGCAGTTGATGCAGTTGCACAGGATGCTCCCCAATACATCCTCTGCAGAATGTAGTGAGGATGGAGGGTGGGAGATGAACTTACCTCAGCCCTCAAAGGAAGTAGAGGCTCTGCCGGGCTTTTTTGTTTATGGAGCTGGAGTTAAGGGACCAGGTGAGATTCTCTGCCAAGTGTACTACAAGAAATTGACACTCTTGACGACCTCAACTGCCGAGCCATCAGTGATCAGCAGAGCATTGTTTCCCCCAGGCTCTCCTGAAGTCGAAAGCCATTTATTTTGTTTTATTAACGTTCAGATACAGGTCGTTGACTCTGCACCAGTCCGTTAGCGACTGCACCTCATCTCTGTATCCCAGCTCCTCATTGTTACCAATAAGGCCCACTACGGTTGTGTTGTCAGAATCCTTGATGATGTGGTTTGAGCTGAGTTTAACTGCACAGTCATGGGATAGCACTGGATTAAGCATGCAGGCCTGGAGGGCCCCCTTGCTCAGAGTGGTGGTTTTGGAAGTGCTGTTTCTGATCCGGATTGCTTAAGGTCTCCGCGACAGGAAGTCAAGCATCCGATCGCAAAGGAAGGTGTTTAGACCCAGCAGACTCACTTCGTTATCAGGTACTGAGATATGATTGTGTTGAATGCCAAAGAGAAGTCAATAAACAGCATTCAAACATACGAGTCCTTATTTTCCAGGTTGGTGAGGGCGGTGGCAATACCATTGTCTAGAGAGCAGTTAGATCTGTATTCGAACTGCAGGGGGTCCAGTGATGGGGGCAGCAGGAGCTTGATGTGCCCTATGACAAGCCTCTTGAAGCATTTAATGACTGGGTCAGGGCGGTAGTCATTGAGGCAGCACACAGTTTCTTTGGTGCAGGGGCAATAATGGCAGCTTTGAAGCATATGTAAGGACCTCAGTGCTTCTCAGGGAGAGATTAAAGATATCAGTGAGAACACCTGCTAGCTGAGCTGCAAATTCCCCTGAGCACTCTGCCTGGAACGCTATCCGGTCCAGCAGCCTTTCGTGGGTTGACCTTGCCTAACATTCACCTCAAGTCAGCCATTACAAGACACAGCACCTGATCATTTGAAGGAAAGGTAAGAGAGCAGGGTTTCCACAGGTGCAGACCTGCAGGGACCAAGGAGCAGAGATGCTGCGCTCCCATGGGGTCCAGCCATCCAGTCAACTGCCATCAGCTCTGCACGGGCTTGGAACGGCCCGTTGAAGGAGCCGACGGTGGTTTTATTTGAGATCCCGCGACTGTGGGGTCTGCGCCCAAGGTGGTGGCGCCTATTAATTGGCAGCAATTAAACTCTGGGGAAGTGGAGGACTGGAGTACAGCACCAGAGGTCGGGAAGTCGGGAAGACCACCCCCCGTCTGAGAAGGAGAAGCAGAAGAGACGACCCATTTTACTGTGACCATGGAGGTGGACCAGTGAGGAGGCTCTGCGGGCAAGCTGCTGGCAACTCGAGGCGAGGAACCCACGGAAGCTGCAGGCTGCAAGAGACTTGTGCCGGGGCTGTGGACTGCTGGAGACTGGCTTGAAACTATTTGAAGGGGTACCAGGTATCGGAACCGGGATGTGAGGGGGTGCCAAAGGTGCTGAAGGGTCCCTGACCGTGTCAGAGGTTGGGATCTGGCAGTCAGGTTTCCAATGGTTTGGACTGGACTCTGTGTGGCTGCAGAGGCTGCAGAAGCGCTGGGGGCAAATCTACGGACACTCGGTGGCTCTGTGAGGGGAGTCCCTTTTGCTTCTCTTTCTCTGACTGTAAGTCAGACTGCAGGAAATCTAAAAGGCGCTTAGGCAATTCCTGCCAGTGGCGAATCTGTCTGCCTTGTAGCAGGCAAAAAGAAATTTCAGGTAAAAGGAATAAATTGAATCTTGAATCTTCTTCACTACCATGTCGCTTTTCACTTCAAAACGCGTGTAGAAGTTTTTCTGTGTATCTGGGAGGGAGGCATCACTAGCACAGGCTTCCAACCCATGTGTCCGCACTGTCCAAATACACACATATGACCAATTAACCTACTAATCGCGGATGCGGGAGGAAAGCAGAGCACCCGGAGAAAGTCCATGCTGACACGGGGAGAAGATACAAATGCCTTACAAACAGCATCAGATTCGAACCCAGGTTGCTGGCGCTATAATTGTGTTCCGCAAACCACTAATCAGGTCACCCCCATCACATTCCCTTCTCATTCTAGGCTGATCGTCCCTCCTGAAATAGCCAGGATCTTTTGAAGCTTGCTTGAAAAATATAAGAAACATGAACTCTTCCATTTGAGAGTGAGTCTAATTTTTGTATCTTGTTTTACAAGTACAACAATATTTCCTGAACTGCTATATGTGGATCAAGTTACTAAACTGGCAACATAATGGTGCATGAGTCCCAGGGGACAAATACAGATTGTTGCAGACATCGTGGCCATTATTCGAATGTGTGTGAGATTGAGTGTGAAAATATATTGTAGGAGTGACAAATTTTGCCAATGTGTCTTGTTCACACATGTGAAACTAAATTTCAGTAACTACAGGCTATAACCTTTTTCTATTTAAAATCCATTTGTAAAAAGCAGACACCAACACCTCATACAGATTTTTAACAAGCAAGTGTTGAATTTTGTTCTCAAGAAGTTAAATCCCAGATCTTTGTACAGGGATAGAGGAAGAAATGTCACTGGATTCCTTCTTTCCAGTCGGACTAGAGACCACGGTTTTGTGAAGTATTATGTTGTCATTCAAATGATAATGGGGATGGGTGTTTGTATGGTTTTTGGACTGTAGGCAAGTAGCGGCACAATCGAGGAATTCTGCCGTGACACGGGCAGTCTACAAAGGAATTTGCAGGGATTTTGAGTCGATCCCTGCCCCACAATTTGTCCTGTAGGACCTCCACAACTTTTTGGAGGAAGTCTGCAGTGTCAATTGTACCAGAAATATTTGTTCACGGTCATCCTCTCCACTGCACGTCCAACCAGCGGGACTGTTGCACTCATGGACTTGCAGTCACAGGCAGTGACTCTGTTAAATACTTTTTTCCACGATTTTCCAAACATTGTTGTCTAAAAACCATAATTGATGCTCTTCATTTTAATTCCACCCTGGCTCCGTTGTGCTGTGATAAAACTGCTATCAATGGGAAATGCATGTTTTTCAGTTGAGTCCAAATGATCTCCTCTTAACTTAATTATCCTGAACTATTTAACCAGCAATCAATTGAAAATTCTTTTCTTCACAAGCCTTCTATTTTTTTTGCTTCTTGTTTTTGTCCACTGCAAGTTTGCCTTAATGAGCAAAAATCAATAGTCCCAAGTGCACACACTTCAGGCCGTGACTACCTCTGAAATTTCCCAGGATATGAATCAAGTGCCGATCAAGCAACTGTGGCACAGAAATAGGCCATTTGGTTGCAGCTGGAGTTTAGGTTCCACACCAAATGCTTCCCTAGAACTTAAGCAAAGTTCAGTAGTGTAAGGGTGACATGGTTAGCATAGCGGATAGCTCAACACTATCACACTGTCAGCGACCTAGGTTTGAATCTGACGCAGTCTGTAAGGAGTTTGTAGATTGTACCCATGACCGTGTGGGTTTCTTCTGGGTATTCCAGTTTCCTCCCCCTCTTCTAAAATGTATGGGCCTTGTAGGTCATTTGGCATATTTGGGTGGCATGGGTTTGTAAGTTTGAAGGGGTTGTTACCATGGTGTATGTCTAAAAACAAATCATATCCTTCCATCAGCTCTTAAAAATATAACTTGCCCCTCTTCCTCCCTATGGCAACCTCATCTGCACTCTTATCAATTTCTGAGTGATGAATTTTCTCCTGAATTCCCAGCCCGGACTTATTTGTGATTATTCTTTATTTACGACCAAGTTCCATCGCATTCACTTTGAACATGCTGTGGTGCGCTGTTAGCCAGAATTAAACACGCACAAGGTAAAGACTGTACAACAGGCTTTAATCCATAAAGACTTTCACAGAGCCAGGCTGGCTGTAGCTGTAGTAACTGTGAGTAAGACTTCGGGAGGCCGGCGCAGGCTTATATTCTAGAGGGCGATTGGCACCCGACCAGGTGGGGCTTGATCCCTTCAGGCCAACTGATTGACAGCCGGCCAGGTGTTGTCCTGTTCCCTTACACTCCTGCAGGTACAGAGGTTGCCCCCTGCAGTAGGCCGGTGGTGTAGCACCACACAGGCATTTTGAAATTGAATTTAAATTCTCAAACTGTTCTCATAGGATTTGATCCGAAATTCTCTGGATAGTCCAGTACCTGCTCCTCCCAAACTGGAAGATGATGGTGCAAAGCACAAAGGGGCTGGAGACACTCAGGAGGTCAAACAGCAGCCATCAGAAATAAAACATGATCAACGTTTCGACCTCAGGGCTGCTGCGTGACCTCCTGAATTTCTCCAGCACTTTTGTGTATTGGACTCAATCCCAGCATCTGCAGACTATCTTATTTAACTGGAAGGGTCCTGATATGCCAAAGACAAGGACAAATCATTCCATTACTGGGCTTTTATTAACAGATGAAAAGCCATCTCTAAACTGGCCAGTGGGAAAAGGCTCTCCATCTGTTATACCAGTAGGGTGGAGTATCTCTACAGCCATATCCAATAGCAAGCAGTCAGTATAATACGCCCCCCCCCACCCCCCCCACCATTACATCATCACAGGTCCCAAGTTTGGCCCAAACACAATCTGCTGGAGGAACACAACGGGTCGAACAGGGGCGCAATAAATCTACAGTAAAAGTCCTAAGATCCGAACTGTTCGGGGATTGGGTCGGTCCAGGTTTTTGGATTTCTGGATTCTCGGCATTACTTTTCAAATTCAAATTTAAGGTGAATAAAGAAGAGATGAACAGGTAAATTTTGATTTTATGAACAAAACATTTTTTCATATAAAATACTAAATATAAAGGAGGAAATAAATATTTATTTGCTCACTTCTGTGACTTCTGTGCATTGGTAGTGGAGGCATGCGCAGACAAAAAAAAACCGCTAAGTTTGAAAAGTTTGGGAGTTTAGTGAAGTCTGGATTCTAATATAGTCTGGATTTCTGGTATGCGGGATTTTTGGATTTCTACTGCACTATTTCCAAACCAGTAGACTGCAGATGCTAGAATCTGAAGCTCAACACAATCTGGGGGAGAAATTCAGCAGATTGAGCAACATTAGTGAGAGAAAAAGAATAGTCGATGTTTCAGGTCAAAACTCTTCATCAAAACTGGTGGTGTAGAGAAGTGAAGCTAGTGTGAGGAGGTCAAGGTGGGACAAAGACTTCATGTGGGTCTGGTGCACCAGAGAGAGGAAAAGACTGATGGATAATTCTCAAATTGTCACTCCAGTTCTCCTCCTGATCTCTTTGCATTTCTTGCCTCTCACTCCCTTTGTCTGGGATCTGCCAAACTTCTGCCTCTGTGTGTTATGCTTTGTCTCTCCCTGTTTCACCAATCCTACTCCGGGCCCCTGTCCTGGCCCTCCCACCTGCCCTATTGCATGACCTTGTCTTCTCCGTATCCCCAGTCATGGTAAATGGCTTCAACCCAAAATGTCGACCACTCTTTTTCTTCCACTGTTGCTTGACCTGCTGAGATCCACCAGCAGGTTACGTTTAGCACCAGATTCTAGAATTTGCAGTATCCCACGCGTCTCCAATCTGTTTAGTCCAGTAGTTTTATTGTACCCTTTGTGTACCTAACCTGCAGACAAACCTGTTGCTACAATGCCTTGTAAGTCACAGCAAGTGTACATGGGCTTGATTTCCACATTAAGAGAAATTTGGATAGGTACATGAATGGGTGCAGGTCAATGGGCGTAAGCAAAACAGCAGTTTGGCACAGACTAGATGGGCTGAAGGTCCTGTTTCTGTGCTGTGGTGTTCTGTGGTTCTATGGTGTACTTCCAAGGCCTTAAGGTCTGGAATTGTCCTTGCAAACTCTCTACATCTCCAACTATGTTTAAGACTATTCAATTTAGGGATTTGGTCAAATCTCTGTTTGTCTGTACCTTAATTTCCTGGTAGCTAGATGTTAATTCTTTAAACAGTCCTGTGAAGCACTTTTTTAAGTCGTTCATTTTTAGGGATCAAGGCATTCTTGTGCTAAAGTTAAGCAGGGTTGTTTGCAGATCTGATAGAAATAATCCTTGCACATGCAACGCTGCTCGCAATACACTTTCTTGCTATGTTATAGCAAATGGAACTGATCGCAAAAGCGCCTCTGAGCCTGTACAACTGTGCTCTGCTCCTATGAGGTGACAACATCAGTTGTGACTGTAGTGATATGTTTCCTCCATTGTATATAGTTATTGTTGACTACCCCATGGTCCTGGGCCATAAAGGTCAAGCCACCTCTCCCTTCCCTCCATTTCTATACCTGCATCCGGGCCAGCAAGGTTCTTCTGTATATTAAAGCCTATCATTCCCTCAGTCTAGTCTCTGTTGTTACTGGTAGTGGCTATCAGTGACCTAACTTGTGGTGAGCACAAATCGAATAGACCCTACTGCCACTGATTTAGAACATAGAACATTACATCACAATATAGGCCCTTCAACCCACTATGTTGCACCAGCCAACCTAGGGAAATAACCATATAACCATATAACCACTTACAGCACAGAACAGGCCAGTTCAGCCCTACTAGTCCATGCCGTAGCAAATCCCCACCCTCCTAGTCCCACTGACCAGCACCCGGTCCATACCCCTCCAGTCCTCTCCTCTCCATGTAACTATCCAGTCTTTCCTTAAATGTAACCAATGATCCCGCCTCGACCATGTCTGTCGGAAGGTCATTCCACATCCCCACCACCCTTTGCGTAAAGAAATTTCCCCTCATGTTCCCCTTATAATTTTCCCCCTTCAATCTTAAACCATGCCCTCTAGTTTGAATCTCCCCCACTCTTAATTGAAAAAGCCTATCCACATTTACTCTGTCTGACCCTTTTAAAATCTTAAACACCTCTATCAAGTCCCCTCTCAATCTTCTACGCTCCAGAGAAAAAAGCCCCAGTCTGCACAACCTTTCCCTGTAACTCAAACCTTGAAATCCTGTCAACATTCTCGTGAACCTTCTCTGCACTCTCTCTATTTTGTTTATATCTTTCCTATAATTTGGTGACCAAAACTGTACACAGTACTCCAAATTTGGCCTCACCAATACCTTGTACAATTTCATCATAACCTCCCTACTCTTGAATTCAATACTCCGATTTATGAAGGCCAACATTCCAAATGCCTTCTTCACCACATCATCTACCTGAGTATCAGCCTTGAGGGTACTATTTACCACAACTCCTAAATCCCTTTGTTGCTCCGCACATCTCAATAGCCTACCATTTAATGCATATGACCTATTTAGATTTGCCTTTCCAAAATGTAACACCTCACACTTATCTGTATTAAATTCCATCAGCCATTTCTCAGCCCATATCTCCAGCCTTCCTAAATCACCTTTTAATCTATGGTAATCTTCCTCACTGTCCACAACACCACCAATCTTTGTATCATCCGCAAACTTGCTTATCCAATTCTCCACCCCTACTTCCAGATCGTTAATATTAATAAAACAAACAATAGTGGAGCGATGACCGATCCCTGAGGAACTCCACTAGTTACCGGCCTCCAATTGGACAAACAATTTTCTACCACTACTCTCTGACACCTCCCACCCAACCATTGCTGAATCCATTTCACTACATCCTCATTTATACCTAATGCCTCCATCTTTTTTCCTAACCTCCTGTGGGGAACTTTGTCAAAAGCTTTACTAAAGTCTAAATAGACAACATCCACAGCTTTCCCTTCATCAACCTTTTTTGTAACCCCCTCGAAAAACTCAATCAGGTTTGTCAAGCATGATCTACCCCTGACAAAACCATGCTGATTATTCCCTAGCAATCCCTGTACCTCCAAATATTTGTAAATACCATCCCTCAGAACACTTTCCATCAACTTGCCCACCACAGACGTCAAACTCACGGGCCTATAACTCCCAGGTTTACATTTAGACCCTTTCTTAAACAACTGAACCACATGCGCCACCCTCCAATCCTTTGGCACTACCCCCGTGGCCAGTGACATCCTAAATATCTCTGTTAATGGCCCCACCATCTGTCCACTAGACTCCCTGAGTGTCCTTGGGAATATTTTGTCTGGACATGGAGATTTATCCACCTTTATCTTTTTCAACACAGCCATCACTACCTCCTCGGTTATCCTTATATGCTTCATTACCTCCCCACTATTTTTCTTTACCTCAACTGGTTCAATTTTTTTTTCCCTAGTGAAAAAAAACCGAGGCAAAGAAATCATTCAAAATTTCCCCCATTTCCTCTGACTTCTCACTCAGCCTACCCTCACTATCTACAAGGGGTCCAATTTTATCCCTCACTAATCTTTTACTTTTAATGTACTTATAGAAATCTACCCACAACAATCCTTCCCTACCTCACACCCATAAACTTCTATGTTTCTGACATCCATTTGCACATCTAAGAGTTGCTATTTTTCCACCACCACCCACATCAATACATTTCAGGTCATCTCCATTCTAATGTACCTCCCCTAAACTTTCCCCCTCCCCCCACTCACTTTAAACAGATGCTCTCTGGTATTTGCTCTTGGACACATGGGAAAAAGGTACCCTGCTGTCCATCCCATATAAGCCCCTCATAATCTTATACACCTCCATTAAGTCACCCCTCATCCTTCGTCACTCCAAAGAGAAAATCCCACCATGCACTTGTTGCCGACCTCAAGTTTCCTCAGAACAACTGACTTGTTGGGCCTTTCAATCATTATCTAGATTACTCCTGGTTGAGAGTCATCTAAAATGATTAGATAGGAGTGACAAGTTTCTTCCCCCAAAGGACTTTAATAAATCAGAATTTATTTTTGTGAGTTTCAGTGGTCTCCATTTACTAAATTAGCTGTTCCTTTCTTTAAAACAAATCCAGATTATTAACTAAATTTAAATTCCACAGCTCTGGGGTAGGATTTGAACTTGGGTCTTGGATTGTTATTTGAGGCTTTTTTCCCACATTACATGTACTATATGGTATGTTATTGTAAGAATGAATTGGGATCAATATTGTAATGTTCAAATGTACGATTTGTACTTAATGTAGCTCATCATTCACTTCTGCCTTACGTTTTATATGGAAAACATCTCTACAGCACAGGACCTGGAGTTTGAAAATCAACATCATATAAACATTAATGAGGCCAAATTTGGAGTATTATGCACAGTTTTGGCTACTTACCAACAGGAAAGATATCACTAAGACTGAAAGAGTTCAGAGAAAAATTATGAAGATGTTGCCTGGACTTGAAGAGCTTAATTATAGGGAAAGATTCAATATGTTAGGACTATATTCAATGGAGCATCAGAGAATGAGACGAGATTTAACAGAGGTATACAAAATGATAAGGGGTATAGATAGGGTAAACGTAAGCAGGGTTTTCCCACTGATGTTAAGTTCGACAAGAATGAGAAGGCATGGGTAAGGATGACATGAGAGGAAGCTTCTTCACTCAGAGTGTGGTGGCTGAGTGGAATGACCTTCTGGAAGAGGTGGTTGCAGCAGGGTCAATTTTGTCATTTAAGAGGAGGTTGGATGAGTGCATGGACATGAAGGGATGGAGGGTTATGTACAGAGAGCAGGTAGTTGTGACTTGAGGAGTTCACTTAAGTCGGTATAGATCAGAGGGGTTGAGATGGCCTGTTTCCATATTGTAATTGTTATATGGTTATATGATGAGAGGTGAAATGTTTAAATTTAAATTTAGACCTACTGTATGGTAACAGGCCCTTCTGGCTCACAAGCCTGTGCCACCAAAATATCCCAATAAATGTAAAACCCCCATATATTTTGAAAGGTGGAAGGAAATCAGAGGGCCCGAAGAAAAGGCACGCAGACATAGAAAGAATGTACAAATGCCTTACAGACAGCGCTGGTTTCAAACCCAGGACACTGGCACTCCAACAGCGTTATACTAAGCGCTATGCCAATCCTAAGGGGAACATTCAGGGGAATTTCTTCAGGGGGTGGTGAGAGTGTGAAATGAGCGGCCAGTGGAGGTGATGGATACACGTTTGATTTCAACACTTAATGGAAGATTGAATAGGTATATGGATGGGAGAGGTATGGAGGGCTGTAGTCTGGGCCCAGGTCGAAAGGACGCGGCAGGCTCTATTAACCACAGATCTTAATCTTTCAAAAGAGATGAAGAAACAAAGCTTGGAATAACACCAATTTTGATGTTACACCATTTAAATATAAATTATTATTGCTATCACTAGTGAAATCTTGAGATTAAAATAATAAAATTGCAAGGACATTTCAATCTTCTAAACTCTTGGTGCTTGGATGTAGAGGGCAATTAGTGGTGGAAGGATGCTGTTCCATTTGGAAGCCTATGACCAGTGGTATATGGCAGGGACCTTTGTTGGGATCGACATGAATGATTTGGATGTGGAGGAATGACTAGCAAGTGACATGAAAGTAAATGGTGTCCTCAATAGTGAAGAAGGCTTTCTAAGGCCACTGAAGGGTATAGCAGTAAATCAGAAAAATTGGCGGACAGTCAGCAGATAGAAGTAAATCCTGAGAAGTGCAAGGTAATGCATTTTGGGAAGTTTGCCTCACATAGGTATAGATGGGAGGTCGAAGCCGGTGATGGATTTGGACATTAGACAAATTTTGACGGAGTAAGGAGGCACAGTTGACATAGCGGATAGCACAACGCTTTTACAGCACCAGGGATCAGGCCTGGGGGTTCAAATCCTGGGCCGTCTGTAAGGAGTTTGTGATTTTACCCCATGGGTTTTCTCTGGGGGCTACGGTTTCTTCCCACTGTTCAAAAAATATACTGGAGTGTTTTGGGGTAAATTGGGTAGCATGGACTCGTGGGCCAAACTGTGCTGTATGTCTAAATTATTATTTTTTAAATAGAGAGATTAATTGGTAACCAGAGGATCTGGCTTTAAGGTGTGGGGGGAAAGATTTAACTGGAACCTGAGGAATAACATTTTTACACAGAGGGTAGTGGGCTGCCAGAGGAGGTGGTTGAGGCAGATCCTATTGCAACATTTAAGAAAATATTGGACAAATACATGGATGGTGTAGGTTTAGAGGGATAGGGGCCAAACATTGGCAGGTGGGATTATTTCAGGTAGGATATTTCAGTCGGTGTGGCCAGGTTGGGCTAGGGGCCCTGTTGCTACAATATAAATTTAAATTGATAAATTTAGTCATACAGCGCGGTAACAGGCCCTTCCGGCCCATGAGTCTGTGCCAACCAATCACACCAATTGACTTGCAACCCCTCTATGTTTTGAAGGGTTGGAGGAAATCGGAGCACCTGGAGGAAACCGACGCAGAGACGGGAAGGAAGTGCAAACTCATGACAGACAGCGCCGGATTCAAACCCTGGCCATTGATGCTGTAACAGTGTGCGTTAACCACTACCATGTTGTCAATGTTAATTATGGATAAATTTATAGACAAAGTGAAAAAAATATACTTTTCGTATTTATGCAAGGAGATTTTGCTTTTACTACAATAGAGTTTACTAAGTAACATTTATGGCTTAGTACATCAAAAAATTATGGACAAAAAGATGGCTTACGATGTTAAAAACTTTAGAGAGGCCTTATGTAACTTATTCATGTTCTCCTGATCCCTCAACAACTTCCATGGGAAGCTACCTGCTGGATGCATCACAGCATCATACAGGAGCTGGTCTGCTCAAGACTGGTAGGCTATTGGAAGGTGTTCTAAGAGGTTGGATGTACAAGTATTTAGATGGATAGGGTCTGATTAGGGGATAGTCAACATGACCTTGTGTGTGGTAGGTTATGTTAACGCAGTCTTATAGAGTTTTCCTAGAAAGTTGATGAAGGAAAGGCCGTGGATGTTGTCAACATTGACTTTGGTAAAGCCTTTGACAAGGTCTTGCAGATCAAGGTCAAGAGGTTCGCTCACTCGGTATTTGGGATGAGGTAGTAAATTGGATTAAATATTGGCTTTGTGGGAGAATCCAGAGAGTGATGGTGGAGGATTGTCTCTTTAACTGGAAGTATGTGACTAGTGGTATGCCCTGTTTGTCATCTATATCAGTGATCTAGATGATAATGTGGTAAATTGGATCAGCAAGTTTGTAAATGGCACAAAGATTGGAGGTGTGGCGGACAGCGAAGGAGGGTTTTCAAATCTTGCAAAGGGATCTGGACCAGCTGAAGAATTGCAGATGGAGTTTAATGTGAACAAATATGAGGTATTGCATTTTGGAAGGACAAGCCAAGGTAGTACATACACAGTAAAAGTTAGGGCACTGAGGAGTGCGGTAGTACAGAGGGATCTGGGAAAACATTCTGATTGCAAATCAGCTAATGATGATGGTACATGCGCCCATTCCTTGTTGGTGCTCCTGCAAAATCCAAGCACCTCTGTTGGACTGATGCTAGTTGAAGGCTATGTATTTGCTGAAGTTCTAACCTCCTTTGCTGTTGCACCTTCTACATTTATACAGTGGAGAGACAGGAACATTGATCTAATATGAAATACGTTTTGCCTTGGGTTTTGGCCCAAAATGTTGATGACTATTTCTACCCAGGGATGTTGCTTGACCCGTTGAGTCCCTCCAGCTTCGTGCTGTTTCCTCGATGTTCCAACATTCGCAGTTTTTGTGTTTCTCTTTTTGCCATGAACCTGGATGGTGAGGAAATCTTTCTTATATAAGGTCCTCCATAATGTTGGGGCAAAGACAATTTTTTCCCTTTATTTTCCCCTGTGTTCCACAGTTTTACATTTGTAATCAAACAATTCACATGAGATTAAAGTGCACATTCCAGATTTTATTCAAGGTTATTCGCATACATTTTGGTTTGACCATGTAGAATCACTTTTTATACCTAGTCCCCATGGGGCACTGCATAAAAGGAGAGTTTGTATAAACGGCATATGCATGGGCAGTGAAAAACACACACGCGCGCACACACCCACACCCATCCCCCCACACACACACATATACATACACGCGCACACACACCCCGACACACACCCCCCACACACACTCCTACACACACACACACACACACACACACACACACACACACACATGCATGCACACACCCACACATGTACACACATGCACACACATGCACACACAGCATACACTCACATACACTCACACACACATGCACATGCCCACAAATGCACGCACACACATGTGCATGCATGCACACAAGCACCCACAGTGTTTATGGATATTAAATTAGAGAGAAGCACAAAAGTCGGCAGATGCTGTGATTGTAGCAAAACTCACAATGATGCTGGAGTATCTCAACAGGTCTTGTTGTGTCCGTAAGAGGTAAAGATTATTATCAACATTTCGAGCATGAAGCATTCTTCAAGATACTGGTCTGCCCTGGCCCCCTGCACCCCTACACTCAACAAGGTCAAGATTCCCTTTGTCCTTACTTACCACCCCGCTAGTCTTTGTGTCAATGCATCCTCCGGCATTTCTGCCACCTACTCTTCTTCTTCTTTGGCTTGGCTTCGCGGACGAAGATTTATGGAGGGGTAAATGTCCACGTCAGCTGCAGGCTCGTTTGTGGCTGACAAGTCCGATGCGGGACAGGCAGGCAGACACGGTTGCAGCGGTTGCAGGGGAAAATTTGTTGGTTGGGGTTGGGTGTTGGGTTTTTCCTCCTTTGTCTTTTGTCAGTGAGGTGGGCTCTGTGACTAAAATAAAGGTAATTGCACCATGAGCAACATTCTCCCCCTCTGCCTTCCACAGGGACCACTAACTCTATGACTCCCTTGTTCACTCCTCCCTCCCCACTAATCATCTTCTTGGCACTTACTCCTGTGACCACAGGAGCTACTCTACTTGTGCCCACCCCTCCTCCTTCACCACCATTTGAGGCCCTAAACAGTCCTTTCAAGTGAAGCAACATTCAACCTGTGAATTTGCAAGGGGCCCAACTACTGCATCTGGTGCTCCCGTTGTGGTCTCCTCTACATCGGAGAGACTGGACGCAGACTGGGAGATCACTTTGTTGAGCTCCAATATTGTGGATATGCCAGTGGTCACCCATTTCAATACCCCATCCCATTCCCTTGCTGACATGTCTGTCCATGGTCTCATGCGCTGCCAGACTGAGACCATCCATAAAATGCAGGAACAACACCTCATCTTCCAGCTGAGTTGCTCCAGCATTTCTGTGTGTTTTTACTTATTTAAGTTAGAAGTAGTTTTGGTTCTGTTAAAGCTCCCAGTTTTGTCCCCGTCCCAGGCTGTTGCATCAGATCAGGTTGTCCTAGAGGAACCAAGATTTTTTAATGGGAAAAATTAAAACTGCTGTGGAAAATCCCCAGTTATCCTATAAAATTGGCAGTTTAGTGCCAACAGTTAAGCAAAGGTGTCAAAGGTGCCCTGGGCCAAAATGAGCTGTGTAAAAATCAGCAATAAATGCAACACCTTTCTAATAATTATCACCTCATTCTACACAATGCAAACACAGACCCAGACCGCTGTGAATGGCCAGTAGAACGTTGAATCAGTGAATACATAACAAAAAAAAATTGCTTTCAAGTTTGGTGTTGGCAGGAACTGCTATTTCCTGCTGGTTCATCGTATTGGAGTATCATTAGCCCCTTTCACACTCGCAAGTGGTCTCAGGAATTAATGGCCAATCAGCCTTTAAAGTGTCTAATGTGCAAGGAAATTCTTCTCAATGCTGGCGTCAGATAATGTCATCTCATGCTGGGGATTGATGGCCTTGACCTCTAGTACAATCCTCAGCATCTGCAGACACTGACATTGAGATCAGGCAAGTGTAGAATGGATGGAAATGACCCAAGTTTTTGCCTGAGTGCAGGAACATGTAGGAGGAAATGATTAAAATGAAGGTATAAAGCTTGCCATGGGAAAGTCACACAGGGGGAGAGAGAGAGAGAGAGAGAGAGAGAGAGAGAGAGAGAGAGAGAGAGAGAGAGAGAGAGAGAGAGAGAGAGAGAAGAGAGAGAAATATATAGCAATAAATTGCAATAGCAGACAATTTTTAAACAGTGTGGGAAAGTTGGTAGTGCTATAGTGTATAATTTATAAAGACCATGAGAAAAAGTTACCAATTTTCCCATGCTGTATAAGTTGTGTGCTATAGCGCTACCAACTTTCCCACGCAGTTTATATAGGTCGGCACAACAACAGGCTCTGAAGGGCTCATACTGTGCTGTGCATAAAGTTTAATTATGTTATAATTAGGCATGATTAATTTTGTTCAAATATAATACATCGATTAAGGATTTAGGGCAGTTCCACCATCACTTGGTGTGTCATGACATCACCGGTAGAAGGTAGAACAGTCCTAACCCCAGGGATGGCTCCTTGCAAGTGTGAAAGCATTCAGTGTGGTCGAGTGTGAAAAGCTAAATCCCCATTCTATCCTGGGATACAGACGGCCAATTTAGTGGGATGCAAGTGTGGAAAGGGCTACTGTGAATATTGTGGTATCTCACAGTTAAAAAGACTGAATCATATTTTTGGATGATATTCTGGCCATAGAACATACTGCAGAACATGGCAGCATAATACAGGTGATTTGGCCTGTGATGTCGTGCTGGCATATATTCTAACCAAAACCCTCCCTATGTCTTAACCCTCCAAATTTTTTTGCATCCATGTGCCTGTCGAGAGTCTCTTAAATGACCCTAATTTCACAGCCCCCACCACCATCCCAGGCACCCACAACTCACTGTGTGAAAAACTTACCCCTGATGTCTTCCCTAAACTTCCCTCCCTTCACTTTGTACAGATGTCCTCTCCCTGGGGGAAAAAAAAAGTGCTGACTGTCCACCTTATCTATGCCTCTCAGAATCTTTAAGGTTCCTCTCATCCTTTTCGCTCCAAAGAGAGCTCTTCCAACCTTACCTCCTCAGACTTATTTTCCAATCCCATTCCAGGCAACATACTGGATGATTTCAGGTATTTTCTATTTTAATTTCGCACTTTCCTTTCATAGAATTGGAGAAATTCAGGACAGGAATGGATCTTTTTGCCCTTTGAGCCTTGTCCACCCTTACAAGTTCGAATACAAATTTATTATCGTCCAGTTGTACAAATTTAACCCAGCGAAACATTATTCCATCAGGTTGTACTTGAGCAATCAGATGACAATAAGCTTTCTTTG
Source organism: Narcine bancroftii (assembly GCF_036971445.1). NCBI lineage: Eukaryota > Metazoa > Chordata > Chondrichthyes > Torpediniformes > Narcinidae > Narcine > Narcine bancroftii. Next base: position 144,894,505 of record NC_091469.1, read on the forward strand.
AAACAGCATTCTCCAGACTTTGCTGCAAAAAACATGCAAGCACACATCGAAATATAACGCATATACAGACGAATAATACATGTGCAGTATGTATATGCATATGTAAACATAAATAAATATTGTTTAATAAAGAGTAGGGTCTCAGAGTATTTGTAAGAGCGGTTCATTCAGTGGCCTCACTTCCCATGGGAGAAGCAGCCCAAAAAAGTTTGGGAACCACTGCTCTACAGTAACCATACCACACTGTGATGCAGCCAGCCAGCATGCTCTTGATACAGCTCCCGGTAGAAAGACGGTGGCTGGTAACCTTGACAGTTACTGTTGCACCTTCCTGACAGGTGAGGAGATGTGTGCATTCAATGCAACCATGGCTGATTCTTCCTCTGTTACAGATTTCTCCCTTTCAAATCCATTGATCCCTATAGCCAGTAAGGCCCCAACCATCTCCTTTTTGAATATATCTTTGGTAGTCCCCAATGAGCTTCTGTACCTCACACAGGATGGAAAGAGGCCTTTCAGCCCACTCTCCATGTCAGTTCAGAGCATTTCACCCCATTTTACTTTTCTGCAGCATATTCTCTCTCATAATTGTCTCCAGTCTCATTCTCCTACCATTCACTGATGACAGACCATTGATCCTTCCACCAAGTCCTTTGGATGTGCAGATAACCCACACCATCCGCAGGAAATCCACAGCTGTCTAAGGGAGGACGTACAAACTGCACCTGAGGTCAGGGGTGGCACAGTTAGTGTAGTTGTGAACCCCAGAGAGGGGGGAGCAGAGACAAAACACTGCTCTGCAGTTTTGGACTGCTCGGTTCTAATGCTGACAGCTCTGTACTGTCTTTAAATGGCCTGTTAAAGGAGACAACAGTGCTTTTTTATAAATCCTGCACCTACAGGGTCTGTGCCCAAGGTGGGCATGAGGGATTGCAGAATCCGGGGGAGCAATGGGGCCAGAGCAGGACCTCAGAAACAGGGAGAACACACCCCATTGAGGAGAAGCATAGGAAGGTGTCCATGGTGAGAGGATTCCGTGGCTGAAGGAACCAGCTGCGGGCTGCTGGAGACTGGCTCATGGGTACCAGGTATCAAAACTGGGATTCGAGACGGTTCTGAGGACAAGTAAGGGCTGTAGGGTTGTCCTAGCGGTTAGTGCAATGCCTTTACAGCACCAGCAATCGGGACGAGAGTTCGAATCTCCCACTGTCTGTAGGGAGTTTTTCTGTTCTCCATGTGCTTATACAGGTTTCCTCCAGGTGCTCCAGTTTCCTCCCACTCTTCAAAAACAGTACAGGGATTGTAGATTAATTTGTGGATTTTGAGGGGGGTGGGCAATACAGGAGATTCCCAAAGTGTTTATCACTGTGCTGTATGTCTAAATCTATAAAAAAGCATCTTATTCCGGCTCTAACACTGTTCGGCAGGAGTGCCATCTGCTCAACCACTGTGCTGGGGCTCATATATTAAAATGATTGACCAAAAAAATCTTTAAAACATATAATTGTTCCTCCTTTTATGCATGCTAACTCATTTTTCCACTTTAGCCTTGATAAATGGCCCAGGCCACAGCACTGACTGACCATTTCTCTCCATGGATGCTGCCTGACCTCTTGACCCCTTCGAGCCTGTCTTTGTTCACTCAAGGTTCTAGAATCTGCAGTTCTTGCGTTTCCTTCTCATGTCTTCAGCTGTCCTGAACTCAAAAATCAAGTCAAGTTTGTTGCCATCTGATTGCACAAGTACAACACGACAAAACAGCGTTCTTCAGTCCTCGGTGCAAAACACGCAGGCACACAACCAGACATAACACACACAGAGCCAAACAATGCATAGGCAGGAGAACTGATCATATATACAAATAAATAAATATTGTTTCATGAAGATGAGAGTCTCGGATGGTTCATGAGAACAATTCCATTGGCTATTCAGCATTCTCATTGCCCGTGGGAAGAAGCTGATCCTCAGCCTGGTGGTGCTGGCTCTGAGCCTCCTGTATCTCTTCCCTAATGAGAGCAGCTGAAAGATGCTGTGTGCAAGGTGGAAGGGGCCCTCAATCATTTTTCAGGCCCTCTTCAGACAACGATCCTGGTAGATCACATTCATGGGGGAAGGGAGACCAGTGATCCTTTCTGCCACTCTTATAGTCCTGTGGATTGACCTCCAATCTATTTCTCTGCAATAATTGGATCACCCTGTGATGCAGACAGCCACGATGCTCTCGATGGAGCTCCAACAGAAGGTCGACAAAATGGTAGCAGGTAGCCCTGGCCTCTTCAGTCTTCTTAGGAAGTGTGCCTTCCTAACAAGTGAGGAGATGTTGTGTGTTCATGATAGGTTTCTAGTTAAGTGAACTCCGAGGAACTTGGTGCTCTCCACTCCTCTCCGCTACAAAGCCGTTGATATGTAGTGGAAGATGTTCGTTGCTGGACCTCCTGAAGTCTACGATCATCTCCTTTGTCTTGTCCATGTTGTGACTTGGGTTGTTACACTCACAGCACATTACAAGATTTTCATCCTCTTCTCCGTAGTGTCACGCTTCATTCTTGCTGATGAGGCCGACTACTGTTGCGCCATCTGCTATCTTGATGACACTGTTGGAGATGGATCTGACAATGCTGACCTGGGTCAGTAGGGTGAACGGATATTAATGTAAATTCAAATTTTTAAAACCCTCTCATCCTTCAAAACTCTCCCCTTCTTCATTGATTTCAGTCACTCTCTGTAATTTTCCTGATAACAGGTTTACCTTATATTATGTTACTAAAATGCCACTGTTGTTTATTTCATCTCATTACTATCTTTCATTGTTAAATATAATTTAAATGGGTGACTTACGGATTTATTTATATCTGGTTCTCAAGAGCTACTACCAACAGAATCTAAAGTCATGACATCCTTTTGGATGGTTAACATTAGCAACTCAGCTTGAAAAAAAGGATTGCAATCTTTACAGGAAATTATGTTTACTAATGATTGAAGACATATTTTTTGTATAATTATGAAGTTTTGCTTTTAAAAATATTCAAGTTAATTTCACCTTACTTTTTGTTTAATTTTCCCACAAGAATGTAGTGGTAGTTTATTTCATAATTGCGGGTCTCTCTGTGACTCACACAACTAAAAACACAATTAATCTTATCAACTTTCACAAGCTGAAGCAATAAATCTTCTCCCCTCTGTCGGACAACAAAGACTTGTAGTTTAGATAGCATGCAGACAGCAGCCATGACATCATTACTCGAGACATAACTTGACCAAAATGTCAACATCAATACCTTGGTATTCATTTTTGTCCCATATTAAGTTTAAGAAATAAAATTGGAAAGATGTGCAAAATGCTGTTTGCCATTGACCATTTCTTCTCCTGTCCACTTCTTCTGAGACCCTGCCTCATTTCAGAATGCAACAGCTGTATTGGGAACATCTTGATGATCTTTGAAAGAGAGGAGTCAGATGGGAGATTTAGTCAACAAGTCAGGAAGCAGCCGTGGGGGGAAAAAACTGCTGAATCATTAACTCATGTTCAGAAGGTTTGCGAGGCTACTGAAAATGCAACTTGTGCTTTGGAGTTAGGTCAAAGCAATAGGTTTCTCTATCACTAGTATCAATCATCGCAAACCAAAATGCTTCCAATCATTCTTCTTTTGAAAATAAACATTAACAGCACTGCCCGCCCAGAGAGCGGGGAGCAGAGACAAAACACTGCTCCGCAGTTTTGGACTGCTCGCTTCTAATGCTGACAGCTCTGTTCTGTCTTTAAATGGCCTGTTAAAGGAGCCAACAGTGCTTTTTGTAAATCCTGCACCCACAGGGTCTGTGCCCAAGATGGGCATGAGGGATTGCAGAATCCAGGGGAGCAATGGGCCAGAGCAGCAACCCAGAAACAGGGAGAACACACCCTATCGAAGAGAAGCATAGGAAAATGACCATGGTGGTGAACCAGCAGTTGAAGGAACCAGCTGCAGGCTGCTGGAAACTGGCTCATGGGTACCAGGTATCAAAACTGGGATTTGATACGGTTCTGATGACAAGTAAAGACGGTAGAGTTGTCCTAGCGGTTAGTGCAGCACCAGCGATCGGGACTAGGTTTCGAATCTCCCAGTGTCTGTAAAGAGTTTTTCTGTTCTCCATGTGCTTATACAGGTTTCCTCCAGGTGCTCAAGTTTCCTCCCACCATTCAAAATGTACCGGAGGGTGTAAGTTAATTGGTTGTAAATTGGCAGCGCAGACTCCCGGGCCGAATACTGTGCTGTGTGCATAAAAATAAATAAATAAATTGTAAAGAGCTCCGGAAGTTCTCCCAAAGGGCTTCGGGCACAGATTGTATTGGAGGATTTTGTCTGGAGCGTGGGTTGCTGATGGTTTGAACTGGAGTCTGTGCGACTGCAGAGGCTGTGGGAGCACTGGAGACATCCTTTTGTTAGGAACACTGTGCAAACCTCATCATGACACTTTGTTTCCCTTACAGCAGACAAAAGTTGAAGTATATCATGTATATTACATTTGTATATATTAATATGTGACGATAAAAGCAACCGTGAACCTTGAACCTTGAAGGTGGGAGGAAACAGGAGTACCTGGAAAAACCCAAACGGACACGGGGGGGATCATATTAACTCCTTACAGAGAGTGTTGGATTCGAACCCAGATTGCTGGCGCTGCAGTTCAGGTGCTAACCATTAGGCTAACAGTCCCGGATGATGGCATTTATCTTGTTCTTATTTTTTAAAGCTTCACCAAATGCTTCTTTCTTCTGCAGTTAGAACGTTGACTAAGTTTATTTGTCACAAAACACTCAGGGTTCTTCTGCAAGCAGACTGACAGGTTATTTCCCTCAGCTGTGTCAGGAGCCAAATCTACAGGATTACAATGAAAAGAAAGAGCAATGAACACCAAGAAAGGGCAGCTTGATAGCACCATTAAGTGTTCAGAATCAGAATTTATTGTCATGAACAAATCACAAAATTAATTGTTCTGCATTCACAGTGCAAACTTCCAGACAAAAAGAACTAAACATAGTGCACCAAAAGTCAAAGTTAGGCAGTGTCTTTGGTTCATTGATCATCAGGAATCTGAAGGCAGTGGGGACAAAGCTGTCCTTTTGCTGCTGAGTGCTAATCTTTAAGCTCATGTACCTTTTCCCCGACGTGAAGAGAGCATGGCCCTGGGTGGTGGGGGTCCTTGAGAATAACAGCTGCTTACTTAAGACACCGCCTCTTGTAGATGTCCTCGATGGAGAGAAGACTAGTGCCTATGATGTCGCAGATTGAGTTAACAGCCTCTGGAGTTTTTTTTCGTCCTGAGACTTGGCACCTCTGAACCAGACAGCGATGGTAACTAACCATGGTACACCTGCAGATTTCAAGAGTCTTCGGTGACACACCAAATTTCTTCAAACACCTCACCAAGTATAGCCACTGGCAAACCTTCTTCATGATCGCATCGACATGGAGGCTCCTGGACAGATCCTCAGAGATGTTGACACCCAGGAATTTGAAGTTCTTCACCCACTCCACTACTGGATCTGTTCTCCTTACTTTCTCCTGAACTCCACAGTCATCTCCTTAGTTTTGCTAACATTGAGTGCAAGGTGGTTGGTGTGACACTATTGAATGATCTGATCTATCTCCCTCCTGTATGCTTCTTCATTGCCTTTTGCGATTCTGCCGACAACTGTGGTGTCATCAGAAAATTTGTAGATAGCATTGGAATTGTGCCCGGCCACACAGTCATGGGTGTTTACTGAGTAAAGCAGTGGGCTAAGCATGCAACCTTGAGGTGCGCCTGTGTTGATAGTCAATGAGGAGCACATGTTGTTTCCAATTCGTATTGACTGATGAGGAAGTAAAGGATCCAGTGGCAGGGGGGATTGTTGCAGAGGCCAGAGGTTTGGAGCTTGTTGACCAGCATAAAGGTGTTGAAGGTGAAGACTGTGAGGAACAAAGTGATTGATAAAGTCAATAGTCATCTCCTCCATTTTGTTGACCATGAAGGAGAGGTTAATGGCACCATGCGACTACATTTTCAATTTCATTTCTGTATTCCATCTTGCTATTATTTGATACTCAGATTATGAATATGGTGTCACCAGCAAATGGGAAATAGTGTTGGGACAGTACAGCCATGGGTGAGGAAGGAAAATAGTCAGGAGTTTACATGCGTTGAGGAGCACCAGTGATGAGTGCTATGTTGGTGCCCATTTTGGTTGCTTCCGATAACTGTTGCTAAATATTCAATAGTTTTTGATATCCTGAAGCAGAAACATGCCAATAATATTATCTAGATGATGATGCGGCATCAATTATTCAAAGACTGAGGGAGGGGCCACAGATACAGCCAGCAAAATGGGTGAGCCCGACCAGACAAATACATACAACAGTGTTTTACCACCGATGAATTAACCATTCTGTGTTCATAATGGATCAAGGTTAAGGAGGATTGATGATGAGAAGACTAGAAATTTATATTGTCCATGGATTAGTGCAATTGGATACCAACTTCCATGCTAACAAAGGCTATTAATTTGTCTGATTATAACTCTGAATACCAGCAGTCCCTCAAAAAAGGATTGAAATCTTATTGCTCATTGCATATGGCTTTCAGTTTACACCAATGTAGCTTAATAAGCACTGAAGTACTCGTTAGGGTCAATTATTTCAATTCCACACTCCACTGCTCACTGATATATCAGTCCATGGCCTCAAATTGAGGCCACTCATTAATTGGAGGAACAACACCTTATATTCCATCTCAGCTGTCTCCAACCCAATGGTATCAACCTCCAATTTCCCTAAACATCTTCCCCAGACTCTCTCTTCCCCTAATCCCACTGTCTCCCTTCCTCCAGCTTCCCACCCCCTTTTCCTTCCTTCTCCTATCAGACAGCTATTTTTCTCAGCCCTCCTCCCTCTCCCCTTGTCACTTCTCTGTTCCATCCCCATCCCACCTGTATCCACCTATCTTTCTTTTTCAATTTTTTTATTGAATTTTAATGTAATATAAAACAAACAATAGACAGTTCCCAGAGAAAGTGAGGATACATGATTCACAAGATTATAATATACAACAATCTATGAAAAATAATAGCCTTCATCTCCCCATACAGAGTGAAAGGGAAAAAGAAATTCACATCATACTAAACCCCCCTATACTATAAATAAAAGTAAGTATGAAAAACAAAATCACTGGAAAGCCTTGGAACAGCATTCACCAGATATAAGAAGTCCGCTCCTCACCCATAAGAGAAATTTGATAGTCTCAGGAAGGGACAACAACTCCAAAAGAAAAACATTGGAACTTGTATCACACAAAAATAATGTATGAATGGGCACTAAGTTTCTTCAAATTTAATAGACCAATCAAATGTGGCACTTCTAATTTTCACAAAATTCAAACAATTAGATGACAGTAGAAGGAGTGGGCTCCTTCTATCAAAAAATAATTGCTCTATTACGGTAGTGAAAGCTATCATCTGATGAGAAGATGCCTGCCAGTGACCTACAACTGCTCCCCAAACTCCAAAAAGAGCAGTTAAGGGATTTGGTTGTAAATCAATTGCAAGGATTGCTGAAAGAGGACCAAAGATATCTTTCCAATATCATTCCAAAACCAGACAGGATCAAAGCATATGGGTCAATGAAGCCACTTGTGAATTACACCTGTCACAGATTGGATTAAGATTAGGAAAAATTTGGGCATGTTTGTCCAAAGACATATTGACCCTATGTACTACCTTGAATTGAATAAGGGAGTGTCGAGCACACATTGATGAGGTATTAACTCGTTTAAGAAACTTCTTCCATATCTCTGCAGAAAGAGATTGTTGAAGCTCCTGCTCTCACGCTCTTTTAAATTTATCACAAGACTGGTTGGAATTTTAATAACATATCATATATTATTTCTATTCAACCCTTCTAGGCGGGGTTCAAACAAAAAATACCATCAACCACATCCAAATGATATAGCCCGGGAAAATTACATAATAGAGCATTCAAAAAATGTCTAATGTGAAAATATCCAAACAGATGTGAATTATGTAAACCACATTTGTTTGAAAGTTGCTGAAAAGAATAAGATAATCTTCCATAAACAAATCCCAAAAACAAAGAATACCCTTACCCTTCCAAAAGAAGAAGTTCAGTCATTCACAGATGGTTAAAAGAAAAATAATTAGAATAAAATTAGATAGAGTAATTTTTTAAAAATCAAAGAACCTTCAGAACTGAAACCATATCCATAGTATGTGCTTGGGTAAAGGATTGGTTATCAATTTACTAATCTTGGTAAGCGCAAAAGGAAGGGCATCTCCCAAAAGAGAAACTATTGAAAATCTCTCAACCGATTTCAATTCCAGATTTATCCATGATGGACTTTAAATCTAATAGAATAAAAATATCCAGAATATGATATATCTAATATTAATTATCCAATAAGAAAATCTGAAGTTAGGTAGAGTCAAGCCCCTATCCTTTTTCAATTTCTGTAATTGAGCTTTATTTAACCTTGCATTTTTATTCTGCCAAATATAGGGAGATATCTTAGAATCAATAATATCCAAATATGATTACGGAATGAAAACTGGAATGGCTTGAAATAAATACAAAAATGTAGGTAAAATAATCATCTTGATTTCATTAACACGACCCATTAATGATAATGATAATGGGACCGCCCAGAGAGGGATTGACTCAGATGATCAATCAAAGGAAAGAAATTTAGCTTACACTTCTTAGGAATTTTAACACCAAGATAGGTAAAATAACCCTTTACAACCTTTAAACTGTATATGCTCATAAATAGGTACCTAAATATTCAGGGGAAGTAGTTTACCTTGTGAAGATTTAATTTATAGCCAGAAAAAAAAATGAATTGCAACATGAAAGATTACATAGAAGGAATAAAATTATCTGGATCTGAAAATATAGCAACATATCATCTCCATTTAAGGATATTTTATGAATGCTATTTCCCCCAATATCATTCAAATCTTGAAACACAATTGCTAAGGATTCCAAAGCTAGATCAAACAGTAAATGGCTAAGAGGACAGCCCTGACTAGTTCTGTATTGAAGCATAAACAGAGAATATGTTTGATTATTTGTAACAACAGATCCAAAAGGATTGTGATAGATAAGTTTAGCCCAAGAAATAAAACCAGGGCCAAAATTAAATTTCTCTAAAACCTCAAAAATATAAGTCCATTCCACCCTGTCAAATGCCTTCTCAGAATCCAATGAAATGACATTATATTCATTAATCTGTAGATATTTGAATATGACTAATAATTTTTAATGAACCCAATCTGATCATTATCAGTAATACAGGGAAGAACATTATCCAACCTACTAGCTAAAATTTTAGAAAAAAATTTGAATCAACATTTAATAATGATATTTGTCCATAAGAAGCAGAATCAGTAGAATCTTTATTCTTTTTAAGAATTAAAGAAATTGATGCCTCATAAAATGTCTGAGGCAGGATTCCCAAAGAGGGAGATTTCTGAAACACTTTACATAACGAAGGAACAAATAGGTCAGCAAATGATTTGAAAATCTCAACCGTGTACCAATCTGGACCAGGTGCCTCACCCGACTGAAGAGAAGTAATATCTTTAAAAATCTTATTCTCACATATAGGTTCCTCTAAAGATACACAATTGTTATGCGAATTGGTCAATCGACCAGGAAATTATTTATTGAACTTGAATTATATCGAAAATCAGATTTGTCCAAACTGGAATATAACTCATGGAAAGCCTTATTAATTTCATCATAATCAATAGTCTTGCTTATGGAATTTTCATAACCTGTCTTTTAATTATTGCTGCTTTCAATTGACTAGCCAATAACTTAACAGATTTTTCCCCTTGAATGTAAAACTGGCTTATGGATTCAAGCTATTGGCTTTAAATTGGGTAAGTTTAAAGCAAATCATGTTGCATTTGGAGTTCCACTCTCTCTTTATAAAAGTCAGAATTAGGAGCTACTGAATATAATCAATCAAATTCTTTAATTTTATTAACCAACAACATTCTTTCCTTATTTGTTTGCTTTCTTAGCCACGCTAAGTAAGAAATAATTTGACCTCAAAGATAGACCTTCAAAGAATCTCATAATCTCAAGATAGACATGCTTTTAGTAGAATTCATTTCAAAAAAAGTAAGCTGTCTGTTCTTCAATGAGGTTAGTGAACTTTTCATCCTGTAACAAAGTAAAATTAAACCACCGTTGGCTGGAACTGGAAGTTACATCGGACAATTTAATTGAAAGCTTCAATGGCGCATGATCAGATATTACAATCGCTTGATAATTAGCAGCAGAAATGGATTGTGCTAGTGGAGTAACAGTTAAAGGAATAATCTATCCTAGAATATTTATGGTGAACCTGAGAGAACATTTTTTTTTATCACCTGCAAAGATCCAGAAGCCCCGCGTCCAACAAAATGGAATTAATCAAAGTAGATGATTTATTTGGGAGTATCTGATTCGAGGCTGATCTATCAATTAAAGGATTGAGACAGCCATAAGCAACATATGCTCTTTCAAATTCAGCAGTAATGAAAATACATGTTTCAAAAAAGACTGGATCGTCAAATTAGGAGCACAAATATTCACCAGCTCAATCTTCGTTTTACATAGGGAACCAGTTATAATTAAAAACTGAATCAAAATGTATAAACAGAGTGAAAGAATCAATAAAAATTGAAACTCCTTTAATTTTAGCTTGGGATGAAAAATGAAATTGTTGGTCTTTCCAAAATTAAAAACAATGCTGACTATCCTCCCATCAAATATCCTCCTGTGCAAATTTAATGTTAGCCTGAAGCCTTTTAAACACACTTAAAACATTCTTACATTTAATTGGATTATTTAGGCCATTCATGAATAGAAGATAGAAGAAGAGACCAACTTGCATAATAACCTTCAACTATTGCCATGGTTTAGTGCAATCCCAACAACTGTGGAGGAAAAAAAAAACCATTACCAATTCAAACTCATATATCTCATATACGGGCTCCAAATTTTAATGAAGAAAGGATAATTATTACATAAATTATATGTTATCTTTTCCAATGAAATACAAGACCTCATTTCCGAATGCCACTGTTGAATACTTAAATCAGTTTCATTTTTCCAAGTAATTGCTAAACATTTTCTTGCCACAGCTGCCAATCATAGAAAAGCAATCTAATTTTAATTCCAAACTTAATTTCTTAATATAATCCAATAAAAATACCATAGGGTCAAGCAAAATTTTAAATTTGTAAAACTTCTAAAAATTTGTTAATTCTATTCTGAAAAGGTTTCTCTGTTTCATATAACCAAGTAGAGTGCAAGAAAGAGCCAACTTTTTTATGGCACCTAAAACATAAATCAGAAGAAATAAACATATTTTCTTAACTTCCCAGGAGTTAAATATAACTGGTATATAAAATTATAATGAACCAATCTGTGCAATTTTAGTCATCCAATCACCTTGAGAAATAGTTATAGATAAATATTTTTCCCATTTTAATTTAGATTTATGAATCTCCGGCTTAGGTATCACATTCTGTAATAAAGCATACATCTCAGATATAAATCCTCTCTTACCCCCTTCAATAAGTAAACTTTCAAATTTAGACCGCCTAGGTAACTGGAGTGTACACCCAAAATTTTCCAACAGTGAGGCTCTAACCTGATAATAAGTGAACAGGAGATTTGAAGAATTTTCCCCCAAATTTTTTTCAACGATCTGAATGCTTTAATGAGGAAATTTTTATGGAAATGTAAAACGGCGAGTGTGTCATTGCCGAAATGGACTTGGAAACATGCTTTAGGAGGACTGCAATTTCCTCATTTTCAGAATTATTATGAATTGGAGCAATTGAAATATATTAATAGGATGTTTGAAGTGGATAAACTTTTGGTTTGGGCCAAGATCGAGTTGTATCAGATTGATGGATCATTATTATTTATAAATGGAATTCTCAGCTTTTACAGAGTTATAATTTACCAATGTTGGAACATTTAATGGAGTTATGGACTAAGAAGAATGGAATTATAGGTGCGGAAGGCAAAATTTCGGCTAAAAATCCTTTGTTTCGTAATAAACTTTTTTTCTTTTTCATGAAATAATCAGCTTTTGAAAATGTGGGAACAGAAGGGAATTAAATTGGTAGAGGATTGTTATGGAAGCTGGGTATTTTATTTTGTTTCAAAGAATGAAAGGAATTTAAAAAAAAAAATATCTGTGATGCCCTCAGCATCTTTCTCCATCTAGTGCCAGCAAGAGACTCTCTGTGTCCACCTATCACCTGCTCCCTTGTGCTTCTTTGCCTGCCCTCCCCCCATCCCCACCTTTTTATTAGGGCATCTGCCTGATTTTCTGAATTCTTAAAGAAGGACCCAGGTCCAAAACGTAGACTGCCTTTTGCTTCCTATGGAATGCTGGATGACCTGATGAATTTCACTGCACTGGACCCCAGCTTCTGTTTAACTCCGGAAATGTCACTGTGGCAGTGTTAGGAGAGCAGTAAACAATTTGCACACTCCCAGCTCTTGTAAATAGTAATATAAAACTGGCCAGTTTTGTGAGACACTGGTTCTAAAACTCTAAATTTTCTAACATGGTTATATATCACTTACAGATTGTTGCTCAAAATCAATTCATCTCACTTCTCAAGATCATGGTGGTTTAAACTTTGCTTCATAACAGGCCTCTGAATCTGCTATATATCCTTTCCAACAGCTATCAGGTTCTTGAACCTCCTTGCACTGCACCTGCCCCAGCCATAAACTACTTCAGGATCACAAAAAGATAGGTGTTCACCACTGAAATGTAACATTTTTCACTAACTTTAACTGCAACTGTGAATATTTATTCATCTATCCTTTTGTATTTATTATCTCTTTTTTGTGTTTTGTCATATCGATTAAGGAAGGGCAGTAGATGTGGTGTATCTGGATTTTAGTAAGTTCCGTCATGGTAGACTCATTCAGAAAATCCTGAGGCAAGGGATCCATGGATCTTGGATATGAGGATTCAGAATTGGCTTGCCTGCACAGAGTGTAATGGTAAATGGAACGCATTCTGCCTGGAGGTCAGTGACTAGTGGAGTTCCGCAGGGATCTCTTCTGGGTTCCCTGCTCTTTGTGAGTTTTTCATATATAAATGGCCTGGACAATTTAAAAAATAACGTAGACATACAGCACGGTAGGTAGCAGGTTCTTTCAACCTCCGAGCCCGTGCTGCCAAATTACACACAATTGACCAACATCCCTGGTACATTTTGAATGGTGAGAGAAAACCAGAGCTCCCGGAGAAAACCCACGCAGACACAGGGAGAACTTAGAAACTCCTTACAGTCACCGCCAGATTTGAACCCCAGTTGCTGGCACTGTAGTAGTGTGGTGCTAACCACTACACTAACAGTGACACCACTGGATGAAGAAGTGAAAGGATGGGCCAGTAAGTTTGCAGAAGTTATGAAGATTGGAGGTGTTGTGGATAGTGTAGTAGGGATTTTCGTAAGTTGTAACAGGATATAGGCAAAGAGTAGTTCACGGACAAGTTTCTCTTGTGTCTTGGTGTGAGCTTGCAGGCGCCTCAGATTGAAGAGACTGCCATCCGTGCGGTACCGGATGTAAACAGCGTCTTCATTGTTGGGGTCTTTCATGGCTTGGTTCAGCATCATGCTGAAGAAGATTGAAAAGAGGGTTGGTGCGAGAACACAGCCTTGCTTCACGCCATTGTTAATGGAGAAGGGTTCAGAGAGCTCATTGCTGTATCTGACCCGACCTTGTTGGTTTTCGTGCAGTTGGATAATCATGTTGAGGAACTTTGGGGGACATCCGATGCGCTCTAGTATTTGCCAAAGCCCTTTCCTGCTCACGGTGTCGAAGGCTTTGGTGAGGTCAACAAAGGTGATGTAGAGTCCTTTGTTTTGTTCTCTGCACTTTTCTTGGAGCTGTCTGAGGGCAAAGACCATGTCAGTGGTTCCTCTGTTTGCGCGAAAGCCGCACTGTGATTCTGGGAGAATATTCTCAGCGACACTAGGTATTATTCTATTTAGTAGAATCCTAGCGAAGATTTTGCCTGCAATGGAGAGCAACGTGATTCCCCTGTAGTTTGAGCAGTCTGATTTCTCGCCTTTGTTTTTGTACAGGGTGATGATGGTGGCATCACGAAGATCCTGAGGCAGTTTACCTTGGTCCCAACAAAGCTTGAAAAACTCATGCAGTTTGGCATGCAGAGTTTTGCCGCCAGCCTTCCAGACTTCTGGGGGGATTCCATCCATACCTGCTGCTTTGCCACTTTTCAGTTTTAGTTGCCCATTCAGAGCCAGCTCTTCAGCGCTTGACGTCCTGCTTTGCGGAAACTGCCAAAATGTTTGGCCTGGAAGTCAGCCTGAAGAAAACTGAGGTCCTCCATCAGCCAGCTCCCCACCATGACTACCAGCCCCCCCACATCTCCATCGGGCACACAAAACTCAAAACGGTCAACCAGTTTACCTATCTCGGCTGCACCATTTCATCAGATGCAAGGATCGACAATGAGATAGACAACAGACTCGCCAAGGCAAATAGCGCCTTTGGAAGACTTCACAAAAGAGTCTGGAAAAACAACCAACTGAAAAACCTCACAAAGATAAGCGTATACAGAGCCGTTGTCATACCCACACTCCTGTTCGGCTCCGAATCATGGGTCCTCTACCGGCACCACCTACGGCTCCTAGAACGCTTCCACCAGCGTTGTCTCCGCTCCATCCTCAACATCCATTGGAGCGCTCACACCCCTAACGTCGAAGTACTCGAGATGGCAGAGGTCGACAGCATCGAGTCCACGCTGCTGAAGATCCAGCTGCGCTGGATGGGTCACGTCTCCAGAATGGAGGACCATCGCCTTCCCAAGATCGTATTATATGGCGAGCTCTCCACTGGCCACCGTGACAGAGGTGCACCAAAGAAAAGGTACAAGGACTGCCTAAAGAAATCTCTTGGTGCCTGCCACATTGACCACCGCCAGTGGGCTGATATTGCCTCAAACCGTGCATCTTGGCGCCTCACAGTTTGGCGGGCAGCAGCCTCCTTTGAAGAAGACCGCAGAGCCCACCTCACTGACAAAAGGCAAAGGAGGAAAAACCCAACACCCAACCCCAACCAACCAATTTTCCCTTGCAACCGCTGCAATCGTGTCTGCCTGTCCCGCATCGGACTGGTCAGCCACAAACGAGCCTGCAGCTGACGTGGACTTTTTACCCCCTCCATAAATCTTCGTCCGCGAAGCCAAGCCAAAGAAGAAGAACAGGATATAGACAGGACGCAGAGTTGGATGGACTGGTGGCAAATGGAATTCAATCCAGATGTGTGACATAATGCTGTTTGGAAAGTTGAACGTGAAGGTGGAGTACATGGTTAATCACATGATTCTTAACAGTGTTGAAGAACAGAGGGTCTTTGAGGACCATTTCCATAGATCTCCCAAGATTGCCGCATATGTTGATATGATAGTTAAGAAGGCTTGTGGCATGCTGGCCTTCATTGGCTTGGGGATTGAGTTCAAGTTCCATGAGCTAATGTTGCAGCTAAATAAAATTCTGGTTAAGTCACAAATGAAATATTGTGTTCAGATCTGGTTGCCTCATAGAAGGAAGGATATGGAAACTTTGGAGGATGTTGCCTGGATTGGAGAATGTGTCTTATGATGCCAGGTTAACAAAGCTAAGAAGGATTAGAGGTAAATTAATAGATGTCTACAAGATTATGAGAGGCATAGCTCAAGGGACAGCCACATTTTTTTCCAGAGTTTAAGGTAAGGAAAGTTTAGGGTAGATATTAAAGCTAAATTGTTTTTACACAGAGATTAGTGGATGTCTGGAATGCATTACCATGAGTGGTGGTGGAGGCTGGTACAATAGGAAAATTTAAGATCCTCTTAGACAGACACATGGATGCATGAACAATGGATTATGCAAGTGGGATAGGGAAGGGTTTAGATTAGGTGTCTTCAAAATGGTCAATGGGATCTTCCAGGGTGTCGATAAATGGCAGAGTCAAAAAAAAGTTGATAACTCTGGAGGGGGGGATCAATAATGTAAGTGAGGGGTTGATTTAAAATAGCGTCTCCCCCACAATCCCGCCCGGTCCAGCACAATGTGGGGCTTACCTGCCATGAACCTTTGTGCCCCACTATCATGCTTCCCCCTCATTGTGCACGCGCCAACCAGAACTTTGAGTGCCATGGTCACATTTTGCCCTCATCTCACATGTGCCAGCCAGCCACACATGGCCTGCAGACCCCTGGGCATTGCATTTAACAGCTAAGTGCCCTTTCTGCCCCTTAATTTGTCCTCTGTTTGAGGATGTAGGCCCTACACTCCCAAATGAAGGACAAATTAACGTCCAGCTCAAGGTGGCTGCCCCCCTGTCAAGCCCCCCTCAACCAGCACCACCCCCCCAGTTAAGCCTCCAGCCCCCCCCATCCAGTGCCGGGATTCCATGCCTGGAGGTCAAAGAAGGACCACCTAGTCCCTGAAGGGGTCAACGGTCTAAAAGGTTTGGGGACCCCAGTTTAGATTGTTGTTAGTTGAAGGGCTTGTACTGTAGTGTAATGTTCTATTTTGCAGTGATTTTTTTAATGCTGTTGTAGTCTTACAGATCTGTTTTGACTGCAGCAAGCAAGAATTTCAGTGCATCTGCAGAGTCCACTTGTGTTCATGTCTATTTCCTCTCAAGCAATGTCAGGAAGGTACAACAGCAACTGCATTTCCTGAAAAGAATGAAGCGAGCCAGATACCAGTCACTGTTATGTCAACCTTCTATCAGAGCTCTATCAAGAGGATCCTGGCCGGTTGCATCAAAGTACGGTACAGAAATGGATCGGAGGTCAATCCACAGGATGATGAGTGGCAGATAGGATCACTGGAGTCTCCCTCCCCTTCCATAGACTTGATCTACCAGGATCGTTGTCTGAAGAGGGCATGCAAAATCATTGAGGACCCCTTCCACCCTGCACACAGCATCTTTCAGCTGCTCCTGTCAGGCAAGTGATACAGGAGGATCAGAGCCAGCTCCACCAGGCTGAGGAATAGCTTCTTCCCACGGGCAGTGAGAATGCTGAACGACCAAAGGAACCGCTCACATTATATCTATGTAATTATTTATATCACTGTAATACTTATCTTGCCTATGTATTAAGTGTCTGAATGTGTGTTATGACTGGTTGTGTGCCTACAAGTTTTTGCTCCAAGGACTGGAGAACACTGTTTCATTGGGTTGTATTTGTACAATCAGATGCCAATAAACTTGACTTGACAATGCACAAATGTGTTGGAGAAAGTCAACAGGTCATGCAGCATCCATAAGACGTAAGGGAAACTGACATTCCTGATGAAGGGTTCCTGAGTTTCACCACCACAGTTTTGCATTACACTCGACCCCAACATCTGTAGTCGTTCTTGTTTAACCCATCTCAAGCAATACCACTTATAGTTCTGAGGTAACTCTTGCATTGGTTGCATGAAAAGACTTCTTGACCTAATTTTTAGGAATTTCGATGGATTGACAGCAAATGCAGGTTCTCCCCTTCCCCCACACTTCACGCACAAATCAGTCTTCAGTGCTGTTCGAGCCAATGTCCAATATCTTATCGGGGGGAAAAAAAAGACTCATATCCAAATGATTCAGATGGCAAGGAGCCTAAAGCTATTTAAACTGCCAAGATCACCATGCTTTTCCAATCTGATCTGCCTCAGAGCAGTTATGAAAAATGATACTTGCTACCAGAGACATTCGTCATTGGGGCCAAATAAAGTTAATTTGTGACATTTTAATCCTTTGATCTGTAGAGTCATCAGGTCCTCAGTTCACTCTATAAATGCAAAAATTTCAAGGATTAAGAACTGATCATAAAAAAATCTCAAAATATAGACAAAAAGATTAAGCATAAATAGGTCTCTGAGACAGGATATAGCTCATTCTAGAGGCTTTTAGCATGAGATGCATAAAGCCAACTCCCCTTATGGCATTTTCAACATATCTAACCAGTATGGCATGCAGGCTCTCAGCACATCCGAGCACAGAACTCTGAAACCTTATGCAAAAGAACTAAAGATATATAAATATATCTTGCATGGCCCACCACTCAGCCTGTCTTACAACCTTGACAAAAATTTACCAAAATGCTCATAATTTTTATTGCCCTTTGGTTTATGACAATAGATTATGACTAATGGCATTGTAAAGAAAGCACGCCAACGCCTGTACCTCCTCTAGAGTTTGCAGAGGTTTACTATGACATTGGAAACCCTGACAAATTTCGACAGATGTGTGGTGGAAAGTATGCTGTCCTGCTGCATCATGGTCTAGTATGGGGACACCAAAACCCTACAAAAGGTAGTGGACGCAACCCAGGACATCACAAGCAAAATCCTCCCTACTACCCAGAACATCTACAGGGAACACTGCTATCAAGCATCCACAGCACCCAGCACATGCTCTGATCTTGCTGCTACCATCGCATACTGTACATGCATGGCATCACATGGAAACCTGAGATTCTTTTTCCTGTGGGCGAGGCAGAATTACCCCTTACTGTTAGTGCAAAAACTGTACTCAAGAAGATATGCAGAAATGTAAACAGTACAGAAAAATAAAAAGGTGAAAAGTAAGAGTCCTTAAATGAGTCTCTGACTGAGTTTGTTGTTGAGGAGTCTGATGGTGGATGAGGGAGTCGCTGTTTTTGAGTCCCGTGGCACCTATACCTCTTTCCTGATGGTAACAATGAGACCAGAGCATGTGTTGGGTGGTGAGAATCGTTGATGATTGCTGCTGCTCCTTGACACCAGTGTTCCCTGTAGATGTTCTAAATGGTGGGGAGGGTTTTGAATGTGATGTCCTGGCCTGCATCTGCTACCTTTTGCAAGGCTTTATGCTCAGGGGTATTGCTGAGGACCATTGTTTAATACATGTTCATCTAGTGAGTGATGACAAAAGGAACTGGATCTCAGGTCTTTAACTCTCACCTCGATCCATTCCAGGTGAGTACAAAAGCTGTCAAATCCTATCTTACAATAATAAAAAGTGTACTCATTGGAAAAACCTCTATCTGCTTCTATCTCTGTAAAGAAACTTTGGCTCCACAAACTTATCTACATCCTCTTCAAAGTCTTCTCCAATCGGAGCCAGTAAATCACTTGGGCTCAGTGTGAAATTCTAAGATGTCTCCTCAATGCATTTGGCATGACGGCTCTGTGAACACATCGAACACAAATGTGTTCCATCAATCATTTGTATTTTTAGTTATGGTACTTTGGGTTGACCGATGCAATCTGTCCTCTTAGCATTTTCTTGTTTATATATTATAGGATGTTATTTCTGTCCCTTCTTGGCAATGTCCATCATAATAATTGTAAATTCGTCCTTCACTATTTCCAATACAAAGGTTGTTGATTCAAACCATGTGCCTGAACATTGTTCCTTCAGTTTCATTTCCTTACAAATTTCTGCATTTAATTGCAGTGAAGAAAGTGGCCTCTCTCCGTATTCTCGCTGCTCTCTTTGCTGAAATTGACCACTCATGAACTGAAATCACTAAATCCAGTCCTGCACAATAGGAATTGATCAAGCTTTTCCACAACAAAGAAAATTCCTTTCTCAACTCATTCAGAATCAGAATTTATTTTCAAGAACAAGTCAGGATATTCATTTTTTTTTGCAGCAAATATCACAGTGGCAACTTTCATGTTGAAACCATCTTACAACATTACTATACATTTAAAAAATAAAATTAGTGGTGCACGAAAAGTACGGCAGGGTCATTGGTTGATTGATTATTTGGGAATCTGAGGGCAGAAGGGAAGGAGCTGTCCTAGTCCCACGGAGTGCTTGTCTTCAGGCTCCTGTACCTTTTCCCCAATGGCAGCAGAGGGAAGAGGTCATGCCTGGGTGGTGTGGGTCTTTGAGGATAGAGGCTACTTTTTAAGATACTGCCTCATGTCCATGTCCTCGATGGAGTGAAGCCTGGTGCCCGTGCCTACACTCTCAGCCAATCACAGCCATCCTATACTACAATAAACACATATATACATCGGTGATAGAATCCGTACTATCTGCGACTGGAACGCCTCAACATCAACCCGCAGTTAACTACTGTCCTGAATGACTTCAAGCACTGGGTGAGGTGTTACGAAGCTTACCTGACCCTGCTATGGAGGAGGACAGCCATCGACTACTAGATTTGGTGTCTATGGTCTTCCCAAAGGTCTACGAGAGCATCCAGGATGCAGCCACCTACATTGCAGCCACCAAGGTGCTGAAAGGACTCTACGAATGACCTGTGAACAGGATCTATGCCCAGTACAAGCTAGCGACCAGGAGGCAACTGCCTGGTGAGTCCTGTAGAGCTTACCTCCAAGCACTAAGGTTACTGGGCAAAGCCTGTGCCTGCACAAACAGAACTGGTGCTGAGATCACCGACAATCTCATTCGGGATGCTTATGTGGCTGGGGTCCAATCGAAAGGGGTGAGGCAGCGCCTGCTAGAACACGGGGGAGAAAACCTAGAGGACGCGACCCGCATCACACAGACGATGGAGGATGCGGTCTTAAGTATGGAGGCTTACTCTCAGGGCTGGACCCCACGTTATGAAGTGAGTAGGATGCCCCCCATTAACCCTACTACCCCACGGCCCACCGATGGCCTGGTTGCCGCCACTACACTGCCTGATGCGAACCCGAAGTGCTACTTCTGCGGGAGGGACAAGCACAGCAGGTTGCAGTGTCCAGCAAGGAAAGCCAGGTGCCAGAAGTGCCTTAAAAACTGTCACTTTGCTGTATTCTGTCTCTCCAAAATGGCCACCACCAAACACAGTGCCTCGTGTGAGGCCCGACCATCATTCCTTCATTCAGACCTCTCTTCATCGGAACTCTCGTCCAATGAGAGCGAGGGCTCGATTGCGCAGCAGCACCTGACATCATGGGGCAGGCGGGGAGTGCAGAAGGTACACTCCACCCCTGACACGATGACATTGGCCCGCTTGGACTGCCCACACAGAGCAACAGCCACCCAGTCCCTGACCCTGACTCCAGCACAGACTTCAATTACTGTATCGGCCTGCTAAGCTCAACGACCCACCAGACATGCTCTCCAGGGGGACTTGCACCAATATAAAACTGGACAGGCTGCAGAGACTCCAGAAGGAGCTCTGTCATCCGGGGGTCACTAGGTTCGTGCACTTCGTTAAGGCCCACAACCTGCCCTACACGGTCGAGGAGATTCGCTCCATGACCCAAGCCTGCCCGGTGAGCTCTGAGTGCAACCCCCACTTCTTCTGCCCAGAGAACACCCACATCATCAAAGCCACCCGGTCATTTGAACGTCTAAGCGTGGACTTCAAGGGGCCCCTACCGTCGACCAACTGTAAGGTTGAAGGTGATCAACAAGTACTCTCACTTCCCATTCACTGTGCCCTGCTCGGACATGACTGCTTCCTCAGTCATAGAGGCCTTGCACAGCATCTTCACCATCTTCGGGTACCCCAGTTACATCCACGGTGACCGAGGATCCTCGTTTATGAACACTGAGCTGCGGCAGTACCTCCTGCAGCAACGTATTGCTTCAAACAGGACCATCAGCTATAACCCACGTGATAATGGGCAGGTCGAAAGAGAAAATGCCACCATCTGGAAAGCGGTCACAGTTGTCCTCCAGTGCAAAGGCCTCCCCACCACTCACTGGCAGGACATACTCACTAGTGCCCTACACTCCATCCGCTCCCTCCTATGCACCACAACGAATGTCACTCCCCATGAAAGGATGTTCTCTTTCCCGATGAAATCCGAATCAGGAACAACCACGCCGGCATAGCTCAAGGTTCCCGGACCTGTCCTCTTGTAACGCCATGTCTGGTACTCAAAGAACAACCCTTTGGTTGACTGAGCGATGCTCCTCCATGCAAACCCGCATTATGCATACATTGTGTGCCCGGACGGGCGGGAGGACACAGTCTCGGTAAGGGACCAAGCCCAAGCCGGATTGGACCTGGCATTGCTCCCAACCCAACCTCCTCCAACTCCTTCTCCCCTAGGTCACGTGCTTGAACAGGGATCGGCACCACCCCACCAGTGGCAGTGGCAACAATTCAGGCCAGCCTGTCAACGACACCGTTGGGGAATTGAGTGAGATGGAGCATGCACCCAACGAGCCCATCAGCAACACGACTCTAGCGGCCCCAATCCCATTACCATGGTGGTCACGCCAGATGATCAGGCCCCCCGACTGTTACAGCCCCTAACCTTCCACCAGTCTCTCTCTCTGCCCCCCCCTGTTTTTTTTTTTACAACCCTCCATTGACTCCCGGGTCAGTTCCCTATACTACAATATACACATATATACATCGGTGATAGAATCCGTGATAGAATCTGTACAATCACAGGGTTAAAAATGCCTTGGACATCTATTACAAATAATTTTTCAAATTAATGAGACAGCTTTCATGTTGGACACTCTGGTGACAAAATGTATCCCCTTTTACACTTGCATCCGACTAAATTGGCCATTCAATGTCCTGGGATAGGAATGGGGGTTTGGCTTTTCACACTTGACCACTCCTAACTTGAACATTGAACACTTTCACACTTGCAAAGAGCCATTCCCAGGGTTAGGACTGTTCTACCTTCTACTGGTGATGTCATGGTGGACCTGATCAAAGTATTATGATGTTATATTTGAACAAAATTAATTATGCCTAATTATAACATAATTAAGTTTCATGAGCCCTTCAGCCCCAGTTGTTGTTGTGCCAACCTATATAAACCTTTATATGGGACCATGGGAAAGTACTAGCAATAAATAGCAATAGCGGACAATTTTTAAACAGGGTGTAAAAGTTGGTAGCGCTATAGCACACAATTTATAAATGCTGTGGGAAAAAGTGATGGTGGGCCTGCCCTCCCAGAATTCCATGTGGCAGAAAAAAGGCTATATGCCCAGCTGCAAGAATGGAGTTTTCAAGGAGGGGTTTCTCTGTCAATGGCCCTCTGGGAAGTCAGGTCTGTCTTTGCTTTTTTTCATGGTCTTTATAAGTTGTGTGCTATAGCACCACCAATTTTTCCTACAGCAAAGTTGATACCTTCATTTTAATCATCTTCCTTCACGTTCCCGTACTCACACAAAAACTTGGCTCATTTAAATCCCACAATGGAATTACCCATTTTACACTTGCCTAATTGCAACATCAGCATCTGCAGACAACGGGGATTGTACTAGGGGTTGAGGCCATCAATTCCCGGCGAGAGATGATTTTGCTTTCACACTAGACACTTTAAAGGCCGATTGGTGGTTAATTCCTGGGATCACTTACAAATGTGAAAGGGGTATAGAGGAGTATTTTGTTCCAAGTAAAAACATTATGTTTGAGAGATTCAAGTTTTTTTTCCTGTGTCCAGAAACAAGGTATGAGATTTGACCAATACTTAGTCTAGCTTCAGACATTGTGTAAGTCCTGAGAATTGGAGGTTTGAAAAATAAAGGCAGAATAGTTTGTGGAATCCCAGATAATGGTCTTAGAGAAGACTGTTGTGTGAAAAAGATTAGAATCTGGAAAAGGCTGTGAATATGTGTAGGGCAGCAGAGACCACATTATAAGGAGTTGCACAGGATAGACACAACAGTGCATAAACAGATAACCAGAGCACCAAGAGTTTCCCAAAGCAAATGCTGCAGGTGGAAAGGTACACATATTCCAAAGATGTGTCTTGCTATAAATGTGGGAAGAAGAATCATTTTGAAAAGTGCTGCAAAGCAGGGGACACCAAATAAAACTTTTTACAGTGGATAAAGAAATGGAGGAATTCTTTGTGGATTCACTACAGACTGTGAATGAGACAGCAATTCCATCTAAGCTCAACACTGGGGCCCAGTTGAATCTGTTATCTATGGATGATTTCCAGACCTTCATCATAAAGAGCAAAACTTATCCTGTAAAATTAAAAGTGATAGGTTACACTGGAGAGAATGTTCCAGTGAAAGGGGGCTATAAGGTGACCTTGAAGCACAGAGGGCAGCATCTAAAGTCATAGCTTCTGATTATCAAAAAGAGAATACAGCCAATATTAGGTCTGTGTGCATGTGAAGAGCTCGACCTGATGAAAAGAGTTTTCATAATGGCTTTGTTGATTGAAGATAGGAAGAAAGGATAACTACTTTGGAGAAGTTCTACCTTAATGTACAGAGAGAATCAACCTCAGTACATGACAAGAATGACAATCTGGAAAATGAGTTTGCCAAATAAAGATGCCATCTTATGCCAGCTAGAAGACAAAAATAGACAATTACAGGAACATCTGGAACTTGCTGAACAGAAGGAATGGGAGCAACAACTCGATCATCTGCAGAACATTCAACCAGAAATAATAGAATTTTCCCATGGTTCATCAGATTCCTAATAAGAGGAAAGTAAGTGTTTCACAATTTGAAAAGGTGATGCAACTATACACAGGAACCTCAAGTAGGTGAACAAGTGGACAATAGATGGAGCGTGACTCAGTCCTCATTAAGGGCTCTGTAGGGGTCAAGAACTTCAAATGTCTGGGTGTCAACATCTACAAGGAACTGTCCTGGAGCCTCCATGTTAATGCAATCACAAAGAAGGCTTACCAGCAGCAATACTTTGTATGGTGCTTGAGGAGATTCAGTTTGAAACTGAAGACTCTTGAAAGCATCTACTGGTGTACCGTAGAGAGCATTCTGGCTGGCTGCATCCCTGTCTGATATGGAGGTGCCAACTCTCACGACAAGACTAAACTCTAGAGGGTTGTTAACTCGGCCTGCGACATCAAAGGCACTGGACTTCATTCCATCGAGGACATCGACATGAGGCAGTGCCTTAAAATAACAGCCTCTATCCTCAAAGACCCCCACCACCCAGGCCACGGCATCTTCACTCTGCTACCATAGGGAAGGAGGTACAAGAGCCAAAAGACGAGCACTCAGTGGCACAGGGGCATCTTCTTCCCTGCTGCCATCAGATTCCTGAGCGATCAATGAACCAAAGACACAGTCTTTTTCTCCATGGACTAATATTTTTATTTTTTTTATATATATCATTGTCATAAGATGGTTATAATATGAATGTTTGCAAAATGTCGCTGCTGCAAAACACCGAATTATGTGACTTGTTCATGACAATAAATCCTGATTCTGAAGTGGAACAGTGTGAAAAGAGCCCAGGGCCTCCAGATAGCTCAACAAAAGTTTAATCAATCCTGATTTTGAGGAGTCCACAACAAAACCAATTCTTTGTAGAAGTCCAAATTCATTAATGAAGATGATTTTGAAGGAGGAGCATTTTTCTATTTACAGCAAGCAAAAGAACAACCATTTCAAGAGGCACAAGAAAGAGCCAGTGACAATAAAGAGAAGATGTGATGGAATATTTGGGAATGTATTTGGAAGATAAATTGGGAAAAGCAGAGTAGGTGACATATATATATATATATATATATATATATATATATATATACACACACACACTTTAAAACGGATACTATTTGAAGTATTGAAGAATTCATATTCAGTGACTTTACAGAAATGATGGAGAATGCTATGGAGATTTCACAAGTGGCTGTTAATTGAAGTGAATGAATGGACTATTGTCGTTAAAGCCATAGGCTGTCTCCTAATAGCTCTTCACAGGAAGGTCATTGAGAGGTTCTTCTTTACCTAAAAACAACAGATTAACCAAAAGAGAAACGCCTGTTGTTTTCTGGAGAAGGTCAGGGGTTTTGCAAGTGAGAGAGAGAAGGACATGCTGCTGGCAGTTTGAATCTCAGAGAGAAAGAGAGAGAGAGAGAGAGAGAGACAGATGGACAGAAGGGAGTCTTTGACTGTGTGTGACACAGAAAGCTGTGACAAGGCAGGAGAAGCTTGTTGGAACTGAAACAGAAGCTCCAGAGTGGCGGATGGCTGGAAGTGTTATCTGTCTGATGTTTCTCTTGGAATAAGTAGAACAGAAAGGAACTCCTTGAAAGCCTAAAAGAAAGAGGTTATCATCTGGAGAACCCTGATGGGGCAAGTTTCATCAGCAAGGCATTGAAATGACTAATGGTGGTCCCTCAGTTGTGGATGTTCTGCAACCACACATCACTCTCTGCAAACCTACGAGAACCTTCCTGAGTGGTAACCATTTACTTTTTGAGCACCAAAGCCTGGTGAACTTTATACATGTTAAATTCTGTGCACAGTCTAAGAATTGCCTGCGACCAGTGAACTTGGAAGAAGTGAGATTGAACTATGAACCAAATAACTTTTCTTAAATTTACACCCACACATTACATACACGTGCACTTAGAATTAGAAGCGGGTTAATTGGGTTAGTTAAGTTAATAGAGATAAGTTAAAGTTTGATTCTGTTTTCATGTTTAAAGATAATTAAAAACAACTTTTGTTTAAGTAACTATTTGTCTTGGTGAATGTCTATTGCTGCTGGGTTTTGGGGTCCTTTGGGCTCATGACAAGGGAGAAATCTATTACAATGCCCCGCAGAATGAACTTAGTGTCAGTGAACATCGTGCCTCATCCCAGTAAACACGATGTCGTGAAATTGAAGTGATTGTTGTGGTCACTTTGTCAATTAATATTTTTGAAGATCAATCCAGAAAACTTACCCAGTGTAAACAGTAATGGCAGAATTGAAAATACGAAATATGTCCTTCTTTCTTTCTTTGGCTTGGCTTTGCAGATGAAGATTTATGGAGGGGTATGTCCACGTCTGCTGCAGGCTCGTTGGTGACTGACAAGTTCGATGTGGGACAGGCAGGCACGGTTGCAGCGGTTGCAAGGGAAAATTGGTTGGTCGGGTGTTGGGTTTTTCCTCCTTTGTCTTTTGTCAATGAGGTGGGCTCTGCGGTCTTCTTCAAAGGAGGTTGCTGCTCACCGAAATGTGAGGTGCCAAGATGCATGGTTGGAGGCAATATCAGCCCACTGGCAGTGGTCAATGTGGCAGGCACCAAGAGATTTCTTTAAGCAGTCCTTGTACCTCTTCTTTGGTCCACCTCTGACTCGGTGGCCAGTGGAGAGCTCGCCATATAACATGATCTTGGGAAGGCGATGGTCCTCCATTCTGGAAACGTGACCCACCCAGTGCAGTTGGGTCTTCAGCAGCGTGGATTCGATGCTTGCGAACTCTGCCAGCTCGAGTACTTCGATGTTGGTGATGAAGTCACTCCAATGAATGTTGAGGATGGAGCGGAGACAGCGCTGATGGAAGCGTTCTAGGAGCCGTAGGTGATGCCGGTAGAGGACCCATGATTCGGAGCCGAACAGGAACGTGGGTATGACAATGGCTCTGTACACGCTGATCTTTGTGTGTTTCTTCAGGTCGTTGTGAAATATGTATGTTTGAATAAAACAATTGGTCTGCAAAGCAAAGCCAAGACATAATATTTAACGATGGGTTATTTCTGTGAAAATCTTACATAACCAAAGGTGGGATTGCTGAAGAGATTCCAAAGAGCATAGTACATCCAGAGAAACAGAGGTTTCAAAAAAGCATAGGTAATTCCAAGCCACTCACTAAAGTTACAATGCAGCAATCTTCACAAATGATTCTCTTTAGCCAAATGAAAACAAAAGTCTGATCTCAGAAACACATAGCAGACCATAAAGGACTATTAAACCACTTCAGAGACTAATTGAAAGCTACTGAACGGAAAGAGACTGGCCAGGGAATATAGATACTTTTGTGATGTTTTCTTTTGAAAGGAGAAAGATGCGTCAGTATGCATGTAAATAAGAACTTGATTTCCCAACATGCAACGTGCTTGGTTGGGTGGAAACCGGAAGTGACATATGATGGGGGAGTCGCCAAGTCAGTTGAAGCAATGCAAGGAAAATAAAGTCAGTTATGTGTTAATCCCACATGAAGATCAAGAATAGCACTACCTATGTTAGAACTCCCAACAGGAAATACCCCACATAACTCTATTAAAATCCATCAACCATTCCTTTGCCTACCTGCCCAACCATTCAAGATTTGATTTTGTTATTTAGTGTCATTTGCAAACAATATAATAAGGCCATGCATGTTTTCATCTAATTCATTGATATGGGTGACAAACAACAAACCCTGTCACACCACTAGTCACAGGCCTCCAGTCCAAAAACACAACCTTCCACCTCACCTTTCATTGTGTATCAGGCCAAAGTGATAGAACTTGTTTTCCAGTGGGATTTCTCAGACTAAGTGAACTAAATCTCAGAACAAAAGTGCAGATTTAAAGAGAGGGATCAGTGGAGTCTCATTGTGGAGTCTGATCATGGTGGGAAAGAAACGATCTATGAATATGTTTGTGTGTGACCTTGTACTGGTGAATCTTCTTTCTGATGGAAGGGGTTGGTGAGAGTGTGACCTGGATGGGATGGGCTGTGTATTGTTTCCTGAAAAAATACACTCGCACAAGGAAGTGTTGTGCCTTTATTCAAATCAAAATGGTTCCTACCATCCCGACAGTACAATGCCCTTACGTAACGTCACGTGGCTTGTGTATACGAACAAAAAAAAAAAAATATCTTGCTTAAACTATGATAAGTCTAATGAATACAAATATAACAGATAATTACTATCCCGCGCAATAACGTAAATGTATTGATGTGAAGAATGCCAAGTCTACAAGTCATTATATGTTGGGCACTATCGGTAGGGTAGCCCAATAATGACGCAGACAGAAGATTGAGGGGAACGATAGACTTTATTGAGCAAGAGACTGCTGGTCCAGGTCTAGGCTAGGAAAATGAGCGGGAAGGAGAGGGGACTCGACCTTTATGGCCAGGGGCAACATGGGAAGGATCAAGGGAGGAGCAGGGAGACACCTGGAGAGCGGGCCAGACATATCACCACATTGTCCATCAGATGTATTGGAAGTGGTCCTTCCCATTTGGATCTTCTTGGAGAGGAAGAATCTGGAGGAGGACTTTCTGACTTTTCAGGAGAAAGTAATATCTCCTCATCGGCTGGCTCTTGGGGCTGTGAGCTCAGCGGTTGGTCGGCACTGTTCCCTGTCTGGTCTGCATTGCTCTCCTGAGCAGGTCATGATGAGGTTGCCTCCACAATTTGTAATGGGGTGTCTTGGTGATCATTCATTGTTGGAATGGAATGGACACTGGATCATCCACTGCTCTTAACTGGTCGATATGTTGCTCCATCTGAACGGCTTCATTGTTAATTTTAACGTGAATCAAAATTTCTGATTTCCAATCCTTTGCATTACAAATATACATTACTTCCATTGTCTAGTCCTCCTCAGAGCCAATGCAAGGATTTTTTGTTGTTCTCCATGAGATTTTTCACTTTGGATGGCTGTTTTTTGATTTTTAGTTTTCTGACTCTTCTTCCTTAGGCAATCCTCTTTTACTTTCTCTTTTCTTTGGGCATTTGGACTTGATGTGTCCCTTTTTATCACACTTGGCCCTTTTGAAATAACAGTTATCAGGACTGTGGTTACTCCTCCCGCAGCAGAAGCATTCGCAGTGGTTTACTTTTCCTACCACGTGCTGCTCCCCTTGTATAATATCCATGCTTTGGTTGCCCATTTGGAAACTCAATACTGTATCAGACGCAGACTTAAATGTCTAAAACTATTCTGCTCAGCAATGATTGTTGGGCTTTGCGGTCAGCCAAACCATTTACCAACCTATCTCTTAACACCTCGCCCAAGAAATCTCCAAAATTACATGTTCCCCACCGTCTATGAAATTCAACCCAATATTGGATCACGGTTTTGCCTGGTTTTTGCTTTCTGGTATAATATTTGCATCTTTCTGTGATCACTACTGGTTTTGGAGAAAGATGCTCTCCGACCACGGCACACAATTTTTCATAAGAATTAGTAACTTGGTCTTGCTGGTGCCAAGAGAGATTTCATCAGGCTGTATGTCCCGCTCCCCACCTCACTTAGAAACAGCGTCTGTTTCCTTCTGTAGGGATTTGTATTCCTTAGATTATGGGCAACACAGAACATATGTAATCTTTCCACATAATCATACCAGTCTTCCGATTCTTTGTATTCTCCAAAACGTCGTTCTGCCATTTTAACTCTTCTCTTTGTTCTCTCATCTTTTTCTTTGTTCCACTGTAAATGAGCACGTGTGGCTCAATGGTGGCTCCAGGTTTTGTTTTTCTACATCCAAATCTCTGCTTCAACGTTCAGAATGTGGAATAGGTTTTGTTTTTATCCTAATCACCAATTTGTTGAATTTTTATTCTTAAAAATATACACTTGCACAAGGTGAAGTGTTGTTTATTCAAATCAAAATGGTTCCTCCTAGCCCCACAATACAATGCTCTTATGTGACGTCACGCACTTGCGTATACCCACAACAGGGTGGGTCTTTTAACATGTTTGCTCCTTTTCCAACACAGTGGGACTTATCAGTGGACAGTACTGGCATGGTGTAAGAGAAAGGATAATTCATACAAAAGATTGTGGAATCATTTTGATTTGGCCTCTTTGAAGATTGTGGAAAGTTGCAAACTTGGCATCAGAAACTTGAAACTGAAAAAAAAACAGTGGTGATTAAATAGTTGCACCAAAGTACGTGTCATGTAACAGTAATTTTCATTACTGTCAAGTACAGGGGGTCAAATATGCATTTAATTGATGAGTAATTTGATCTAAGCTATCAGATACACAACAACGGAAAATGCAGTCATTTCCAAATTAAAGTGCAAGTTACTGTTTGTATATTGACATGAACAGCATCTGAGTACTTAATTGTGGGCAAATTTCTGTGGAGCACTTTTGAATTTGAAGAGGTACAAAATAAACTCCAGAGCAAATGCAATGCTTTGTGACTTAAAATGGTGAAAAAATGAAGCTACCAATGATTGTTTGGAAAAGAAAGAAAACTTCTTTGGAAAAACATATTCAGTATGAGTACAATTCATGAAAGTGCTGGAGAAACTCAGCAGGTCATGCAGCAAATAGGGGAAGTAAAGGGTAACAAACATTTCGGGCCTGAGCTCTTCGTCACCACTCCCTCACTGAAGGCCCATTTTCCCGCCTTAAGCTGTCGTGCCTACTTCTTCAACCGGGATTCTCCTGCCCACACTAAAACACCTTTCTCCCAACTTAAGGCACTGTAAATCTCCTTTCTCAGTGAGTAAACCTAGAGAATGCATAGGTATGTTGAAAGATAAGAACAGCAGATTTAATGGACACAAAACTCATATTAGTGTTAAACTAGATGCAAGATCAATAAGCTGGTCTGGGACAATACCAGTCACTGAAAGCTCAAGTTGAGGAGAGTTGCACAGACATGGTTAGTATAATCCAGATTCTAATCCAGCACTGTCTGTAAGGTGATTGTATGTTCTCTCTGTGTCTGCATGGGACAAGTGTTCAGGTTTCCTCCCACACTCCAAAACATATGGGGTTGTAGACTAATTTGGGTATAATTTGGTGGCATACATTTAAAATGGCAGTTGGATAACCATGATGAAGTGCACCAAAGAAGAGGTACAAGGACTCAAGGACTGCCTAAAGAAATCTCTTGGTGCCTGCCACATTGACCACCGCCAGTGGGCTGATATCGCCTCAAACCGTGCATCTTGGTGCCTCACAGTTCGGTGGGCAGCAACCTCCTTTGAAGAAGACCGCAGAGCCCACCTCACTGACAAAAGACAAAGGAGGGAAAACCCAACACCCAACCCCAACCAACCAATTTTCCCTTGCAACCGTGTCTGCCTGTCCCACATCGGATTTGTCAGCCACAAACGAGCCTGCAGCTGACGTGGACATTACCCCTCCATAAATCTTCGTCCGCAAAGCCAAGCCAAAGAAGAAGACATTTAAATGGCCAGAATCAGCTTCTAGTGTGTTGTAAATTTAAAAAAAAATTATAATTAAAAATTTTATAAAGTCATCAAAAACAGGCAGGTTGTAAGGAGATTTGCAAGATAAGGTTTTTGCACAGACTGTGCTATGTGCTTGAAATGCACTCCCTGGGAAATAGTGGAAGCAATAGGAACATTTAAGAAGCATTTTTACAGACAGATGAACAGCTAGACAATAGAGGGATGAAGCCAATATGCAGGCAGATGGGATTATTGGATGGCATCATGATCAGATCAGGAACAGTGGATTGAAGGGCTTATTCCTATGCCATGCACTTTGATGTTCTAAAACCTGAGGATAACTTGTACTCCTATCTTTCCCACGTTTGTTCCCATATTATACAGCTTTCTGCTGGACCTTGCAATAGGACTGGTAGTAGGTGGGAGGAAGAAATACAGAAATGATGGAGGAAGACATATGTATAACTGATGTTTTGGGACTGAGCCCTTCTTCAAGTTCCTCCAGCATTTCTGTGTTTTGACGGCAATCATAGCCTCTGCAGCTATACCTCCTACGGACTCTTTGACTTACAATCACAGCCTCTGCAGCTATACCTCCTACGGACGCTTTGACTTACAATCACAGCCTTTGCAGTTATACCTCCTACGGACTCTGCGAGACCCTTGAGTTCCTCTAGCATTTCAATTTTTTGACTTACAATCGCAGCATCTGCAGACGTTTGTGTTTCACTTCTTACGTAGGTGAAGTACAACTGTGGATAAAAGAACAACAAAAAATTGTTCTGCAAGGGAAGACTTAATGGGGAAGAGTCCCTGTGGCCCATCAACTCTACTTGAACATTCAGGGTCATTGTGATAATTCCAGTCATACAGGTTTGTTATGGACAATGGGCAAGATAGACCACAGTGAGTGTGGCATCACTGGGTGATCTATTTGGTCATCAATGCAGATGGAAAAAAGTCTCAAATAAATTAGATACATCATGTTTGTTTTCAATGTTCTTCACATCGTACTCTGCTCATTTGACATGTGCTTTACAAACTCCAATTGAATTTGATGCAGTTTTACACTTTCCTGTCTTGTCTTATCACTTTGGGGGATTTATAATACTCATTTGACTCTCACTAAATCCTCTGAAATATATTTTGCTACAAATTCCTCGGAGAATCCAAGCAGTTAAAAAAAAAAGAATTGCAATGTGTGCAGGAACTTATGGGAAGTTAAATGAGATTTGGGGCCAATAAGGATTTGTATTCTGTAGCAGACACAATATGGGGATCGTGCTAAGACATGCATTAAACAGTAACACGGTCTCCACTTTTAACAATTCTTTAAACATCTCCTGAGCAATGCATGCAGTTTGTTAATGGATCATTTAAAAGCTGTGATTCGATGCCATTTTGCACATGGATCAACGTGAAAGATACTTGGCTCTGGTTCCTGCCCTCAAAAGGAAATTCTAAACAGATACATTCAATGCTTTAAAAGCATTGACGCATTAATTTTCCTCAGCTACCTCACTTAGACCTGGCTCCACTGTGGCTAGGAGTCTCACTTGCTTGCCACATTAACAAAAGCGATGTCAAAAGGCTGCTGTCAGATGGATGCTGTGTATAAGGCCGACCATTATGATGTGAGGCAGTTTATGACACTTGCAGCTCAGTGCGTTTACTATCTTCCATAACAGATCTGAAAAAGGACTATATACAGAGTCAAACATTACTTTTCAACCACTTGTCTGTGAAAATATCTCTAAACACTTTATTTCGTTGTGGAACTGAATATAGAAACTTTTTTTGATGGCTCTTGAATTTGTGGTTTATCAGTGATTCCTGAACATGCCCAGCAAATTTGATCTTGGAGTATTTTGAACTGCACCAGTCACAACTTGGCATTATGCCAATGGGAGATGTAAAGTGGATACAAGGACTGTTCTCTCAGGTGTGAAGTGTACCTGTTGGTACGTTTTCAGTCATGGACAAATATCTCATAGGACCACATAGTTTTGTTGTAATTCTGACTTGAAAGCAGTTCAGCTCGACTTACGTTGCTACAGTAGAGTGAGATTACTGGCCACCATTATGTCAACCTTCTACCGGTCAGGAGATTAAACCACAGGACCGTAAGACCGGCAGAGATTCTCCAACCCCACCATCAACATGATCTACTGAGATCGCTGTTTGAAGAGAGTATGCAGGATCATTGAAGACCCCTTCCACCCTTCACATAGCTGGTCCCATAGGAAAAGAGATGCAGGAATTTCAGAGCACCTGCAGGCTGAGGAACAGCTTCTTCCCATGGGCAGTGAGAATGCTAAACGACCAAAGGAACTGTTCACGTTAACCATCTGAGACTCTCATATTCATAAAGCAATCTTTATTTATTTATTTGTATCTGTGAATACTTCTGCATATGTGTGGTGCCCCACCACCGGCCTACTGCAGGGGGCAGCCTCTGTACCTGCAGGAGTGTAAGGGGGACAGGACAACACCTGGCTGGCTGCCAATCTGTCGGCCTGAATGGATCAAGTCCCATCCGGTCGAGTGCCAATCACCCTCTGGGATATAAGCCTGCGCCGACCTCCCGGGGCCTCACAAAGAGTTGCTGTGGAAGTCTTTGTGGATTAAAGCCTATTGTTCAGTCTTTACGTTGTGTGTGTTTGATTCTGTCTAACAGCGCACCACAATATGTATTGTTTGTCTAATATGTGTCTGAGTGTTTTGCACCAAGGACAAACAAACACTGTTCATGGGGTTGTACTTGTGCAATTTGATGACAATAAATTTGACTTAACTTGACTATATCCACTCAATCGTGGGTACAAAATTGGCCACAGATGCCATGGAATTTAAATTTGCTTAATTCAATAAATTAAATAAATAAGAATGGTTAAAACCTCAACCACGGAAGGAGAGCATTGAGTCCAATAAGTCTGTCCAAAAATGGTGCAGTTTTTAACTGCTGAAAGATTTAGAACCATAGAACACTACAGCACAGAAAACAGGCCATTCAGCCCTTCTAGTCTATGCCAAAACATCATTCTGCTCGTCCCACTGACCTGCACCCATTCCATAACTCTCTCGACCTCTCCCATTCATGTATCTATCCAATTTATTCTTAAAACTTAAGTGTGAGCCCACATTTACTACATCAGATGGCAGCATGTTCACTGGGATGTGATTACATGAATTGCTGGCAGTTAACACACAGGTTCAAACCATATATGTAACTCTATAGGTGTATTTTATGGAGGCTTTACTGCAAAAATATTTGAAAACAAAAATAAAGAGATCTTTCTCCAATTGTGCAGGGCCCTGTTGTGACTATGTACATTAAAGGATATATTTATGCTGGAGGTGGTTCACTAGATTGATTCCTGGCTTGACGGTTTTAAAAGAGGTTAAGCAGACTGAGCCAGTAAATACACGTTAACAAAAGCTGGAGAAACTCAACAGGTCCTACTACGTCCATATGAGGCATATATAACCAACATTTCAGGCCCAAGTGCATCATCTCTGCCATGTTGGTTATTTTTGTCTCATTCGCTCTCTTCAACCAGAGTATTCCTTCACACTTATCACTTGCACCTCACAGATGCTGGGAAGCCCCTGAAGTTGGTTACTTTTGTCTCATTCTTGCTCTCTTCGACCAGAGTATTCCTTCACACTTATCACTTGCACCTCACAGATGCTGGGAAGCCCCTGAAGTTGGTTACTTTTGTCTCATTCTTGCTCTCTTCGACCAGAGTATTCCTTCACACTTATCACTTGCACCTCACAGATGCTGGGAAGCCCCTGAAGTTGGTTACTTTTGTCTCATTCTTGCTCTCTTCAACCAGAGTATTCCATCACACTTATGACTTGCACCTCACAGATGCTGGGAAGCCCCTGAGGATCTCAGGAGGTGAGTCACTCACCATTGGATGACCACCCTCTGAGCTGCTCTTGTAGCTGTTATATTAATCTGGCTGGTCCAAATGAGCTTCTGGACAATGTACAGACTAGAAATATACAAATTAGAAAGACAGTCTGCTCTGATATATCTGTCATTTGTACACTGTTTCTGATAAACTTCCACACAACGGTCAGTGACATGGGATAATGTAATGACATTCGCAATTATTTTCCCAAATCAAATTACCATCTTCCAATACGTTGGAAGATGGTAATTTTCTATATGTTATATGTCACGTTATATCATTTAGCAAAGAGTAATTAGTCTGTGTTGTAGCAACTTAGACTTGACATAAATATAAACACTTGAGAGGTCATTCCATCCTTAATACTTTTTTTTTGTCGTTTTGTACATTTCTTCTTAGCTTCAGCTCTCACTCAGTAAATATTCTGCTGCTTTTTGTTGATATAGAAACAAGGGGGAATGCTAACTAAGATACTGATGGAGATAAATGTTCTACTTTTTGTCATTGCAGATTCGATGTGGATGCAGTGCATTATTGAACTTCCATGTGCAGCCCGAGCCAGTTAATCATGGGAAGAATATCATTACCCTTCCACCAGGAAATAGATAGTCTGAGGCACAAGGAGAGGTTTAGGAGTTGTGCTTGATCTGTTTGGAAAAGGGATATCAGGAAATGAAACACTGCACTTGAAGAACAAGAAGGAAAATCAGGAAGACCGGTTTTACTGAAAGTCAAGTAGACTTCCAAGGAAGGGTAATACAATAAGTATAAGAGGAAATCAGAATCAGATTTTTTTTGCCATGAACATGTCATGAGATTCATTGCTTTGCTACAACGTTATAGGTGAAAAATTGCTATAAATCACATTTTTAAAAAATCAATAAATTAGTGTAAGAGAAGAGAAAGTGAGTTAGTGTCTGTGGTTCATTGTTCATTCAGAAATCTGAGGGCAGAGGGGAAGAAGCTGTTTTTGTGCTCCTGGATGTTCATCTTCAGGTATACATCCTTCCTGATGGTAGCAATGAGAACAGGGTATGGCCTGGATGCTGAGGATCCTTGAGGATAGAGGCTGCTTTCTTGAGACACCGCCTCTTGTAGGAGTCCTTAATGGAGTGAAGACTGATACCCATGATGGCATTGGCTGAGTTAACAATTCTCAGTAGTCTTTTTCCAATATGGATGGATTTGGTCTGGGTGCAGGTCAGTGGGGATGTACAGACTAGAAGGGTCAAAGGGCTTGAATCTGTGATGAAGTGTTCTATAGTTCTATGGTTCGAGGTTGTTGGGCCACTTCAAAGGTAATTAAAAATCAAGTAGGTAACTGGGCCAGGAAGTCAGGACGTGTAGTTGCTGGAAACCTGAAATCGAAAATGAAGGATGGTCAAAATCCAGGTCTTGTGAACAGATTTAAAGTTTGCAGAAGGACAGCAGATTCCCCTGCATGAAGGGCATTAGTGCTAGACTCATCCTTAAGTCCAGATTGGGCAACAATTTTTCCCTCCAACACATCAGGCTCCTGAATTCCCAGAACAACTGTGGATAATGTACTGTGGAACTTTTATTATATATGCCTTAATATTTTATCTTCTATTTTAACTTATATTTCTATAAGTCTGCTCCGTGGTCCTGGAGAAACATTATCTCAGCTTTATTGTGGAATGCAAGGTATGATGACAAAAAAAAGATAGCATGACTTGACTTGTCATTTAGGACTTGATATAGTAATAGCCCATCACATTCACACTGGCCAGTCAGCACCTCCCCTTATTAAACCCATCTTCAAGCACTTGGTCTATAGCATTTGATGCCTTTGCAATTCAAGTGCTCATCCTGACGTTTCTTCTCTCCAGTAGGTGCTCACCACCCTCTGGGTGAGAGGAATTCCTCTCAGATCCCCTCTAAATCACTAACCCTTCCCCCAAACCTATGCCCTCCAGTTTTGTCTGCCTGTAATAGAGGGGAAAGTTTACTGTAGTCTATATCATTCAGAAACTCAATCATACCCCTCTGAATGTCGCTGAAGTTTCATGGCAACTAATAATGAATGGGCTTTTTTTTATTCCAGGTAGTCCATTCTCCTATAGTTGTCATCAAAACCCATACCTGCAGCTCAAAGCGAAGACCTCTGAATACTTGTCCACCAATTGAACTACTATATCCACCAATCCATGAATATAGGGAGTATTTAATTTTGGCATTTGAGGAAGCATTGCTCCTTTCTTTGCCGGAGATTACATGGTGCTAGTGTGCATTATCCTTCAAACAGGAATGTTGTCTGGTGTTTCTGATTCCAAACCCATTATTATGAGGTAGTGAAGATGAAACAACAACTTAGCGATCCGTGTGTGAAAAGTTGTCAAAGGATACAGCAGGATTATAAATCAGTTCCCAATTTGTGCAGGGAAATGGCAGATGGAGTTTCATACAGACAGGTGTGGACATTTTAGCCAGTCAAATTAAGAAATAAAATATACAGTACAGTACCTTGAGGAGCATTGATGCACTGCAGGCTCTTGGAGTGCAACAAATGATGATAGGATGGAAAAGGAGGTCATCATGCCTTAATCTGTTGGAATATCAAGAATAAAAATTGGGAAGTCATCTTGCATCTATGTAAAATTATAGTTAGGTCACATTTGGAGTATTATGTGCAGTTCTGGTCACCTCCTTATGGAAAGGATGTGGCGGCGTTGGAGAGGAATAAAGAGCTAGCTTATCTAATACCTTCCTATAACTGCAAGCCTCCAGTCCTAGCAACATCCTGGTGAATCTCCTCTGCACCCTTTCCAACTTCTTCTTATCACTGGGTGACTACACACAGTATTCCAAGTGTTCCCTTCTTAATGACTTCTACAGTTGTATCATGAGGAACAACCTTTGCACCCAATGAAGGCAAGCCATCATCGCCATCTTGTCCATCTGCATCATGACCTTTGGGGAACAATGCTCCCAAGGTCACTCTGTTCTACAACCCTCTCCAGGGCTCGACCATGCCCTGTGTGAGTCCTACCTGGTTTGACCAACCAAAGTTCAGCACCTCACACTTGTCCGAGTTAAATTCATTTGCCACTCCTTCTTCCCTATTGATCTAGATCTTGTTGTAAACTTAGATATCATTCCTCAGTGAACACTGCAATTTTGCTCGATATGTAATGCTAACTACATTACTGTCCAAATCATTCTTATAGACAATAAACAGTGAATATCCGTGGAACGCTATTGGTCACAGGCCATCAGTTAGAAGAGTAACTCTCCACTGCTACCTTCTGTCTCCTTGTATTCAGTTTTGAATCCAAGTAGATCCCTTGTGTTTTAACCTTCCAGACCAACCTGCCGAGCCGGACCTTGATAGGTCCCTCCAGTTGAAGAACCTGGTGCAAAGGGTCATGGTCTCAGAACAAGAGGGGGTCATTTAGGATTGAAAGCAGGGAGACAAAATGAAGATTGATGGATCTGAATCACAGGTTGTTCAGTCATTGAGGAGAGTTGATAATTAGAACAAGTTTATTGTTATGTACATTGTACGATGCAGACACACACTGAGGTTCTTGCTTGCCTACAGATACTCTGTAAAACGAATACAATGGTATACGTAATTGAATTAGAGAGAGACAAAAAATGTAAAAACAATATGCTATGATAAATATGATGAGAGTAATATGGTTTTCAGACAAATCAAGCCATGCGGGGATGGGTGGTAGACAGATAATCCGTGACCTTCCTGAATAGCAGAAGAAACTCAATAGATCAAATTCCCTCCTCTTGGTTTTTGTAGATCAGTCAGAATCAATTTTTCTTCATTACTTATCTTCCTCCAGCCAAGTTGGTGGTGGTAGGATTATTGTCAGTGGGAGGATTAAAACAAGTGGCACTGCCAGAGCTAATGTAATGGTAGCACTGCTGCTGGACCTAAGAGGGGAAAATGGCTGCTCCGAAGGTTACAACTGCCTGGTCCTAATGCCAGCATCTTGGCACAGGCTTTAAATGGCCGCTAAAAGGAGCTGACGGGGTTTGTAAGCAAAATCCTGCAACCGCCAGATCTGTGCCCAAGGTGGTGGCACCGGTTTGGCAGCGGCCACGAGGGGTTGCAGACCCTGAAGGAGGATTAGACTGGTGCCGGCCACCATAACTGGGGAGAACAACCCCACTGGGAAGGAAAAGCCGGGGGGATGACCCTACAGGATGGTGAGCACAGCAGCAGACCTGCGAGGGACCCATGCAGGCTGCAGGCGATTAGCAGTCAGAAGATCCACGCAGGCTGCGGGCTGCTGGACACTGGCTCATGGGGAGCAGGTACTGGAGTCGGGATTCAAGAGGGTGCTGAGGGCAAGAAGGGCTCTCAAAGAGCCTCGGGTACTGAAGGTTTCCTGATCAAATTGGAGGTTTGATTCTGGAGCTGGAGTTGCCAATGAATCAAACAGGATTCTCTGCAGCTGTAGAGGCCGAGTGAGCGCTGGAGACAAATCCAGAGACACTCAGTGACTCTGATTGGACTCTTTTCTCTTTCTCCCGTACTGTAATAGGAGCAAGGCAATGCTCCATTGGGTGGCAAAAGTTGAAGCATGCCTATGATGTTATATTCTTCATGTATTATGACATGACAATAAAAAAAACCTTGAATAGTGTGGGGAGCGTGGGTGGGCTCTAATGCAGAGCCTGCAGTTCGATGCATTTCAGTGATAATGCAACAGCCACCCTTCAGATGAGTGCTGAGCAGTCCTTTACCCTCAACCCCAAACGTGGTCTAAAATCCCTCGAGCTACTGACCTGAACAATTACGTCTCCAAAAATGTAGCACTGCCTCACCGCTACACTGGGAGTGTCAGCCACAGTAGGGTCGAGGGACTCTGCCACAAAGTAGATTGCTTCTGCCCTTGGTATTGCGGCCATGTATTCATTAAACTCTGCAGATCTTCTGGGATCATTTGGATCACAGAACATTGCAGTGCAGTGTGAAACACTTTGTGGTATCTCAGCTCAGTGTTTGTGCGATCCAGCAAAACCTACCCCCTTTCTCCTTTATTGTTATCTTTTTATAAAATTGAGACATACAGCGTGGTAACAGTCCCTTCCAGCCCATGAGCTCGTGCCACTCAAATGCCCCAATTAACCTACAACCCCCGTATATTTTGAAAGGTGAAATGAATATGTTTTGAAAGAAATTATTCTTGAATATTTATCCAGTCCAGTTAGATAGTTACATTTGACAACCTTGTGATGTGTATACCTTTGTCAGTTGGAATTACCTTTTTATGTCAGAACCTATATGCGACAAGTTTTGCTGTTTACAAACCCACCAGTTCAGTTGTGAATGTTGTCCATTCAGCTGTAGGCCAATGAGTAGGGAGATTAGTGGAGACAAATCATTCTGGAAGCACCAGACAATTCCAGATGTTAACATAGAGGGAAGGTCATTGGTGAAGTGTTTAGATTCTAATTCATCATAATTAAGTTGATGATTGATCTGAAAGACAGTGAGGAGACAACTTGATGCATCTCTTTATATTAAACTGTGGCTCAGTTGGAAATCTCAGCTCTGAGTCAGAAGATTACGGGATCAACTCCCAATTCAAATACTTGAGGACCATATTCAAGATGTCTAGTGCAGTAGTTGAGGTGTTCAGGTTGCCATGGCCCAGTAGCTCATTTACTGGTCTTGTCGACAGCATTCTGAATAATTGATTCAGAGAGAATAATAATGAGCTTATTGTCACACACACACACGAGTACAACGTACTGAAATTCTTACTTTCTCCAGCCAAACAAGTACTTTTGCCGAGCATGGAAAAAGATAATAAATATTTAAAATA
Organism: Narcine bancroftii; assembly: GCF_036971445.1. Lineage (NCBI taxonomy): Eukaryota > Metazoa > Chordata > Chondrichthyes > Torpediniformes > Narcinidae > Narcine > Narcine bancroftii. The sequence goes on from NC_091469.1 coordinate 144,936,068, forward strand.
GATTTAAAATATTCAGTTACAATTAGCGCAGGAAGAACAGTGAATGCAATAGTGCAGACAGGCGCTTAAATATAATAATAGCAGCTGGGGAATTGAAATTCATCTAGCTAATCAAATAGGGAATGAAAGTTAGACCATGAGACCACAAGAAAGAAGAGTAGAAATTGGCTATTCAGCATATTGAATTTGCCCCGCCATTTAATCATGACTCTGACCACCACCCCATCCCCCTGTCACCTCATCACCCCATCCCCCTGTCACCTCATCACCCCATCACCCTGTCACCTCATCACCCCATCACCCTGTCACCCCAAACGATGTCACTTCAAACCATGTCTCCCTAACCCCTGTTACCCCGCCCCAAACACCCCACACTCTCTCAGCTTCCCGAATGATCCGGAGATCATCCAACTCCAGCTCCAATTCCTTAACTCATTTTGTAAGGAGCTGTAGCTGAATGCACTTCTCACAGATTAAGTCATCAGGGATACCGTTGGCTTCCCTGACTACCCACTTTCTGCCAGAGAAGAAAAAAATATATTAGATAAATAATTCTGCCCTGTCTGCTGAATCCTTTTTGATTCTCAAATGGGGTGGACTTTACTTATTTCAACTCTAGCCTCTGGTTGAAGAAGTTCCTCTGCATTTCAGTTCTAAGTGGACAGCCTTCAATCCTGAGCTGGTGCCCTCTTGTCCAAGACTCTCCCACCTTTCTGCATCTACTCTGTCCATGACTTTCAAAATTTTAAATGTTTCATTGAGTTAACCCCCCCCACTCCTCCCCACCCATTCTTTAAAATTCCCACGAGTACAGGCCAGGGGATGTCAAATTCTCCTCGTATGATAACCCTTTCATTCATGGAATTATTTTTTTGAACTTTTCTGAGCCCCCGCAATGTCACCACATTTTTTTTTAATTAGGAACACAAAACTGACTACAGTATTCCAAGCGAGGTCTCACCAGTGCCTTATTAAGCCTCAACATTACATCCCTGCTCATCTACTTATCTATAATATTCCCCTTGAAATGAATGCCAGCATTACATTTGCCTTCTTCACCCCCGGCTCAGCATACAAGTTTATCTTCACATTTTCCTGCACGAGGACTTTCAGGTCACTTTGCATCTAGGTATTTTCAATATTGTCCCCATTTAGAAAATAGTCTGCCCATTTATTTTATGTACTAAAGTACACTTTCCAACATTGTATTTCATTTGCTACTTCTCTGTCCATTCTCCTAATCTGTCTAAGTAACAATCAATAAGAATTGGTAAGAACTTCTCCCCCACAATCTCCATCAGTACTGGAGCACCACAGTGCTGCGTTTTTAGCCCCCTGCTCTACTCACTTTACACCTATGGCTGTAAGACTTGGTACGACAGTAACACCATCTACACATTTGCCGATGAGTTGTATAAAGAAAGATGATGAGTCGGCATATAGGAGGCAGATTGAAAACTTGGCTGAATGGTGAACCAACAACAACCTTGCACTCATTGTCACTAATGCTAAGGAGCTGATTGTTGACTTCAGGAAGGGAAAGCTAGAGGTATACCGTCCAGTGATCACTGGGGGATCAGAGGGTGAGCAAATTTAAGTTCTTAGAAGTCACCATCTTGGAGAATCTTTCCTGGACCCAACACACCAATGGCATCACGAAGAAATTACGTCAGCGCCTCTATTTCCTCAGGAGTTTGCGAAGGTTTAGTAATGATACCAGATACTCTGGCAAATTTCTGCAGATGTGTGCTGGAAAGTGGGCTGACTGGCTGCATCACGGTCTGCTGTGGGGAGACCCATACCCCTGACCAGGATACTTGTGCGAAGGTGAGTCGGGTGGCCCTGGAGAAGATGGGAGCGAACATTCTCCCAGCAGAGCACCCTGGTCATGCCCCGGCTGCAGCAGCTGATTGAATAAAGTTTCCCTAAAACTTGCATTGGAATAAAATGGCGGCGCCCAGTATGAGGAGCCGGACAATGCTGCTCACCACTGAGGAAATTCTCCCAAAGTGTCTCGTTATCCCTGCCTAAGTATATTATTAAGTCTTTATCTGGAAACTTGAAGGAGGGGGAGTTAATTATAATGTTGGTATAATTAGCGTAGCTGCGACTGCAATACTATTACAGCGCCAATGACCGGGTTCAAATTTAAATTTAAATTTTGTAAGGTATGGAAAGTACTTGAGTAAAGTGAACTTTACATAATTGAAGGTCTACTAAACAGATTTTCTTTTCAAATTACTTGACATTTTTCACTATCTTTTGTGTTGTAACCAGTGTATTCATAATGCAGGCATTGGAAGAGTGAGTCTCAGTCAAGCAGGAAATTCTCATTTCTGGCCTCCACAATCCCCATAGGTGCCGGATAATGGGGATTTTACTCTACATAACCTCCACAGCATCTCCTTTATCTAGCTTCATCTACCATTGAAGGGCTTCAAAGGTGAAATTGTGAGGGTACAGAGTCTGTATGTTCATTTCAAGATTAAAAGCAAAGTTAACAGGCAGAGGGAACCATGGTTTTTGAAGTATATGGGAGATCTGGTTCGGAAGAAGAGAGAGGTGTATAGCAGGTATAGGCAACATGGAACAAATGAGGTACTTAAGGAGTATGAAAAAAGCAAGTTAAAAACTCAAGAAAGAAATCAGGGATAAAAGAAAACATGAGGTTCCTTTGACAGATAACATGAAGGAAAATCCTAAGGTTTTCTACAGGTATATTAAGAGCAAAAGAACAGTATGGGACAAAATTGGTCTCCTTGAAGATCAGAGTGGTCGAAAATGTATGGAGGCAAAAGAGAATGGGGAGATGTTTTTTTTTTGCATTAGAAATTACTCAGGAAACTGGCACAGAGTTATGGGAAGTATGGAAAACAAAAAGTGGGGTTATGAAACATGGAACATGGTAATGCAGGTGGGGACCTCAATAGACTGCTCAGGCTAGCCCACCTCTGATCTGGTAACTCCTCCCTGTAGTTTCCCAATAAAGGCAGCCCTAGTCTCCTCCATCGTACCAGACTTGGATCGGTGCCAGAAGCATGCAGATATGTGCTGGATAATTCAGATATCAAAGCCTTTGATCACTTGCTGAGTGTCTGCTGGTGGTTATTGATCGTGCTACATACAGATTAAAGAGGAGGAGATGTTTGCTTTCTAAATCCCCAGGACCAGACATGGTATTTTTTTGGACCTTGAGGGAGGCTAATGTACAAATTGCAGGGATTCTGGAAGAAATATTTAAAACGTCCTTAGCCATGGATTCAAATAAACAACTAATTGGACAGCCAGAGACCGATGAGGGATAGTCAACATGGCTTTGTGCATGGGAGGTTGTGTTTAACCAATCTGCTAGAGGCTTTTGAGAATGTTACCAGGAAAGCAGTGGATCTTGTTGACATGGACTTTAGAAAGACCTTTGACAATGTCCCACATGGGACGTTAGTCAGGAAGGTCCAAAAACTCCATACTCATGGTGAGGTAGTAAACTGGATTCGACATTGGCTCCTGGGGAGAAGCCAGAGACTAGTGGTGGATGATTGCATTTCAGACTGGAGGCCTGTGACTAGTGGTGTGCCTCAGGGATTGGTGCTGGGACCATTGTTACTTGTCATCTATATCAATTATCTGGATGATAATGTGGTAAATTGGATCAGCAAGTTAGCTGATGATATAAAGACTGAATAGATTGTAGACAGCGAGGGATCTGGCCAGTTGTAAAAATTGGCAGAAAAATGGCAGATGGTATTTAATGCAGACAAGTGTGAAGTGTTGCATTTTGGAAGGACAAACCAAGAAAGGCCACTGAGGAGTGCAGTAGAACAGAGGGAGCCCTGAAAGTAGTGTCACAGGTGGATAGGGTTTTAGAGAGAGCATTTGGCATATTGGCCTTCATAAATCAAAGTATTGTGTATTGAATTTGGGATGTTATGGTAAAGTTCTAAAAGATAATGTCAAATCTACATTTGGAGTATTGTGTGCAATTTTGGTCACTTAACGACAGGAAAGATGTCAATAAGATAGAAAGAGAGCAGAGAAGATTTACCAGGACGTTGCCCATACTTCAGGAAATAAATTACAGGAAAAGGTTAAACAGGTTAGGACTTTATTTCCTAAAGTGTAGAAGAATAAGGGAGGATTTGATAGAGGAATTTAAAACTATGAGGACGAAAGATGGTATAAAAGTAGGTGAGTGCTTTTCACTGAAGGTAGGTGAGATACAAACCAGAGGACAAAGGGGAAAAGTGTAGGGGGAGCATTGGGGGAATCTCTTCACACAGAGAGTGATGGAAGTGTGGAACAAGGTGCCTGATGAAGTGGTGAATGCAGGCTCATTTTAGCATTTAAGAATTTGAACAGGGTTACGGATGGGAGGGGTATGAAGGGCTATGGACTGGGTCCAGGTCAGTGGGACTAGACAGAAAAATAGTTTGGCACTGACTAAAAGAGCCAAAGGGCCTGTTTCTTTGATGTTCTATGGTTCTGGCCTGCTTGTCACTTCCTCAAAGAATTCCAATAGGTTTGTCAAGCAAAATTTTCCCTGAAGGAAACCATGCTGGGCTTTGGCCTATGTGCCTATGTGCCTCCAAGAACTCCATAACCTCAATTGACTCCAGCATCTTCCCAATGACTGATGTCAGGCTTATAAGCCTATAATTTCCTTTCTGCTCTCTCTACCCCTTCTCGGCATGATAATTGTAATTTTCCAGACCTCCGGGAACAGACAAGAATCTGTTGGTTCCTGGACAATATTACCAATGCCTCCACCATCTCTACTGTGTTTGTTTTTGAAAATGAGCAAGAAATCCATCTGCTCCAGGAGACTTATCCACTCAGAGTCCATTCAACTTTCTGAGCACATGCTCTCTTGAAATCATAACTATACTCACTTCCCTTCCATGATACCCTCTGACATCTTGTGCACTGCTAATATCTTCCACAGTGAGGACTGATGAAAAATACACATTTAGTTTCTCTGCCATCTCCTTGTCTCCATTATTATTTCTCCAGCGTCATTTACTAATGGACTTGTATCTCCTCTCACCTCTCCTTTACCCTTTATATACATGAAGAAATTTTTTGTATCCTCTATGATATTACTAGCTAGCCTAATTTCTTACTCCATCTTTACCCTCCTTATAAATTTTTGTTATCTTCTGGAAGTTTTAAAAAACTTCCCAATCCTCTATCTTCCCACTAATTTTTGCTTCGTCTCTTTTGTTTTTACATTGGCTTTGACTTCCCTTGTGACATTTTTCCATTCAAATCTTTCCTCTTTTTTGATATCCTGCACCTTCCTCATTTCTTGTGGAAACTCCATCTATTGCTGCTCTGTTGTCTTTCCTTCAAGTGTACCCTTTCAATCTACTTTGGCCAGTTTCTCTCTTATGCCAGTGTTATTTCCTCAGCTGAAATACCAACACCTCTGACTTTAGTTTCTCCTTGTTAAATCTCAAATTGAACTCACTAACATTGTGATAATTGCCCCTTTAATCTAAGCTCTCCTATTACCTCTGATGCATTGCACAACATCCAATCCAGTACAGCAATTTCCTGGTGAGCTGTGCAAGTCCATCTTTTAGGCTTTATACAAATTCTCTCTCTTGAGATCGAGTTGTAACCTAGTTTTCCCAAACTACTTGCATGTTAAAATCCCCCGTGACTACCATGACATTGCCCTTTTGACACATCTTTTCCATTTCCTGTTGCAATTTGTTGTCCACATCCTGGCCCCTGTTTGGAGATCTGTACATCTCTGCCAACAATGTCATTTTACCTTGCTTATCCTTGCAATACACTGTGCATCTTTTGACTTTCAGCGCCCAATGACATCCATCCTTCAGCCACGACTCTGTGATGGCAATCTGTGGTTGCACTACAAGGTCATCCAATTTAGATCCTTATGCTGCATGAATCCTTTATATTTTCAAGTGCTATTATTTTTGATCCTGTTGCATTACAACTCTTTCCACTGGTTACAATTTTGCCCTACTTGCCTGACCTTCCACACAATCCCCGACCTGAGGTCTCTATTTATGCACCAACTGCCTCCTCCTCTGCCTGTTCTCTTAGTTCCCACCCCCCTGCAAATCTAGTTTAATCCCTCAGCCCCCAACAGCATTATTAAACTCCCCTGCCAGGATATTGGTTCCCCTCCAATTTAGGTGCAATCTATTCCATTTATACAGGTCACCCCTTCCCCAGAAAAGTTTCCAATGAGATCCAAGAACTTGAAACCCTGCCATCTGCACCATTTCTCCACCCACTCATTTGTCTGCACTATCGTCCTGTTCTGACTTTCCCAAGTTCGTGGCACTGGGAGTAATCCAGAGATTGCCACCTTGGCGGTCCTGCTTTTCAGCCTCTTTCCTAACTCCTTAAACTTATTTTGTAGGACCTCTACCCCACTTCCATCTATATCATTGGTACCAATATGTAACACAACCGCTGGCTGCTCACCTTCCCCTTTAAGAATATTCTGCACCTGCTCAGATACATCCTGGACCCCAGCAATACACTATCCTGGAGTCTTTTTTGCTGTCACAGAATTTATTATCTGTTCCTTTGGCAGTTGAGTTCCCCATGACTATCACTCTACCTGACTTCTCCCTTCCCTTCTGAGGCTCAGAGCCAATCACCATGCGATGGGTCTGGCTGCTGCCTTGCCCAGATAGGTCATTCCCCCACAGCAATATCCAAAGTGATCTACATGTTGCTGAGGGAATATCCACAGAAATAGTGCCTACCTGTTCCTTTTCCCTCTCCCGACTGTCACCCAGCTACCTTCCTCCTGCCTTTTAGTCATGATTGTGTCCCTATAACTTCTGTCTTCCACCATCCCCCACCCCAACAACCCCACCCCCTGTTTCCCAACTGATCTGGAATCTAGAATTCATCCAACTCCAGTTCCAATTCCTTAACGTGGCTTGTTAGGAGCTGCATTTGGAAGTATTTCTTGCAGAAAGATAGTGTTGTCTTCCCTGACTACCCACTTTCTGAACAGGGAACATGTCCCTGCCCTGCCCATGTTTATATAAAAAAAAATTAGAAAAACCTGTTCTATCTTCACCTGTGCCTCTTTGCAGAATCCTTTTGCTTGGCAACAGAGTTGACCTTACTTTACCTCAACTCCTGCACCACACCTCAACCTCTACTAGCCGAAGCCTCTCGACCGAACTTTGAAGTCCCAATCCTACAGTGGCCTGCTCACTCAATGGCCTCTCCACTTGTGATCCCTTTCCTTTTATTGGCTAAAACTAATTAGCCAATGGAGAGATTTGAACAACCTTTTCTGGTGCTTTTTAAGCTCTCCTCCTCTTGTTCACAGTCCTACTCTCAAAGACCCCAATGAGATTTAAAGTTCGTCTCATTATATTATTGTGTTCCGTTTCGGTTACCATTGCTGCAAGAAAGATGTTGTCAAACTGGAGAGGGTGTAGAGAAGATTTACAAAGATATTGACTGGCCTCATGGGCCTGAGCTATAGGGAGAGGTTGGAGTGCAGAAGAATGAGGGGTAATTGCATAGAGGTGTACAAATTATTGAAGGACTAAACTGGATGAATTCAGAGTCTTTTGCCCAGACCAGGGAAATCAAGAACCGTAAGTTTGAGGTGAGGGGGAAATTTGATACTTGAGGTTTTTTTTAAAAAAAAGCAGATGGTAGTAGATATGTAGAAGAAGGAGCTAGAAGAGGTGGTCAAGATGGGTAGAACTGGAATGTTTAAGAAACATTTAGAAGGATATATGGATCTGATAAGTTTGGAGGTAAATGGGCCAAACACAGACAGGTGTGACTGGTGTGGGTTGAGGGCATTTTGCTTGTTGAGGGCAAGTTGGGCTGAATGGCTTGTTTCCATGCTGATGACACTGTGGCTCGGTCTGCTTTGCCCGATTTGCCAGTGCAGGAAGATACAAGGATGAGCATTAAATCCATCGCTGAATTTATGGAAACAATAGAATGCAAGCAATATTCATATCCTGTGAAAAAAATAAATGAAAAGGCCGATTCTGTTTTCCAGGGCAGATGAGAGCAGAGATGGGAGTTAATTCTCTTACACATAAGTACAATGTACAGGTGCATCAAAAATCTTATTGCTGCAGCCACACAGGAACATAAGATACACCAACCACAATAATAGATCCTTCACCGCTATCCCCCCCCCCTTCCCCCCCTCCTCCATTGACATGATCTATGGGGATCATTGTCTGAGGAGGGTGTGAAAAATTATTGAGGACCCCTTTCACCCTGCACACAGCATCTTTCAAGGGAAGAGATACAGGAGGATCAGAGCCAGCACCACCAGGCTGAGGGAAAACTTCTTCCCACAGGCAATGAGAATGTTGAACGACCAAAGGAACTCCTCACATTGACCCTCCGAGATTCTCATACATACAAAGCAATATTTATTTGAATTGATGAAATACTTGTCCTGTGTATGTATTGTTTGTCTGTGTGTTTATGTTTGGTTGTACGTCTGCGTGCTTTTGCATCTGAGGTCCGGGAACGTTGTCTTGCCGGATTATACTTGTACAATCATGCCAAGACAGAAAAAAAGATAATAAATATAAAAGGCAAGAAAATAAAGTGATGGTTCAGTTGTGCAGATAGAACTTTTGGATCGGAATGGAGTAGATTATGGTTCAGGTTAGGGTAATATGGGGAGGTTCAAGAGACTGATAGATTTGGATACTTTTTTAGATGGTAGTGGAATTAAGGGAGATGGGGAATAGGCAGGAAGGTGGAGATGAGCCTGGGACGACCTCATTGAATGGTGGAGCAGGCTCAATGGGCCTGATGGCCGACTCCTGCTTCTATTTCTTATGTTCCTTATGATAGCTCTTGCTAAAAAGAAAATGTAAAGACTGATGTGGAGTAATTCTTGATGTTCCAACAAACACTCAATCATGAGTTAATATTACAAAAAGCAAATGATCTTGCCATTATCACACAAGGCAGGTGGTGGGAGCGGGCAATACGTGGATGGTCTAATTTCTGACAAATCAAATTTACTTCATTGCTCCTTGGAGCACTGTGAAAGATAAATGAAAGGGGACATGCAATTCCAATTTCTTCTTAACTTTATCTCTTTTCCGTTCCTTTGAATCATACTCTCAGCTCAATTCTCTGTCCCTCCCGAAGCCCCCAATCTCTCGCCAGCTCCAAACCCCATGTGGGAAACTACTATTTTGGTTCTCAATCATTCTTTTGGTCACTCTGAGCAATTTGTATCAATCAGTGTTGAATTTATCGGCAGCTCTGCTCTGTTGACTTGTGTCCATTGGGGATTAACTCAATTGCTCCAAACACTTTTCAGTTTGGACTTATGAATGCTGCCAGAAAAAAAATGTTCAATCCATCCCAATTTATTCAGCTCAAATTCCAGAGCCCAACAATCTGAGAGTATTGCTTCATCCAATCATCCCAATGCAAGTCTAATGATCAACCTGCAAAACTTGACTTTGGATGGCAGCTGGATTTTAAGATGGATTTTGCAGCTCATTTGCTTGCATTCTTCTCTCTGTTGTTACTTCTTAAATGTTCTTGGAAACTTAAGACTCTTGCATTAATCTACCCATTCTGGCATGTCGAGCTTAGTCAAGGGTTTTCTCGTTAATTATCCCATTAAAGAGCAACATTAAATCATCCCCCTGAGTTCAGCCCCAGCCCAAATCTAAGGTTTCGTCAGGAATTCTGCCACAATTCAAAAACTGGCACCAAATACTTGTTCTTTCTGTATTTCTGTGCCAAAACGCTTACTATGTTTCACACAGCATTTACAAAAAAAAACCGTAAAGTGCAGCCAAATCCCTTAGGAAACATCTCCGCTGGCACATCAAGAGTATTTGGCATATTGGGGTGTCAAAGTCAGGCCAATTATTTCAGCTCATATTAGGCCACAAAAGTAACAAGGCCTTTTAATAACAAACGACTTCAGACAGCTACGTCAAAACAGAGGAATATAATTTGTCAGAAAAATGCCCTGATACAGCCTGTTTTACATCGTAACTGTTTCCATATTCTGTGTATTTATGTGCAGTCCAGCACTCAATGATTAATAGGCCTTGTTAAAAATAATGGTAAAATCCTTCAATTCAGGCATCACTTTACAGATGAGGGATGTGGGTGTACTGAGTGCAAATCCAAATCCTTTCCCTCCTAACCTTTAGATAAAATCTGCAATGCTGAGGCAGGGATGGATTAAACCCTTACGAACATGACATTCGGAAACCCGTGTTTTCATAGAGACACGTTTCAGATTGTATCTCAGTTCCCTTGGGGAGTAGAGAGCTTACAGCAATACTTTCTTTGGTGAGAATGATACTATCTGTCACGGGTTCCTCTCAGTCAGTTTAACAATGTTTCGAAGTTATGGAAAGGGCCACGTGAATAAAAAAAGGGAGGAGGTTCGTTTTGAATGTTAACACGGGGCGTTGATCAGTCTGATCCAGCTGCTCTGTGTACTAAATTCCACATAATATATCTTCATCATATTGACTGTAGTGGTGCAGGTTTATCATCACCTTCTCAAGAGCAATGAGGGTTGGGCAGTAAAAGCTGGCCTTGACAGAGATGTCTTGTGGGTGGATCATAAAAGAAAATCGGCAGGTAATCCCGATATGATGCATTTTTTTTCCTCAATGTGAGATCCATGAGAAATTCAAAAAGGTCATCAATTTTCAACTGATGATTTGAAAATCACTTGCTTAATCCTCAGATGACTCATTGTTCAATTCAACCCCCTGTGGATGTCAAATCATTGGGTATATTTTAAGCGGAGGTTCTTGATTGGTAAGGGTGTTCAGGGAGGAGGGAGGAGAATGGGAAGAGAAAACAAATCAGCCATAATCAAATGATGGATTGACCAGCTGGGCTGAATGGCCTAATTCTGCTCCAAAAGCTTACAATCTTATAAATCAGGACAATACATTCGATTAGTGCTCCGTCAACCAGTTGGAGCGTTCCTTCCCTTCGCCTCCAGTGCAGCACGGCAGCAGTGCACACACCTGCAGGACGCAAAGCAGCAAATCACCTCGGGCAACTTTAGGAACTCCTCCCAATTCCGTGACTTCGGCCTCTGGGAAGGGCAGAGGCAGTTTGCAGATGGAAATGGCGGAGACATCCACCAAGTCACACATTATTCTGACGTGGAAACATTCCTTCATTGTCACTGGGCCAAATTCAACCTGGCAACAGGATAGGAGTGTCAGGAACACAAGGATCCTGTATCTGAATATTAAAATAACACCAACATGTAAAAAACTCTTTTAATCTCATTTAGGTCCTCAGTGCTCCCCAAATGCTAGTCAGTGTACTCCTCCATATCTTTCAGTCAATTACCTCCCAACCTCTTTGCACCCAATGCACTGACTGATGAAGGCAAGCATGTCAAACACTGAATTATGGCTGAAAAAGTATGAAAGAGAGAGAGTTTAATAGGATACTTTCATGACATTATTGACCATTCTGATTTCTGGATTTCCCTTCAATATTTTATCACCTTTTATTTGTTGATTTCCTATTGAAGGGAATGAATTAACTTGACAATTTTCCTGCTCACCTGATAAGACTTCAGTGACAGAGCAATGAGGGATCTCTCTTAAATCGTTCCAGTAAAACGTACAGCAGGCTTGATAACAATTGTCTCCGTAACCCTGAACCTTTTCTCTAACTCCGCAGACATACCACTATATCTTTGAAATAAATCAAAAGCATTTATCCATTGTCATTGCTTCATATTTATCAGCAAGTAGAAATAAAAAGGTACTGCTGCCAGAGCTGGTGTGGACCCGGGGAGAGAGGGGAACGGAGACACAGCACTCTTCTGTAGGGTCCTACTGCCCAGTACTACTGTCAACAGCTCCCTACAAGCTTTAAATGGCCTGTTAAAGGAGCCAACGGTGTTTTATTTAAAATCAAGGGGTCTGGGCCCAAGATGCCTGTGTATGGCAGCAGCCAAGAGGGGTTGCCGTCTCTGGGGAAGCAGCAGACTGGCACAGGGCACCAGCAATGGGGAGAACATGGCCCCACCCCACCCCAGTTAGAGGGAAAAACAGAGGAGACAACCCTTAGAACGGTGAGCACCATGGTGACCAGCCAGGAGCTCTACCGTGATTTGGCTGCTACCGACTGGACAATCCTCCCGAGACTGATCCGACCCATAGACCCTTGCATGCCACCTTTTTCCTTTTGCTCTGATCAGTTAAGGATGTGGGTGGTTGTTTGATAGTGTTCCAGTCTTTAGCCATTAAAAGCCTGATTGTTTCAATAGGTGGGATGTGGGTGGAAGGGAAAAATTTGAAAACCACTGTTTCAATCGTCCCTAATTGACTCGTTATGTGCACGGTTTCAGAACTCTAAAGGAAATGGGACCAATGACAATTTTTCTCAAGCCACATATTTCAGTAACAATTGGGTCTAGAGCAGTGATTCTCAACCTTCCCTTCCCACTCACATCCCACCTTAAGCAATCCCTTACTAATCACAGAGCACCGAAGGCATAGGGATTACTTAAGGTGGGATGTGAGTGGAAAGAAAGAGGTTGGGAACCACTGGTATGAATTGAACTGCAGACTTGTGTGACTGCAGAGGCTACGGCAGTGCTGGAGGTGAATTTGTGCATACTCAGTGACTCTGTGTGGACTCTCTGTTGCTTCTCTGTCTTTCTCTGACTATAAGGGGTGGCAGGCAATACTAGTGACAAATCTTTGTCTGTTTTACCACAGACTAAAGGCAATTTTGTGTGATATTGCTTTTCTGTTTTATTACATGACAATAAAAAGCATCTGATCAGATCTAAAGTGTGCTAACGACCTGTAGGTGGTACGTTTATATCAACAGCCAAGTGACATATGCTCAAAGGATGCAGACGGTCAGACATTTTGAATCCTTATCACCAAACATTCAATTACCAGAGAAGTAGCCTGTGACTCAGTTAGAGAATAAGATGTGTTCTGGCAAAATATCTAGATAGTCATGAGAGTTAACTCTTTCTTCACAGGTCCTCCCTAACTACTGAGTAGTCTTAGGATTTTTTGTTTTTATTTTAAGTTTCCAACATCTGCTGGAAGCCGAGGAACTGATTGTGGATTTTAGGAAAGGAAAATCAGAGGTTCATGATCCAGTGATCATTGGGGGATCAGAGGTGGAGAGGGTGGGCAATGGTAAGTTCCTGAGTGTCATGATCTCAGAAGACCTGTCCTGGACCCATTGCAAAGAAAAGCACTTCAACGCCTCAACTTCCTCAAGAGATTCCTGCAGGGATTCAGCAGGTCATCAGACACCTTGACAAATGTCTACAGATGTGTGGTGGAAAGTGTGCTGACCGGCTGAATCATGATGTGTTATGGGGGCACCAATACCTCTGAGCAGGAAATCCTGCAAAAGGCAGTGGATGCAGTCCAGTACTCTCCCCACCATTGAAAACATCCACATGGAACGCTGCCTTCAGATAGCAGCATCAATTATCCAGGACATGCTCTGTTCCCGCTGCTGCCATCAGTAGGAGGTGCAGATGCCACATGACATGAACCACTAGGTTCAGGAATAGTTGCTACCATTCCACCATCAGACTCCTAAACGACACTCAAAGACTCATTTAAGGAATCATTATTGCTCATATTCATTTCTGTATATTTATACCTACGTCAATGTTTGGACAGTTTGTTTACGGTTATTTCTTTCTTTAAGTACAAGTTACACTTACCAATATAGAGATTAGTAAGCATGACCTGCAGAAAAAGAAACTCAGGATTGTATGTGCATCCATTCCATTAATAACTACAGCTGAAAGAGATACATATGTAACATATCCTACAGTCACGCAATCCTGCGCAGGGTAAATCTTCGATGAAAATTTTTGCAAAAAATAATTTATATCCAATTTTAGAAGAGGAGAAATATATCATGTGTCTTACCTTGTAAACAGGGGCTTCTTGAGTCTTTTTTGAAGTGAAGAACAACAAACAGAAAGAAAACAGAAAACACCCATTTTTCTGGAGTATTTTCCTTGAGCGGAGGAAATGGCATGTGACTTAAAACCTAATTTTACACTTGAGGATAGAAAAGGGATGGCTTGGAAAATGAAAGTATTGAGCCCAAAACAATTTGATGGAGGACCTCAGCAGGTCAGTCAGCATCGGTGGGAGAAAAAGAATGGTTGATGTTTCAGGCTGGAACGCTTCATCCAACCTGAAATGTTGACCATTTATTTCCTCTCACTGCTCAATCCTTCCAGCAGATTGCATTCATGCTCCTGATCTCAGCATCTGCAGTTTCTTGTGTGTCTGTTGCAGTGGTTCCCACAGAGACTTCCCAAGCCACTGAGGTCTGAGGTCATGTCTTGGTCCTCCTGGGTGACCTTGAGTGGGGTTGCAAGCAATCTGCCACTGAAGTCAGTGAGGCAATTTGGCCATCTCTCTATATAAGCAGCTTGGCACTCAGTACTCAGTCGCAGTTCCTATTAGACTTCCACTCAAAACAAATTCAGACTAATTCAGAAGTGGGTGTTTTCTGTCTTTCTGCTTGTTCTTCACTTCAAAAAATACTCAAGAAGCTCCTGTTTAAGGTAAGACACACGATATATTTCTCCTCTAAAATTGGATATCAATTATTTTTGCAAAGATTTTCATCGAAGATTTACCCTGCACGAGATTGCATGACCGTAGGATATGCTACATATCTCTTTCAGCTGTAGTTGTTAATGGAAAGAATGCTGATGTTTCGCATTTCAGCCGCGTCCAAGAATTTCTCCACTACTTCCCAGATCTCATCCGAGAAGGACTGGCTCCTATAGGGAGCCCCTTTCTTCTGAAAGTCAGTGAAGTCCCTGATGACCTTCAAAACGATTCTGGACGCTGAGATGTGTTTGAAACTTCATTTACCTCGGAGACTTGGCCAAAAATTATGGATAGCTACCCCAACATTGCAAAGCAGGTTCTTCAGAAGATCCTGCCCTTTATGACCATTTATCTTTGTGGGTCAGGCTTTTTGATGTTGCTTCTGTTGAAGACAAAGGCATGAAACCTCATTGAAGTTGAGGTAGATCTCAGGTGTGCATTATCTACAACAGAACCAAGGATATGGAAACTGGTGAAGAAATTTCAGGAAAAAGGGTCTCATTAAAGTGGCTTAAGCTTTGATTTTGATTGTGAGTTTTTACGCTTGCAGTGGTTTTTGTTCTTTAAAAATGTTAAATAAAATACTTTTAATTAGTTAAAGATGTGTTTCATACAGGGCTGCCTTAAACTTGAAAATATTGCTCAGTCATTGCCATGAGTGGGCCGTGGCATGTTCGGTCGGAAGCCAGGAGGGCCTTAGACCGACAAAGGTTGAGAACCACTGGTTGAATGTTGAATTATTGAAGTGGGGAATTCATCCTCAGTAGAGAATCCTTGAATAAGAAAATAAAGGTGGATCAGATTCTCCTTAGGTTCCCATTCTGAGAGCAGTGCAGTGATTGGGTGGGATGACCACGGGAGGACTCGGGGCTAATTTATTAGACTGTTGAAGTCTTTCTGTCAGCACACTCGTGCAAGGATGGTGCTCAGGGGTGTAAATTATTCAGATCGCCAAATATTTATTTAATCCACATGAGCATATTTACACTTTGGTGCCACTCACCACTTTTGTGACTTTGATTTGTTATGATCGTTGATCTTATTATTCAGAATTAAAAACCCTGCGGTTCTGTTGCTTCTTTCCTGTAACGCACAGGGGTACCCTTTTGTAGGCACTCACAGCCTTTTACGTGGGACATGTTGGCCGGTCACATCATCTGTTTTCATTAACACTGCACAGCCAATTACTGCTTTGGATCTGTCAAATGCACTGGGGCTTGAGAAAAGAAATAAAAAAATCATTGGTTGGATGTGTACTTGTGTAGGGAGTGGGGGGGTGGTGGTAGTAGGGGGCAGGTGTATAATGCTTCCTGTGGAGCTCATACAGGGAATAATGGTTAAAAGTCTGGTCTCTGGTGGGAAATATTTTCATGTTGTTGCGGACTGTCAGCTGTGAATGCCATTTTTTCCATGTTTCTATATTCAGCCAGGGAGCTAGTTCACAGCGTGATCAGCCTAGTGCTTGTTTCCTGTGCAAACCTCACCTATGGGATTTTAAAAAAAACCAGTAACTACTGCCCTAAAAGTGCTGATATGGGAACATCAAGCCTCTGAGTCTGAGCTCTCTTGCAAAAGCTCGTGCAAAAATTTGGTGTTTTAAAGTGTTTGTGTGTGACCTGCTCAAACAAACCTTTCCCGGTTTATCTCCCAAACACCTCTATATACTCTGTCACAATCCAAACCTCCATTAGGTTGTTTTGAATTAATGGCACTCATGAACCTCCCCTTCTTAGCTCCTCATAGTTCTAGAGTCATATGGCATGGTAACACGGTCTTTGGCCAAATTGCCCACACCGATCAAAATATTCCAACCACATATTGTCCCCATATCGCTCTAAACCCATCCTATCCAAGTACAGTCCATTTTGTTTCTTAAACTTTGCATTAATACCTGCCTCTACCACCTCCTCTGGTAGCACATTCCATACAACCACCACTCTTTGTGTAAAAAAAGTTATCCCTCAGGTTCCTGTTCAATCTCTCCCCCTTCACCTTAAACCTCCATCCTCTTGTTTACTGCTTTCCCCCAGTCTGAACAAAAGTCTGTCTGTGTTCACCCAATCTATTCCTTTCATGATTTTGTGCACCTCCACGAGATCACCCTCATCCTCCTACACTCCCCGGAATAGACCCCCTAGCCTGCTCAAACTCTCCTTATGGCTTAGGCCCCAAGTCGTGGCAACATCCTCACCTCCTGGGGTCTCTCCTGATCTCTGTTCTCCCCTCAGCCTCCTTTGGGGTTTTTATCCTCCCCCTTGGCTTCTCTAGGACCTGGGCCTGCCATTTGACCTCTCCCAGGTCTCTGTCTTCCTGCTCAGCTTCTCCCAGGGTCTGTGCTCTCTATCAGCCTCTGGTTTCATGGTGTCTGCCTCCCTTTAGATCAGCATTGCTAATTCTCGCAATTAATGTTGCTAACTATCAGAATTAAATTAAAATGGAGATTTCTTTTCCATAATTTTGTCTTAATTATGTGTTACTCATATACAATTTGGTGAAGTTCCTTCTGGTATGTTATTTCAGACTAGATGTTAATACCCCTCATTGCACTCTTGGGACTTGCTGCCTAGACTCTGCGGGGTAGCCAACTGAGCGGTGGCTTCTTCTGGATTATCAAGTGGATGCCCTCCTTCCTCAGTGTTTCACTGATAGACCCACGACACCTCCAGAGGGTTCAGCAATGAATCGCGACGTCCAGGGCTCATCCCCTAGATGCCATTAACTCATTTGGGTGGCCCAGGCGGAATCCCCTTTCTCCTCATCCAGAGCCACTGACTACCATTTTCAGTAGCTAAAATAGTCTCTAAAGTTTTGGAGTTGGTCGCAACATTGGATTCAACAGATTTGCAAACAACTGCTGGAGTTGACAATAGGTGTGCTTTACAATAAACTGTACAATGTATTCAGAACTGAGCCCCAGTCAATGCTGAATAACCATTTGGGCTCAATCTCACAGGTGAACTGAAGAACAAAAGAAATGAAGCTGGAGTAGGCCATTTGGCCCATCAAGTCTGTTCTACCTGCCTTTTCCTCAAAACCCACAATTCTCCCACAATGTAAAAATCCATCCATCTGCGTGTTAAATATATTTAATAAGGAAGCTGCTACTGCAGTTGTTCTCAACTTTCCTTTCCACTCACAAACCACTTTAAGTATTCCCTATGCCATAGGTGCTCGGTGATTAGTGAGGGATTTCTTAAGGTGGTATGTGGGTGGAAAGAAAAGGTTTGAAAACCACTGTTTTAATTGTACCTAATTGACTCGTTATGTGCTCGGTTTCATAACTCCAAAGGAAATGGGGCCAATGACAATTTTTCTCAAGCAAAATATTTCCCTAACAATTGTGTCTAGAGTAGTGATTCTCAACCTTCCCTTCCCACTCACATACAACCTTAAACAATCCCTTACTAATCACAGAGCACTGATGGCATTGGGATTACTTAAAGTAGTATGTGAGTGGAAAGAAAAAGGTTCAGACCCACTGTGCTACTGCTTCCCTGGGAAGAGAATTCAAGTGAAAGAAGGGAATAAATTGACTACACAAACACAACCATGCAACCAGTGGCCACGTTGATGATTTAGTCCAACCTGTCATCCATCGAGGACATCTATGTAAAGTGCTGCCTCAAGATGGCAGCCCCATCCCCCAGGTCACAGCATCTTCTCATTGGTACCTTCGGGAGGAAGGTACTGAAGCCTTAAGTCAAGAAGTTTCATTCCAATGACTATCAGGCTCTGAGTTCTGAGTCTTCCCTTACCACCCTAATCATAAACTACTCTGGGATTGCAAAAACACCTATCTACTATTAAAACATCACTTTTCTTTCTTGCACTAACTGTAACTGTAAATATTCATTTATATATCTATATTTATTTATCTCCTTCCATGCTGGAGTAATGTATTATTTTGTATTTGGTGCATCTTATGTAACAGTTTTGCTGCAGTGAGAAAGAATTTCAGGGTATATATGCATTATACCCTTAAGTACATCAAAATGTACAGGGGGTGTAGGTTAATTGGGTGTAAATTGGGTGACACAGACTCATGGGCCAAAATGGCCTGTATGTCTCAATTAAAATTACAGCACAGTGCAGTAATTTTAGCCCTCAGTGTTGTGCTGACCTGTGTAAATCTACTCCATAATGATCTAATTCAGCCATTCTCAATGGGGGCCATACCACACCCCCTCTCCTAAACCAACCACCCCCGCCGGGATCCACAGCACATTTAAAGGAGGACTGAATTCATATTTATTTTGTAGGAGAAAAGTAAGGAATAAACCAACTAAACTTGAGTGTTTCGCAGGGAAGTGGGCTCATAAATTCTGAGCCTAAGGAGGCCAGAGTCAAAAATATGTTGAGAATGACTGATCTAATCCTGCCCTACCTCATTCCCTTCACCTTTTATTTTTCGTACATCCACGTGCCTATCTAAGAGTTCTTTTGAATGTTCCCGTTGTACCAGCCTCCACTCCCTGCATAAAACAACATACCTTGTTGTCTCCCCCAAACTTTCCCCCACTTACCTTAAACAGATATCCTCCAGTATTTGCAATTGTCACCCCATGGCAATAAACTCATTATTTCCATTATGATTAATGCGTATTAAGGGGATAAATAAATCTGACATTATTGCATGAAAGTGAGATATAGATCAACCTGATCACTTTGAATGCTGGAGCAATTAAAATCTGAATGGTCTACTCCTGCTTCTATCATGTATGCTCAGAGTGAAAGAAACATAGAGATAAAGCATGGAAGCAAGCCATTCAGCCCATCGTGTCTGTGCCAACCGTCAACTGCCCACTGACACTCACCTTCCATTCATTCCATTTATAAAAATTCTTCCCACATTCTTTTGGTATCTTCCCCTAACCCTCCACACTCTACACACCAGGGACCATTTTCAGTGCTGAACTACATTAATCGACCAACTCGCAGGTCTTTGGGGCATGGGAGCAAGCAGAGCCCCCAGGGATCCAGATGGTCAAAGGGTAATGCGCAGGCTACACTGATGGGGGAGGGAGGAGGACAGGATTGAACCTGGGTCTCTGACACTGTGAAGCCATGGCTCACTCCACCCCTGATGTAATCGTGCTCCCAATCGCAGGTGATGCAAACTATGCTGCCGAGATCGATGTATTTTCACCTGTGAAGTTTCCATGGTTGAATAGCGCTACTTGTTAAAGATTAGAGTTAGCATAGCAGGTAGTGGAACGCTATTAGAACGCCAGCAACCAAGGTTCAAATCCGACACTGTCCGTAAAGAGTTTGTACATTCTCCCCACATCTGTGTGGGTTTCCTTCCACGTTAAAATCTGTACAGGTTTTCGAGGTTAATTGGTGTATTTGGGGCAGCATGGGCTTCATGGGCCTGTTACCAGGCTGTATATATACATATATATATATATATATATATATATAAATTTAGAATTTAAAAATTAAAAAAATTACCACATGGGTGTAGTGGCAGGTAACTTGGTCAGTTGGATTCAATTGCAGCAAAAATCAGAGCGTTGATGAGGGAATAGATGGGGGCAATGAAGACCCAATGGGTAAAGGAAAGAAGCGGGAAATGGGGGGCAGGGGGGAGAAAATAAATCCACATAACAAGTCTGAATGTTAATTAATATCTCCAGCCACAGAAGGCATTAAGCCAGGAGTTTAATGAAAAGCCTCCTTCAGAGGCTGAGGTCAGAGGTCAGTGAGAGCTGACATGCAATCGCGGTCAAAGGAATTCTGTAAACCGTAAGAGCAAATGGACCGGTGGAGAAGCTGCTAAATCACAGACACTTCAAAGATGAACCATCTGCTCTAAAATACAGGATTCATCTCAGACCTGGGGCTGCCAGGAAAATAGAATTATGATGTGGGAAGGCCCTGAGCCAGCGATTTACAACCTGGGCTTGTCTCATTTATTTTAAAGAGACTTAGCCCTTTCCAGCATTTGATCTCATTTCCTACTTGCGCCAACTGTTTTAAAGTTATGCCTCCAAAGGAGTGGGGAAAACAAAGGGCTGACTCAGTTTTTGCAATCTTCTGATTTTCTAGAACATAGAAAACTTACAGCACAACACAGGCTCTTCAGCCCACAAAGCTGTGCTGAGCATGTCCCTACCTTAGAAATTATTAAGTTTTTGCATAGCCCTCTATTTTCCTAAGCTCAGTGTACCTATAGAAAAGTCCCTTTAAGGACCCTAACATATCCTCCACTACCATTGCTAGCAGCCCATTCCATCCACCCACCATTCTCTGTGTAAGAAAAATTACCCCTTACATCTCCTCTGTACCTACATCCCAGAACCTTAAACCTGTGTCCTCTTGTAAAGATAAAATTTCCATGATTGTCATGTAATACTACATTTAGAGTGTAACATACAAGAAATTCTTTAACTTTGTCTACAGAGAGTCGTCACTCTGTCAAGTACCCCTTACAGAAATGAGGCTCACAGAAATGATGAACTCACGACCCCTGGCTCTCAAGACCACTGAGCTATCAGATCCTCTCAGTAAAGGAAAGGTTTCATTATTGTCAGGTAATACTACATTTAGAATGGGACACACATAAAATTCTTTAACTTTCGTCTACCGTAAGGCAGACAGAGAGTTGCCACTTTGTCCAACGCCCCTCTCAGAAACCCACAGCACCTGATGTTCCCAGGTGGTATCCCCTCCAAGTACTGACCAGGCCTGAGCCTGATTAGCTTCTGAGATCAGACTGCCTAGAAATACCAGGTGCCCCAGAGCCTCCTCAACAACCATTTCAGCCCTGGGAAAAAGCCTCTGACTAATTACTCGATCAATGCCTCTCCAAGGAGAGTAGGCTAAGGTCACTCGACCTGTTTTTATAAGGCATGCTCCCTAAACCAGGCAACATCCTTGCAACTCTCCTCTGCTCCCTTTCTGTGGCTTCCAGAATTAAGGGATGTTGATCAACTTCTGCAAATCCTAACCAAGAGTAATTCAAGCTGGCCAAAAGGCACGTAATTTCTTTGCTCTCCATCTTGCCGTACCAAGCCACTGGATCTGTGGGCTGGATCCCAATCATTGTGCTGTGTGAACTAGCACCTTTATGGAACAATTAAGTGAATATCTCCAGAATATTGAAGGCACAAAATGGCGGCACAGTTAGCACAGAGGTTAGCATTACACTCTCAGCGGCCTGATCCGGCGTTGTCTGTAAGGAGCTTGTAGGTGCTCGCCATATCTGCGTGAGTTTTCCACCAGTTTCCTCCCACCCTTCAAAATGTACCAGGGGGCTGTAGATTAATTAGGGTATTTGGGTGGCACAAGCTCGAGGGCTGCAAGGGCCTGTTTCTATACAGTATGTCTAAATTTAAAATAAAAGTGCTGAAGGAACTCAGCAAAATATACACCATACATGGAAAACAATTCAGGCCTGGGTCCTTCACTAGGAATGCAAAAAAAATCAGGAAAACACCCGAATAAGAAGATGGGCGGGGGGGGGGGAGGGTGAGAGATGGAGAGCAGCATAGGCTTGCAGGTAGATATAGGTCAAAAGGAGGAAGGAGCTGAGCAGTATGATGGAGGGAAGAGAAGAAAGATGCTCTCTGACAGAAAAGAAGGGAAGAGGTGGAAGTTGGACGAAGGAAGGTGTTGGTGAAGGGCAGAGAAAAGAGAAGAAAAGCAAGGGGTGAGGGAAGGTGTTGGGGAAGAATAGGGTGAGAATGCGAGAAGGTTACTGGAAAGTGGAGAAATCTATACTGATGCTGCCTGGATGCAGAGGGCTGAGACAGAATATATGGTGATGTTCCTCTAATTTACATGTGGCATCAATCTGGCCATGGACAGGCATGTCAGTCTGTATGGCATTGGGGTGTGGAATTGGGACTAGAGTAATGGTAGTCTCTTGGCCACTAGTATTTTTTTTTTAAATCGACATCAACAAAACAAATTAAACTGGTATTCATCTGGAACAGTCTCAAGTCTCTCCCATAGAGATTCCTGAAGCCTCTAACCCTGTGTCCTCCTGGAGCTGTGAGGACCCTAGGGGTGTCATCACAGCTCCTGCTCCATTCCAGCCTCAGTGCTCTCAGGGTGGAGAATGCACCTTCTCACTGTGACTCGGTGGATTTTGCTCAGTTGTTCTGGTTTCCTCTGACATCTCAAAGATGTGCAGATTGGGAGCTAAATTTCCCCTCATGTGAGGTAAAATGTGAGGATAGTTGAGGAGAATATGGGGAGAAAATAAGTGGGATTTGTGTAGGATTCATGTTATCATGGATTCAAGGGTCTGAAAGAATTCTGACCATGCTGTATTACCGTGAGTCAAGGAATAGAAGACATTCAATTTGAGTACATTCAGTTGAATCAATGTCTTTTATGATCCTGTGTTAGATTTCATTTTTTTTCTCAGTACATTCTTGCTTTGTTCCTTCTCTTTCAAAACAGGAGATAATATGATTTAGAACATAAACCACTATAGCGCAGTACAGGCTCTACAGTCCACAATGTTGTGCTGACTCAGGTCAACATTCTCCACTACAATCATATCCTTGCCTACCTCACACCCATAATCCTCTATTTTTCTTCCATCTGTGTGCCTATCAAAGAATCTTTACCATACTTTCATGTAGCAGTCTCCTCCACCACTCCAGACACCCACTGCTCTCTGCGTAAAAAACCTACCTCAGATCTCTCCCCTAAACATTCCTCCACTCACCTTAAACAAATTACTTCCAGTATTTGTTATTGTTGACTGGGAAAAATGGTGCTGAGTGTCTTCCCTATCTATGCCTCCCCATAATCTTACATACTTAAATGAAGTCACTAAAGTTTCTCCAAAGAGAAAAGCCAAAGCTATAAATTCAGACATACAGCATGGGAACAGCTCTTTTCTGTCCACGGGCTCATGCTGCCCAATTTGCACCCAATTGACCTACAACCCTCGGTACATTTTAAAGGGTGGAATGAAACCGGAACCTCTGGTGAAAACCCACACAGACATGTGGAGAATGTACAAACTCCCTATGGACAGCATGAAATTCGAGCATGAGATTGACCCTGATCGCTGGTGCTGTAATGACATTGAACTATGCCAACCGTGCCACCCTGGCAAAATTTCTATGATATGATCATTTGATCTGATGTGATGAGAGGAAGCATTCAAGAGTGAGATGGATCAGCTGGTTGAGTGGTGTCACAACAACAACCTTGCACTCAACATCATCAAATCTAAGGAACTGATTGCGAATTTCAGGAGGGGGAAATCAGGAGAATACAAATCGGATCTGATCGAGGGGTGAATCATGGAAAGTGTAAAGAACTTCAAATTCATGGGTGCCAACATCTCTGAAGATCTGTCATGTGGATGCAATGATGAAGAAGACTTGCAAATATCTATACCTTGTGAAGAGTTTGAAAAGATTTGCTATGTGACCAGACTTGCAAATTTTCTACAGGTGTACCGCGAAGATCATTCTGACTGGTTGCATCACTATCTGGTATTGAGGTGCCAATGCACAAGACAGGAAAAAGACTGAAGAGAGTTGTGAACTTGGCCAGTGGCATCATGAGCACCAGCCTTCACTCCATTGAGGATATCCACCAAAGGCAGTGTCTTAATAAAGCTGCCTCTATCCTCAAGGACCCTCATAACTCAGGCCATGCCCTCTTCACACTGCTACCATCCAGGAAAGAGGAACAAGAGCATGAAAATGAACACCCAACAGTACAGAAACAGCTTCTTCCCCTCTGCCACCAGATTTCTGAACGGACAATGAAGCACAGACACTTTTTGCTGCTCTCCTTTTGCAATTTTTCGCAATTTGCGTGAATTTCGTGACATTTTCTTGACAATAAATTCTGATTCTGATATGAAATGATAATGATGTGATGTGAGTTTTCTGTCATATACAAAGAATAGGCGCATTGAAATTGTTGCTTGTGCAGCCAGATAAATATGAAATTCTAATCTCTCATTGCAATCCAGGCATCATTTCTAATCCCACTAAATGCAGTTGCGAAATTAAAAATTGGCAGAAAATGTTGACCCTCAGAAAGTAGGAGCTTGACTATTCATCCCCTTGAGTCCACTCTGCCATTCATGGTGATCATGGTTAATTGTCCACTTTTCCTGTATCATCTCCCATCTTCACCCCATGTCCTGTGATTTCTTTGCCATTAAGAAGTGTAACTGGAGGGAAACCTGGTAAATTCGGCACCCTCTGGACTTTAACACCGGTGGACAATTGGTTTTTCCAGACTATTAGACAGATAGAGGTCTACAGCACAGCAGCAGAACCTTCGACCCAACTTGTCCATGTTGACTCAGCTGGTCCCATTTGTCTGAGTTCAGCTAATCTCCCCTCTTTCCTATCCGTGCGTCTGTCTAAATGTTCCTTCCATCTATCACCACCTCTTCCTCTTCCTATGACATCTTGTTCCATATATCCCATTTGTGCCCCAACACACTTTTAATTCCTTTTACTTTCAGATGTTACACAGCAGTATCACCTACTAAATTTAAAGAGAATCTAGGTCTTTTGGCCCCTGTGTGTTAAAAGGAATGTGAGAATTGAGGCCTCAATGTGTTAAAGGGAGTGAGGGAACTGGGGCCCTGGTGGGCTGAAGGGAATATGAGAACTGGGGCTTCAGTGTGTTAAAGAGAATGTAAGAATGGTGGCTCCAGTCTGTTAAAGGGAGTGAGGGAACAGGGTTCCAGGTGGACTAAAGCAAGTGTGAGAATCAGGATCCACTGTGTTGAAATGGGACTGTAATACATGAAAAGGAGCAAAGTAGCCAATCCCTATGGTCAGATGCTAGACCATTTGTATATCTGAACAGATAACAGATTACAGTTTTACTGGTTTTTCTACTCCATTGATTTTAATAACCAATCCTCCAAGGTAATTCCACAGGTTCCCACCCAGAAAGTTTTCCTCACCTCAGTTCCAAAGTCATATCCTCGGTCTTGAACCTGTGACCCTTGCTTCTGGACTCTGTGATTAGTTGAGCATTATACAATAATCTTCTATAGTTACTCCAAAAAAAACTCATCATCAGTAATGAGGTTGTTAAAACCCATCTGATCCCCTCCAGTCCTTCAAGTGAGGACATCTACCATCCTTCTACTGTACCTGATTCCAAACCTAGCAAGATCATTAACTCCTAAATTTCCTAGCAAACCACTAATACTCAAGTTCAAGTTTATTATTGCCTGATTGCACAAGTCCAACCTGACAAAACAGCATTCTCTGCTCCTCGGAGCAAAACACGTAAACATACAACCAGACATAACACACACATACGGACAAACAATACATTTGTAGGACAAATCTACAGATATAAAAATAAATGAATATTAGAGCCTTGAATGGTTAGTGTGAGTGTAATTAGAAAATGACAGTAAATTCTGGCCTTCCAGCTACGTCCTATACACCAAACATGAATAAATTAAAATTAAAATCCTTACCATTATCGTCCACCCATTGAGAGGTGGCAGAGCAAAAAAATTCTTCAGATAAGTGACTATGGAAATCTTGAGTTAATCAAGAAAATCTGCTTGGGCTCACAGATGTGCTGGAGAAATTTAATGGGTAATTAAGCATCCATAGGAAGTAAAGAATAACAAATATTTGGGGCCTGCGCCCTTTGATGGAGCGTTGTCTTCCCAAGGTTTGCTGGAGGATACTTCAACATGGTCAAACTGAGACTAATAGAACTTTATGAAGCATTGGAGCAGGACCTAGATAAGTGAATGATCCATAACACTGCTAAATTAGAAGTTATCCATTGAAAACAGAGATTAGGAAGAACTTTCGCCAGAGGGTTGCGGATCTGTGGAACTCACTGCCACATACAGCAGTGGAAGCCAGATCACTGGGAGTATTTAAACAAGAAATAAACAAGTATCTCATTAGGGAGAGTGCAAGGGATATTGGGAAAAGGCTGGAAATTGGAACTAGTGTAGAGTAGCTTAGGCTAGATTTATGGAACAGACTCGACGTGCCTAGTGGCCTGCTTTTGCTTCTTTGTCTTGTGAATCTTGAGAATCTTGTGAAATGCCACAGTTACAGGTACCAAGGGGGATTCTGGGACATGGCTTTGAGGAGATTTACCAGGATATGGCCTGGATTGGAAAACATGACTTGAGAGGCAAGGTAAACAGAGCTGAGGTTTTTATCTTTGGAGCTAAGAAAGATGAGAGATGACTTAATAGATGTCTACAAGATTATGAGAGGCATAGATAGGATGGACCACCAACATCTTTTTTTCCCAGGGTGACTGTAGCAAATACCAGAAGACATCTGAGAGGAGGAGTTGCTAGGGTAAGTTTTTTACATAGAGAGTAGTGGGTGCCTCGAATGCATTGCCGGGATTGGTGGTGGAGGCTAGTATGACAGGGACATTTAAATGACTTTAGACAGGCACATGGATGCAAGAAAAATAGAGGGTTATGGGTGTAAGGTAGGGAAGGTTTAGATTGATGAGTATGTTTATACATGTCAGTACAATGTTGTGGGCCAAAGGACCTGTACTATGCTGTAATGTTCTATGTTCCACACCTATGTGATCAGCTTCCCAACCAAAAATAAGGAAGTACACATAACATTGACTGTATGAAGGATAGGCCCATGCAACTCCTTGGACTTAATCTAGCCTTCCAAAAGCAGACAAATTTAAATTCCTGGAAGGTCAGTCAAGTCTAATGGGCTGAATGGGCAGACTGTAATAAAAAACAAACTGAGAGCAGATGTAGGCCACTCAGCCCCTGCTCTACCATTCAAGAAGGTCAAGCTGATCTGACTGCACCCTCAACCCTGCTGATCTTCAGCCTTCCTGGTTCAGGATCAATCAGTTCTTCCAATGACCATCACCAACCACAGCTTAGGGAATGCTTCCAAAAAATCTACTGGCGGTTATCCAGCAAAACCAATGATTAGAGGCACATCCCAGGTAACCCTGTTTATCTGATACAAAGGTTAACTCACTGAAAGAAAATGGCAGATCGGACGATTGTACTTCCCCATATCTAACCAGATTTAAGGGTATTTTTGAACAGGATAATTTGTTAATGTCTTGATTGATTATGTATAATAGTGTGGATACTCACCATTCCTTTAATCCACAATTCCTCTGCCCTTTCATCAAAAGCTAGAAAAAATATGTATTTTATCTTACTTGCTGTGTAGCAGAAAATCTACTTGCCAAACTTTAAGAGTGTCTTTTTAACTACTGTAGAATCAAATCTGAATTAGAATCAAATCTGAATTCTCATCAAATATTGGTTTCACTCACTTGCAAAACAATGACATAAAGTAATTGTGAAGAGTATTGATTCCTTGTTGAATTTTGTCTGTTCAATGTTCTATTAAGCTGATGTTCTATCAGTGCTTTATAGAGTCAGCTTGGAGAACTAATAGCATTAAATGCCCTGGAAGTCTTTATCATCAAAGACCCAATTTCAATCTCTGCTTGTGTAATCGGTTGTTTTCCAGATTTAACTGATCAAATGCAAAGGAACAAGATCTTCAGGAATTTTCTGCTGAAACAAATAGACTGTTCAGTTCACAATTACAGTGAACATCTCAAAAATTCTCCCAACGTGATCCCATTTCTATTTTAATTATTAACAAGATGACACATCACCACCATTCTCAGAGCTTATGGGGTTATGTCCCACACCACTGCACTTATTGCAGGCAATTATTCCAGGATATACCCCAGGTTGCTGAGGGAAGGGAGGGAAGAGAGAACTGTGGTATTGGCTATGATCTTTGCAACTTCCTTAGCCATTGAGGAGGTGCCAGAGGTTTGGAGAATGGCAAATGTAGTCCCCTTGTTTAGAAAAGATACCAGGGAAAATCCTGGGAATTATAGACCAGTGGTGTGCAAACTACTGGAGAGCATTCTGAAGGACAGGATTTATGAGCCTTTGGAGAAGTACAGTCTTCTCAGGGATAGTCGGTGTGGCTTTGTAAGGGATAGGTTTTGGCTCATGAGCCTAACTTAGCTTTTTGAGGAGGTAACAAAAGAAATTGACGAAGGTAGGGCAGTAGATTTGCTAGTTATGGATTTTAGTTAAGACATTTGCCAATGTCCCCCATAAGAGGACTCGATCAGAAAGCCATGAGGCATGGGATCCATGGAACCTTGGCTGTAAGGATTAAAAATTGGTTTGCCTGTGGAAAGCAGAGTGTAGTAGGAGATGGGAAGTATTCTGCCTGGAGGTCAGTTATTAGTGGAATTCCACTGGGATCTGTTCTGGGACCCCTGGTCTTTGTGATTTTACAACTCTACATATCTATGGTGAGACCACACATTTTGAGTTCTGGTCACCTCATTATAGGAAGAATGTGGAAGCTATGGAGAGGGTGCAGAGGAGATTACAAGGATGTTGCCTGGATTGGAAAATAAATCTTATGAGGTACGGTTAACAGAGCTGGGATTTTCTCTTTGGAGCAAAGAAGGATGAGAGGTAACTTTATAAAGGTCTATAGTATTCTGAGAGGCATGGATAACACAACATCAAGGGTTGAAAGATTTGTGCTATGGTATAATGTTCTATGCTCTATAACAGCACTGATTCTTTAAACAATGTTTTAAATTTAGGTGTACAGCTGGGTAACAGGCCATTTTGGTCCAAGAGTCTGTGCCACCCAATTTACACCCAATTAACCTACACCCCCAGGTATGTTTTGAACAATGGGAGGAAACTAGAACCCCCCCAGAGAAAACCCATGCAGACACGGGGAGAACATACAGACAGCGCGGGGTTCGAACCCCATTCCCAATCACTGGCATTGTAGGCCACAGGCCTGAAGCGTTGGTTACATATCTTTGCTGCATGCTGAACGCTGCATGTCTTGCCGAGCTTCTCCAGCACTTCTGTGTATTGAACTATAATCAGAGCATCTGCAGACTTTCTTGTTTAACATCTGACTGCTGTGTTTCCTACACGAAACGATGGCTAATCTCCAAGGTTATTTAATTGAATTCTGTGGTCATAAAAATGCTGCAAGAATTCAGCACTTCCCTTCTTGGACTCTCAATGGCAATGATACTTTTAGATAAACCACTTCTTTTCTTTTTTTCTTTGGCTTGGCTTCGCGGACGAAGATTTATGGAGGGGGTAAAAAGTCCACATCAGCTGCAGGCTAATATTTAGAGAAATGTGCAAGTTTTCTAATGATCAGTGGTGCTGCCGCATAGCTCCAGAGGCCCTGGTTCAACATGTGGCCATGTCCTCCATGGCTTTGCAGACCAGTTGGTAAGGGTATTTACAGCCATCTTCACACTCTCTCCTACAGAATGAAGTACCCACTGCTTAATGAAAGCCACTATTACCCAGTGCTGAAGAAGAATGTAATATGGGCTTAAATGACAGGATAGCGGCTCTGACACCCACCATCATGAAGTGTTTTGAGAGGTTGGTTATGTCTCTCATTGACTCCAATCTCCCACTCATCCTCAACCCTCTGCAATTCATGTACCACCAAAACAGGTCCAAGGCTGATGCCACCTCCCTGGTCCTACCTTCAGCCTTGGAACACTTGAACAACAAGGACACCCACATCAGATTATTATTTATCGACTACAACTCCATCTGCAGTGCTCAGGGGAAGCATAGTTGGCGTAGCAATGCATTTACAACGGCAGTGATTGGGAACGGGATTTGAACCCCGCGTTGTCTGTATGTTCTCCCTGAATCTGCATAGGTTTTCTCTGGGGATTATAGTTTTCTCCCATCGTTCAAAATGTACCGGGCGGTGTGGGGGGGTAGGCTAATTGTGTGTAAATTGGGTGGCACAGACTCTTGGACCAAAATGGCCTGTTATCCAGCTGTATGCCTAAATTTAAAATTTAACTTAAACAGTACCTAACAAACTCATCGCCAGAATTTGTGACCTGGGGCTCAGCACTTCCCTCTGCAATTGGATCCATGACCCTACTCAACAGGACGCAGTCAATGAGGATCAGTGACAACAGCTCCTCCACAATTATCCTCGACACTGGGGTCCCGCGAGGCTGCATACTCAGCCCTCTACTCCATTTCCTGTTCACTGATGACTGCATGGCCAAACATTGCTCCAACTCCATCTGTTAATGGGTGAATGACACTGCTGCCATGGCTAGGATATCTAACAATGAAGAATTAGAGTATAGAAGGGTAGAGAGAGGGACTAATGACTTGTTACCAGGACAACAACCTCTCCCTCAATGTCAGCAAGACCAAGAGCTGATTTCTAGAAGAGGGACGGAAATCACTCCCCAGTCCACATTCTGGTGATGAGGGGGAAGATCGTAGACACCCTTGAATTCATCACAGTAACCATCTCCAGTAACTTGTCTTGGTCACCCAAGTCAATGAAAGTACACCAGTGCCTCAACTTCCACACAACCCTGAGGATATATGGCGTCTCACCTGCATCACTCAACAACTTCTACAGGTGGACCATTGAAAGTATCCCATCAGGGAACATCCCAGTGTGGTATGGGTGTAGCGCTATCGATCAACCACATTAGACTGAGAGTTGTGATTAATAGGCTATAATCACCATAAAATATCAGCACGTCTCAGATGTTGCTGGCCCGGTTCCAAGGAGGTACTGAGGGAGGGGTTTGGGCATACCAGACTTTTTGGAGATTCTGATTGGAGGTGTCACAGGTGCAGGGGCGGGCCAGCCTATACAGTACATTTATACAGACAATGCTAATAGTGATACAGTGGTTCCACCACATTCACCCCTTCTTTTAAAACAGATTCCAGCAGGGCAAAGTGAGTCCATGTCCACTACAGGTTCAGCCTGTCCGGTGGTCTCGGCTATCATTGTGAACATTGCAGGGTTTGATGTGGCTCAACTGCTGGCTCCTGAGCAGTGTTTTGCTGTGTCTCTGGTGGGTGAGGTGGGTTAATAGGACCTTAGGGTTACTCCGTCTAGGGAAGGGGGCAGGGCACTGGGCACAATTAGTGGGGCCGGCTGGCCTGTTACACGTGGAGATGTTGATTGGTTGATTGAGGGGATCCTGCATGCATGAGGTCCCAGATGGAAACCTTGTCCTGCCACCCTTCCTGATGCTCCATGTAAGCATTCTGGGGGTTTGCATGGAGGAGGTTGACCTTCTTGACCAGAGGGTCAGTCTTGTTGCTCCCAGTATGCCTCTGGAGCAGGACAGGTCTTGGGGTCATCAGCCAGGACGGAAGTGTGGTACCTGACACTGACTTCTTGGGGAAAGAAAAGAGCCTTTCATGTGGTGTCACATTAGTAGTGGTACAGAGGAGGGACCTGGTGGCATGGAGTACCTCAGGGAAGACCTTTTTCCACTGGGAGATGGGCAGGCCTTTCGACCTGAACCCTAGGAGGATTGCCTTCCAGATGGTGGCATTGTCCCTTTCTATCTGACTGTTCCCTTGGAGTTTATAGCTTGTGTTCCTGCTTGTGGCTATGCCCTTGGCCAGCAGGTATTGGTGCAGCTCCTCACTCATAAATGAAGATCCCCAGTCACTCAGGGATATCCGAACAGAGTGAATATGCTGTGTAGTGATTTTGACTGTGGCCGTGGCCATGTCTGGGCGGGGAATGGCGAAAGGGAAATGGGAGTATTCGTTAATAATGTTGAGAAAGTATCTTTTCCTGTTGGTGGAGGGGAGGGGGCCCTTGAAGTTCGTACTCAGACATTCGAAAGAGCGGGTGGCTTTAATCAGGTGAGTTTTGTCTGGCTGGTAGAATTGGGGTTTAGATTCGGCAAAGACCAGGGAGCTTTGGGTCAGTTCCCTGATATCCTCAACTAAGTAAGGGAGGTTGCGAGCTCTACGAAATGGTAGAACCTGGTGACCCCAGGGTGGCAGGGGCTGTTGTGGAGGGCTTGGAGGCAGTCCAACTGCACATTGGCACATGTCCTTTGGGACAGTGTTTGAACTTGAAGTGTTTGAAGCAGTCAAACTGTCCATTGGGACCGGGTTTGAACTTGGTGTTTGAAGCAGTGTTTGGACTTCCCAGGCGGGTACAAGATCTCATATTTGTAGGTGGACAGCTCAATTTTCCAATTCGGGATCATGTTGTTCTTAATTTTTTCCCCACTGCTTGTTATTGAACATAAAGGTAACTGCACCTTGGTCAGTCAGCAGGGTGAACAGTTTGCTGGCCATGTAGTGCCTCCAGTGGCACACAGCTTCCACTATGGCCTGGGGCTCTTTCTCAATGGCTGACTGCCAGAGTTCAGGGCCTTGGAGGGTTCAGGAAAAGAAAGCTACTGGCTTATCTTAACTGGTTGAGCGTGGCAGCCAGGGCAAAGTCGGATGCATCAATCTCCACCTGAAAGGGGATGGATTCATCCACAGCATGCATCACCGCCTTGGCAATGTCATCTTTGATGCGTGTGAAGCTGCTTGGGCTTCCACCGACAGGGGAAAGGTGGCTAATTTTACCAGGGGGAAGATTTGTCTGTGTAATTTGGGACCCACTGGGCATAATTCGAAAATAAGTCAAAGCACCTTTTTAGGTCTTCAGGAAATGGAGTAATGGGAGTTTCAATAGGGCAGGGTCAGGCCCAATGATGCCATTCTCCACCACGCAACCCAGGATGGCCAGCCATGAAGTACTGAACACGCACTTCTTTTGGTTGTACGTTAAGTTGAGGCTTTTGGCTGTCTAGAGAAATTTGTGTAGGTTAGTGTCATGTCCCTGGAAATAGCCCGGAGTCATCCACTATGTGGTTCATCTCACACTGGAAGATGGAGACCCCATTGGTGACCATGAAAGAATCGCAGAGGAAGTGGTATAGGCGGTTGTCTGCCTCAAAAGCAGTGTATGGGCTGTCCTCCGGATGGATCAGGAGTTGGTGGTAAGCCAACTTGAGATCGATGGTTGAGAATACCCAGTACTGGATGACCGTTTGCCTCAATGTCCACCATGACCCTGGCTAGCTGATATGGGCTGTCCTGGCCCAGGGTAATCAGTCACTGTCTGAATAGCTGTTGTTGTTCTGTTGGGTGGGCAACCCCCAAGACGGCTGCCCCCATGCCGTGCATGGGGTACTGCTCCTCGCTATCGGAAGTGATACCAGAAGTGACGCCGGAGATGGTGTTATCCCAGTTTGCCTTCTCCATTGTCCTACAGAGCTGTTCTGTGTGAGTGGAAGTGGCTCCAGAAGAGACGCAGTCCAATATGGTGGCAGCCGCTGGCCACAGGAGGTGCTGCTGGAGGAAGGTTGGGACATAAATACCTTCCCGTAGTGTCGCTTCTTCCTGCAGGCAGAACATGTGGAGTTTCGGGCCAGGCAGCTCTTACAACATTGATTTTCTTTTGATTACTTTATTTATAAATTTTAAATCACTATATAATTAAATTGCATTCAATTGTAACCTATATTGGAAAAAAGTTATTACATCTGGTAATTTACTCCCAGCCCCCTCAGCCCACCCTTCCACCCTCCTAGCCTCTCCATCCCAAAAAATGAAGAAAAAGAGGTAAAAGTTGGAGAAATCCCAAAAAATAAGGCATTTATACAGAAAAATCTATGGAGATTACCAAGAAGTGAGGTGCTCAGAAAGTCAATCATAAGTGCAAACCAAAATTTTGTAAATATGGGCTCCATATTTTCCAAAAAAATATAATATTTATCTTGTAAATTATAAGTGATTTTCTCTAATGGTATAGAATCTTAAGGGGATGTTTCACATGGCCTCAGAAGGAGCACTTTGGGTTCTTGATGGAGACAGTAACTTGGAACCCCATGTCCCAAGATGGCGGCGCCCATGCTCCCCACATGGCAGCTGCATTTCCAGAGGAGGAGATCTCCGCATTCAGCTGTGCAGTCTCGAGCACTTTTGCCAGGTCGATGACTTCTTGCAGGCTTTGATCGTCCTTTTCTAGGAGTCTGCCTGAATCGAGCTACACGTGCACCATGTATCAGTTCTTCTAAGTGGATGGCAGCAGAGACATCTCTGCAGTCGCGGGCTCACCCCAGCTCCCAGAGGACCACATGTGCTCATCCACAAACTCACCAGGTGCTTGTCTACAACTGCCCAAAAGTTAGCTGGCCTAGATAACATTCATCGGAGTCCAATACTCTTTCTGCAGGAGCTCCATTGCAGCCTAGTAAGTATCATAGTCCCTTATCATCTGAAAAACATGGTGGCCGACATGAGTGAACAGCAAATCTCGTTTTTCTTGCTCACTCTGTACATTGTTGTGTCTCATGAAAGCATCGAGGCAGTGCAGCCACTGATCAAATTTGTTAGAGGCTTCCGGATATTTAGGGTCGTGTCCAGTCTATCTGCCCATTTTGCCTTGTCCATGGCACAAAATTTATGGTGATTAAACATCAATCAACCACATTAGATTGAGA
The DNA here is from genome assembly GCF_036971445.1 of Narcine bancroftii. Lineage (NCBI taxonomy): Eukaryota > Metazoa > Chordata > Chondrichthyes > Torpediniformes > Narcinidae > Narcine > Narcine bancroftii. The sequence continues at coordinate 144,970,993 of NC_091469.1, forward strand.
GTTGTGATTAATAGGCTTTAATCGCCATAGGACATCAGCACGTCTCACATGTGGCTGGCCCAGTTCCAAGGAAGGTACTGAAGGAGGGGTTTGGGCGTACCAGCCTTTATGGGGATTCTGAGGGGAGGAGTCACAGGTGCAGGGGCGGGCCAGCCCATACAGTACATTCATACAGACAGTGGTTCCACGGCTCTGGCCCGAGACTGCAATAAACTGCAGACTCCTTGTGATTCGTCGGCAGCCTGAGCTCCAGATCCAAGCCTCCAACATGATCAGGCAGCCTTCAGTGCCTGAGGCTCTTTAGGGGCCCCTCTTGTCTGTAATACCCTCTCAAATCCTGGCTCCAATACCCTGTTTGTTCTGAGCCAGTCTTCATCTGCAGAGGCTGTGGGAGCGCTGGAGGCAAATCCACAGACATTCAGTGGCTCTGAAGGTGCTCTCTTTTCTCCTCTTCCTCTCTTATTGTAAGAGGTGCCAGGCAAAATGAATGGCTTCTCTTTGTTGTCCTTATGGCAGGCAGAAGGCAATTTTGTGTGGCATTTACATGTTCTGTACTATTACTTAACAGTTAAGGAATCTTGAATTAAAACAACATAAATTTACATTGGTGCATGTTAGTGACAGTAATATTGTCCTCTACCACTGGATGTCTTTCTTCAGTGAACTTCTGCACTGCAGGGAGCTTCTTTCTTTGGCTTGGCTTCGCGGATGAAGATTTATGGAGAGATATGTCCACGTCTGCTGCAGGCTCGTTGGTGACTGACAAGTCCGATGTGGGACAGGCAGTCACGGTTGCAGCGGTTGCAAGGGAAAATTGGTTGGTTGGGGTTGGTGTTGGGTTTTTCCTCCTTTGTCTTTTGTCAGTGAGGTGGGCTCTGCGGTCTTCTTCAAAGGAGGTTGCTGCCCGCCGAACTGTGAGGCCGCAGGGAGCTTACAGAACTATTAACTGGTGCATCTCACAGAACATTGCCAGTTTGAACTTGTGATCAACCAAGTTGGTTTGATTGAATTTTCCTGCAATGTTTTGTGTTTCCCCAGAGCTAACTCCAACTCTATGAAGGGAAGGTCTGCATTGAATTGTGCTCTTTATGACTTCAGGACATCTCAAAGTGCTTCATAGCTAATGAAATAACTTTTGTAAAGCACTCACCCTGGGAGCCAGTCCGTGCAGGGACCACCAACAGCAACGGAAGTTTGGCCAGAAAATTAATTCCATTGATGTCAATTGGGCGATATTTGGAAACTCGGAGAATGCCACGTTTTCCTGAAGGGTGAAGGGGCATTTTTGGCAGATAACATCTGGGCTACGACTGTGCCAGCTTACCCCTCCCCCCACCCCCACTGTTGCTGGCACCCTCTAGTAGTCTCTTGCAGCGTGCAAGAATATGGGGTGGATGTTTTAATTCACCCCTTACATATTGCTGATCGGGGATCTGTCCTTCAAGAGAAAAATCTCCTATGATTTTGTTGAAGTTTCTATTCCTCCCCTCTTAAAAGACTATCCAAGTATGCTGGTTAAAATTGCCCTTGCTAATATATGAAGTCCTGCTGTGTATGAAGACCACCCTTGTATAGTGCAGTTAGTGTACTCAAAGTTAAAAGCTCAGATTTATTGACAGTGTACATACATGACATCACATACAACCTGAGACTCTTTTCCCGCACGCAAGGCAGAATTACCACTTATTGTGGTGCAAAATACTATACTAAAGAATATACTGTATATACCCCATGTAATCGTCAGTACCATGTAATAGTTGTCCCCCACTTTTGTATAACCTGTGTAAAAGTCAACCCCTCCATTTTTGGCTCCAATTGCCCACTTATCCGAGCTCTCGATGTCCTAAAAGCAGACCCTTGCCCCAGTCACCCCAGCTACCGGAGGTCCCGATGCCCTGGCAGCACACTCTCACGCTGGCCAACTGCCTATCTGGACCCCCTGATGCCCAGGCTGCCCACCAATCCTAGCTCCAAACCATAGATCCTCGCACCAATCACCCGCCTATCCGATCTCTCGGTTGTGGATCCTCACCTCCCTGCTGCCTGCCCATCTGAACCTCTGACGCCATGGGCGTCCACCCATCCGAACTCGCGGTTGTGGATCCTTACCCCTGCTTCCCGACCATCCAAACCCCCTGATGCCCTGGCTGTTCGCCCATCTGAACACCTGACCGCGGATCCTCCCCCAACCTACCGGCACTCTGAGCTCCTGAGGCCTAATTAACAGAGGTATTTCATGAGGTAAAAAGCTTGACCCAAATAAAAGTCGACCCTCTCTTTTTTGGTCCAAAAAAGTTGTCCAAAAAATTTGAAGATTACATGAATATATACAGTACGTATACATGTAAACAATTAAAGAAATGTAAACAACCTGTCTGTCAGTGGAAAAAATCAAGGAAGTGCAAAAGCAAGAGTCCTTAAATGAGTGTGATGTGAGGAGTCTGATGGAGGAGTGGTTGCACTTGTTCAGAACCTGATGGTGTGAGTCCTGCATCTATACATCCTTCCTGATAGCAGTAGCGAGAACAGAGAGTGTACTGAGTAATGTGAATCCTTGATGATTGCTGCTGCTCTCCAACGGCAGCATTCCCTGTAGGTGTTCTCCTGGGCTGAGTCCACTCCCATGGAACTCAGTGCTGTTATTTATTTACTTTATTATTTTTATCACAGGGTAACTGCCTGGTGGTGGATAACTGCCACCATTTATTACCCATCCCTTCTTGTTCCCACAGCCATTCCACAACCATATTGCTACACGAAGAACCACACTTCATACTTTCAAATAACATTGAAGGAGGTATAGGAGCCGCAAGACTCTTAGCCCCAGGTTCAGGAACAGTTGCAGCCACTTCACCATCAGACTCCTCAACAACAAACTCAATTAGGGACACACTTAAGGACTCTTACTTTGCAATTTATTTATTATTGAATATTTATTTTCTGCATTACACATTTCTTGCATTGTTTACATTTCACTATATTGTATTCATATCTTTTCTTTTTTAAAAACTTTATTTAAAATTTTCAAGAGAAAAACTTACAAAGTCCATAATATAAAAAATGAAAAACTACAACTAACCCACCCCTCTCCACCCACCCTCAGCAAATTCCACAAGGGAAGCATTAAAAAATCACCATAAAAACAACACATACAACAATTTAAGATATTACTAAACTCATACATTTCAAATAAGGTGACCACATCTTAATAAAAAAGTCATATTTATCATGAAAATTATATGTTATTTTCTCCATATAAATACAGGACCTCGACTCATCATTCCAACGAATTACATTTACCTCAACCTCATCGTTCCATGAAATCACAACACACTTGCGTGCTACAGCTAGATGAAGAAATTCATATCTTTCCTTGAGTCCAATATTTTGCATAACTGAGAAGTAGAAATTCTGCCTGGCCCGCAGGAATAGGAATCTCAGGGTTGTATGTCATGTATGTTGTTACAAGATCAAACCAGTAACCACAAAGAAGGCATATCACACAGGGGTAAAAATGAACAATTACTTTATTAACAAAAAAATTCACCATCAAACTTTAATTCAAAATCCCCCCCCCCCTTTTATAACAATGCCCACTGGTTACTATGCAAATTTCTATAACAGCGTAAAACTAATAAATTCCCCAGCCTAAATATAACATATGTCATTAAAGTCTAAGTTATATTTACAACCAGCCCACAGAAAAACTTAGACACAAAAAAAACACAAAACACACAAGACTCACAAATTTTTGATCTCAACTGAAGCAAAGATCAGAAACAAAATTCAGTTTGTTTGGTAAACTGAAGCCAAAAGATCTTTGAGAGAGAGAACACAAAATTCAAAGTTGTCTTGTGTTGCTTGCAGAGAGAGGAACCACTGGCTTGGTTCGGATCCTTCTGGCTGCCTTCGGAACGTTCATCCTTCTTGAAATCCCAACATTCTAAACTGTCCCCCAGACCATGACTCTTGCTCTGGGCCTCCTTCCACTCCACAGCACCCCCCAGTGGTGGTTTATCATCCAAGTCCAGAAATTTTTAGATCATTTTCTGTACATGCTCAGTCCGTTTCCCACTGTCTCAGCAGTCCAGCTTCCCCTTAGCTCTTAAAGGCAAACTGTCACTTTTTAACATAAAACTACACAACACATAGGTCAATACACAACACAGAACTCTGTAACAATGTCCTCTGATAATAAATTTGAACTTTGAAATTTGAGGCTGCTCAGCCCATTGCACCAATGCTGGTTCTCTGAGCAAACCCCTCAATCCCCTTTTCCCACAATTCTCTTTCACGTTCCCATCAATTTCTCCCCCCTCCACCAATTCTCCTGTCACCCACGTTCACAGAAGGCAATTATCCCACCAATACAATAGCTGGGTGTGTGAGAAAGCCGATAAACCAAAGGGTGGCCACGCAGTGAGAGAGAGAACTTGCACAGTGTATACTGAACCACTGGAGATCTGCTTGCATCTGGGTACGTGGGAGCAACTCTACCAGATGACGCACAGAATAGGTGTTGATCAAGGTGGGGGGGAGGGGAAGGTGTGATTGGAGGGTAGGGGGAGGGGAGCTGGTTGATCATCCAGTGGATGAGCGATGGACAGCTGTAGGGCACAGGTTACCACTTTGCTGAATGCAGCCCTTATGCACATCTCTGCAGCAGTTAGCAGCAAGATGGTCATTGGGGCAGGAGCTTGAGCCATTTGAGCTCCTCAACTGGTGCTGGACTCAGCACCGTATCCTGGGGTGGAGGGCAGATGTGCTGAGATATGAGGCCTGATTCCTTCTATATCTGATCTTTCGCTTTAACACTGGCCACGGCTCACCAATGTAGCAAAGCTCACGATGGGATTGCTAAGAATAATAGAAATATCGGACAAAGAACATGACTGCACAGGAACAGACCCTTCAGCCCATGTATCTGCACTGAATGTGATGTCCAAATTAAACTAATATTCTGCTGCTTGCACATGATCTATGTCCCTCTATCCCCTGCATTCTCTTGTGTATTCTAGAAACCTCTTGAATGCTACTATCATCTCTCCTTCCACCACTACTCCCAACAGCCTTCCAGGCACCAACCACTCTCTCTTTAAAGAACATCTCCTTAAAACTCCACCCTCTCATGTCTTCCAGTATAAGATATCTTTATCCTGGGAGAGTGATTGTCTCCTATCAATGCCTCTTGTAGCGGTACGCTTGGAGAGAGTGAGCAGAACCAACGCTAACAACTCCTGTCTTGTGACAGCTAGGCACAACAGCCTCCTATCGACTGGCAACTAGCCACTCCAGCCACGAGGCATAGTGACTCAGCAGCACCCACAGGTCTACTGAGAAGTCCTGGCCTACTCAACATAGCTACATCATGAGGTCGTTAGCACTTCAGATGCCATGACGCCAGGTCACAGGTTGTGTGTCTACATTAAGCCTGATAACACTGTAATAAATGCTCTTCTCTTCGCTGACTGACACCTTCAGGTGTGGTCTCGTTATTTCAACATAATGGCGTATGAGTACAAACATCATCTGCCACATTGGTGACCCCGACGGGTCTAGCTGGTAGACACGCTCAATGGCAACGTGCCAACGAGCCATGCATAAATAATGGACATGCTCAACAGACCAAGCTCAAAGTAATTTTCAACAGCAATGCGCCAACGAGCCAGCAATAAATAAGGGTCATGCTTGATGTACACTCTGAAAGCCCAAGCTCAAATCATGTCGGGGTACCACTGTTGCAGATGATGTTTGTACTCATGCGCCATCATGTTGAAATAACGAGACCACACCTGAAGATGTCAGTCAGCGAAGAGAAGAGCATTTATTACAGTGTCATCAAGCTTAATATAGACACACAATATGTGACCTGGCGTCATGACATCTGAAGTGCTAACGACCACATGACGTAGCTACATTGAGAAGGCCAGAGCTTCTCAGTAGACCTGTGGGTGCTGCTGAGTCACTATGCCTCGTGGCTGTTGTGGCTAGTTGCCAGTCGATAGGAGGCTGCTATGTCTAGCTGTCACAAGGCAGGAACTGTTAGCGCTGGTTCTGCCCACTCCCTCCAAACGTACCACTACAGCATCATAATTATATAAATTTCTTTCAAGTTTCCCCTCAGCAAACCAACATTCCGGAGAAAACAGCCTAACTTCGTTCAAACTCTCCTTGGAGCTCAGTCCCTCTAATCCAGGCAGCATCCTGGTAAATCTCTTCTCTACCAATTCCAAAGCCTCCACATCTTTCCTGTAATGGGTCGATCAGAATTGCACACAGTACCACCCAAGAACAAAGTGTTTGATTGCTGCAACATGATTTCCTTGCTTTTACACTCAAATGCTCTGACATTTAATTAAACTATGAAGACCTCACAGCAAGGTCAGCATCAGGAGGGGGGAGCATTTGCAGGCCATGCTCCCTTCCCCCCCACCGCAGGTTTGACACTGCTGCCGCTACCACTCCTCCACTGGCCCAGTGCTGCTTCTGCCACCATTGAACAATCAGTGACCCCCCTCCACCCCCGTGGTTACCCTAATACCCCTCGATTAGATTTGTTCTTATGCCAATCGGCCTCATTAGTGCAGTGAACAGTCAAGAGGTCAATCAGGGTGGGCAAGGTTGAGCTTCTTTACTCAGGGGGTGGTGGCTGAGTAGAATGACCTTCCGGAAGAGGTGGGTGCGGCAAGGTCAATTTTGTCATTTAAGGAAAAGTTGGATGGATGCATGGATGTGAGGGGATTGGAGGGTTATGGGCAAGGTGCAGGCAAGTGGGCCTAGAGGAGATCACTTAAATTGGTACGGACTAGAGGGGCCGAGATGGCCTGTTTTCGTACTGTAATTGTTATATGGTTAAATGAGAAGGGTTGAGTTAGAATCTGTCACCAGAGTGAAACATGAAAGTCTGCAGATGCTGTGACTGTAGTAAAACCACATTGAAATGCTGGAGGAGCTCAGCCCATCTCACAGCGTCCATAGGAAGCAATGATATATTACCGATATTTTGGGCCTGAGCTCTTCTTCAAGATATCAGCAAAAAAAAAACAGGAAGATGACTCACCTTTCCTCTTATCATATCCAATTAAATCCTTTTGGCTTTTGGTCTGGACTCCTTCCCGTTTCGCTCTCCAGTCTTTATTCAAGGGCCTCCCTGTTTTGTCTTTTTTTGCTGATACCTTGGAGAAGGGCTTAAGCCTGAAACCTCATTAGGGTATCTTTACCTCCTATGAACGCTGCGAGACTGGCTGAGTTCCTCCAGCAAATCTGTCTGTCACCAGAGGCCTTGTTGATGTTTGGGAACCACTCCACTTTGTGGGACTGGCACGGCAACCAGGCCTGGAGAACATTTAGAAACCACAGGACTGCGAAAGGCAAGATGGGCTTTGAGAAAAGGACAAGGGTGAGCTCCAGGAAAAGGCTGTATTGTGCTTGATCCAGGCCATTAGCTTTTTATTCCAGTTTTTTTATTTAATTACTTCCACTTAATTCAAATTGATGTCACTGAATTATTAGTTCAGGCCATTGAATAGTGGTCTAATAACTTAACCACAGCCCTACACATCCAGTCCTTCAAAGGAGTTTGTGAAACGTTTTAAGACATCTCTAAAATATGTGATAGCCTGCCATACAAATACAAGTTTTTCTCTCTGCAGGCTGTTTGAAGATTGTACAAGAAAAAGCAGACTTTAGAAGATCTGGCCCTTTGCCATTTTTTTTTTTCTTTTGTGGGATATGAGCAACAGGCCAAGATTTGTCACTAAGTCTTCCATTGTGTGGGAGTGTAGCTAAATTGTTTAAACACCCATAACTGAACAGAATTTTATGATTGTCACATTGTCGACTTTGATTCAATGGAGGGCGAGTTGAAAGCTGCAGAAAGGAGATTTGTTCCTCATCTTTTCAGTGATCCTTTGATCACAGAGAAACCAAATGTAGAAGGCCTTTAACATAGAACCAAGATACATTACAGCACTCTACAGGCCCTTTGGCCCATGATGTTGTGCTGACCTCTATGTACCTAACTAAAAAAAACTTATCCACCACTGATGTAAAATCACTGGTCTATAATTCTCAGTATTTTCCCTATTACATTTTTTTTTAAGAAGGGGCCACATTTGCCATTCTCCAATCCTCTGGCACCTCCCCTGTGGCCAAGGAGGATGCAAAAATCATTGCCAATGCTTCAGCAATCTCTTCCCATAGCAACCTAGGGTATATTTCATCTGGCCTGTTGACTTATCAGTCCTAATCTTTTTAAGGATGTCCAGCACTTCCTCTTCCTTAATCTCAATATGGACAAGAACATGACCGTGTTCTAATCTGACCCCATCTTGACCGAGGTCCTTTTCATTGGTGAATTCTGAAGTAAAGTATTCATTTAGGACCTCTCCAGCTTCATCTGCCTCCAGGCACATGTTGCCTCCTTTATCCTTAAGCAGCTCTGTCTTCCCTCTCACCATCCTTCTGTTCTTCACATATGCAGTGAATTCCTTTGGGTTTTCTTTACCTTACTTGCGAAGGCCTTCTGATGCCCCCTTCTAGCTCTCCTCAGTCCTTTCTTAAGTTTCTTCCTGGCTGCCATATAATTCTCATGAGCCTTTTCCTGTTTTACTACATTGCAACTTAATTTTGTAAAAAAAATGAAACGGTGGTGTTTATTCCTTCCTAATATCAGCCCTCAATGAAGTAGCCACTGATGTGCAGGAGCTATTGAGATGAGCAGGATGAGTGGGCTGAGTGAACTGTGGTTCAGCAAAAGTGCACTTCACGGCACAAGCTGCATTGGTTGAACCCAAGTACATTTCAAATGTATTATTGGGTTGTGCATTGATTCAGTATTTAATTGCCCATCCCTAATCGCTCTTGAGAAGGTGGTGTTGAGCTGCCTTCTTGCAACCAACCCTGACCCAGGGTGGGATCATACAAATTTATGGTTAATGTAGTGGGTAGTTAGTGCATTGCTACTTTAGCACCAGCGGGTTCAAATCCTGCACTGTCTGCAAGGTGTTTGTACCTTCTCCCGTGACTGCATGGGTTCCCTCCAGACGCTCCACTTTCCTTGAAAAACAGATGGGCTTAGTAGGTTAATTGGCCACATAGGCGTGACTGGGCAGCATGGGTCCATTTAAGATGAATGAATGAATATCAAGAGAGAAGGATGGGCAGAAGGAAGGAAGAAGTTAAAGAATAAGAAAGGGAAAGGAAAGAAAGAAAGAAAGAAAGAATGAAAGAAAGATGAACACATTCATAAATGTTGAAAAGATGGGTGGCAGGAGGAAAAAAAGTAAAGATAAATACTGTAAATAAATGTAAATCATTGAATAAATAAATGGATGAATGAATATTGGAGTGATGGATGACAGAAGGGAAAAAAAAGAAAAATGGAATAAAATAAATTAAAAAAAGAAAGCCAATAGAAATATGGATGGCAGAAGGCAAAGAAAAAGAGGAAATGAAAAAAGGAAGAAAGGGGAAGAGAAAGGAAGGAAGAGATGAAAGGGAGGATTGGCAGACAGATAAGATTAGTATAACAATATTGAAACATTCAAGTGTCACGGAAGTTATCCATCTTTTGAGTAGTTTTGCTGGTTTGGTTATTTATGTCAAGTCTCATCATTCTCTGCCAGCCTGGTCTTCAATTGGAATCCAGTGGTAACTCTCATGTGCAAAGTCTCCCAGCATTCTGCTGAGGACGCACACTCTAATCCTGCACCAGTCAGACCCTGGCCAAGGATTAGCTTGAGAGGGTTAGCTGTGAAGTGAGTTTGAATAGCCTGGACTATCCTCATTAGAGTTTAGAAAGATGAGGTGGGAAAGGGGGTGGGGAGGGAAGGAGGCACTCTTTTAGAAATGTAAAATTATGAAAGGATATAAGATAGAAACATGGATATTGTTTCCACTGGTAGTCGATTCTAGAACTCGGGGACGTAGGTTCAATAACCACAGACATGACCTCTCTTCTTTTCCACAAATTTTTAAAATGTAATTTACAGGTACTCCCCGAAATGCGACCTATGCGACTTACGACCATTCGCACGTAAAATCGAAATTTTAAAATATATATGTAAGAAAAAAAATAAAACGTGGTCAAATTGTAACAGAGATACGTGGCATGTAAGAGCCAAAATGTGCGTGCTTACCTTGTTAGTCAGCGTCTTGGGGTCCATAGGCTGGGCACAGCCATCTTGATTCCTGTGCACATACGCGAGTCTTCAGCTGGCACAGGCGCGGTGGTTTTGTGCATTGGAGTTCAGTTAGCGCTTGCGCAAGGGTTAAGCGCCCAAGCGATATTGAATTCATGTCCTCAACTCTCGCGGTCAGTCAATGTGCGAGAGTTGAGGAGATGAATTCAATATCGCTTGGGCGCTTAACCCTTGTGCAGGCTCCAAATGAACTCCAATGCATAAAACCACTGCGCAAGCACCTACTGGAGATGCACGCATGCACACAGGAATCAAGATGGCCACGCCCAGCCTATGTACTCCGGGACACCGACTAACAAGGTAAGTACACAATTCCAACATGCGTCCATTCCGAGGTACGACTGTTCTTCCAAAACGGAACATGAACGTATGTCGGGGAGTACCTGTATAGCAATTTTTGCACCTATAATGGTCAATAATGCTGCTAGAAAACAAATTTTATGACACATGCTCATGCCAATAAATTCTGATTCTGATGTATTCTCGCTGTTACTGTTTTAATAATATCTCATGCATTTACCATTTTTAGTATTTTTAAAACATTTTTCAAATCACTGTTATTTTTGAAATATATTTCAATAATGATGTGATATTTAAATGTCTTCACCAGACATCCTGTCAGAGACTGTCAGAGTGTTCCAGGGGTCAGGCCACACCACTACATCAACTGAGGCTTGTAGCCTCAGTATAAAGGACTTATTTGCATCTCTGTTTTAAATGGATGCCCTTCAAACTTAAATTTATTCCCTCTTGTCCTGAATTCCCCAACAATGGGAAATAGCTTTGCCACGTCTACTCTGTCTAGGCCTTTCAACATTCATAGAATAAAGAACACAGAATACACTGCAGTACAGTCGCTTTGGCCCTCGATGTTGTGCCAACCCATATATTCCTTCCTTTTAAAAAAGTACTACCCCATAACCCTCTATTTTTCTTTCATCCATGTATCTATCTAAGAGACTCTTAAATGTCCCCAATGTTTCAGCCTCCACCACCTGGCAAGGTATTCCAGGCATCCACAGCTTTCTATGTAAAAGACATGCCCCTGATGTCTTCCCTAAACTTTCCTCCCTTAACTTTGTACATTGGTCCTCTGGTGTTTGCTGATCCTGGCCTGGGAAACAGGTGCAGCTGTCCACCCTATCTATGCCTCTCCTAATCAAGTTTCCTCTCATCCTTCTGTACTCCAAAGAGAAAAGTCCTAGCTCTGTTAACCTTGCCTCATAAGACTTGTTTCCCAATCCAGGCCACATCCTGGTAAATCTCCTCTGCACCCACTCCATAGCTTCCACTTTCAAAATGCTTTTACGAGTTCCCCCCATTCATTTGAGTTACAAGGAATACAGTGCAAAAGCTATCAAATGTTCCTCATAAACTAATCCATTCAGTCCAGCAATTATTCTTGTGTATCTTCTCTGAACCCTCTCCAACGCCAGCACATCCTTTCCTAAATAAGGAACCCAAATCAGTAACCTGTACTGCAAATGAGACCTTGCCAATGTGTTATAAAGCCACAAAGTCACATTCCTGCTCTTATATCCTATCCGTCTAGAAATAAATACCAACATTGCTTCTGGGGGATGTGTGTCAGACAGCTCATTGATCCTTCTACACCCCAGTCTAGATCAGTGCTAGTGGGAAGAGTACTTGGGTACCAGCTAAATTTCAGTTCATTTGGGCCCACTGCCTTCTCCCTTCCCATTCTTGAGTTTTTAAAATTTGCATTATGATTGCTGCCAGCCATGTCCTTTTCAATGAAATAAAACTGACAAATTAATGGGCCAATTGGTGATGCCAATTGAACTGTCAGTAAATGAAGATGTGTGAGATTGTTATTCTGTTGTTGAGGTCAATGGAGAAAATAACACACTTAATTAATGGGTTGGAGTAGCATCTTGCCTTTAAGGGGATGTTATAGATAGTAATAAATATGAAATGATTGGGTTAACAGCAAATTATAATCAAATCAATGTGAATCTGCAAGCTATCAGGAGAATTCAAGGAAGTTTATGACTAATAGAATAAAGAAAATGGGCAATTCAATTATGATGCTGTTTACAGGACTCTAAAATTATCTCTTGTGTAGCTGTTCCCAGTTAGCTGATTGGCATCTGTGCCCCACTATTCTACCTTGAGCCTGCTTACACCAATATATGATCGATGCGTCTTTTGGAAGCCCCAGCAATCTCTGAGCAAGGTGGGGATATGATGGGACAGGTGAGCCAGTTTGATAAATTTGTCTGCCTGTCACTCAATTCTCAGCATAGTGTGAGGTATAAAAATATAACACAAAATGCTGGAGAAACTCAGCAGGTGAAATCTTTATGTAGCAAAGGTAAAGATACATCACCAAAGTTTTGGGCTTAGGCCCGACGTCAAAGTATGAGAAAATGCCGGCAAGTATCTGAACAAAAGAGTTGTAGGTGGGTGGAGGAGGGGGGCTGGCAAAGGCAGGAGATGATAGGTGGAGAAAGGAGGGAGAGGACAGCAGCAGTGAGGTGGAGGAGGGATGACTGGGTGGGTAGGAGAACTGGAAAGAGAGGAAAAGGAAAAGGGAAAGAAAAGGCGAGCAGGTTTAGTGGAAGGCAGTAAAGTCAATGACAAGGCCATCAAGCTGGATGACAGAAATAAATAAGGTGTTATTCCTCCAATCTGCGGGTGGTCAGGGTGGGATAGTACACAAGGCCATGGACAGTCATGTGAGCATGGGAGTGTGACCCAGAATTGAAATGGTTGGTCACTGGGAGGTGGCTGTGGTTGCGAATGGAGAGGAGGTGCTGAATGAAGCGATCCCCCAGTCTGCAATGTAGAGAGTGAGTGGTCAACTGATCCCTCTCTGTTATCTCCCCTAGACTGGGTGATGGTGCATTGATGTTGTAATAGGCCATGGGAACACACCTTGTTCTTTCTAACTCTGCAACAGCTCTGGAAACAACCTCCCATTATGAGTAAAGAAACACAAGAAGGGAAGCTAAGGTAAAGAGTCAGCATTTTTTTAATCCCAGGGTGCGAGTGGCAAACACCAGAAGACATCTGTACAAAGTGAAGGGAGGAAAGTTTTTGCACAGAGAATTGTGGGTGGCTGGAATGCATGTCCAGGGGTGGTGGTGGTGGATGGAACAATAGGGGCATTTAAGAAACTCTTAGTCAGGCACATGGATGGCAGAAAAATAGAGGGTTGTGAGGTTGGAAGGCTTTAGTAATTTTTTTAGTGGGCATATATGTGTTAGCACATTGTGGGCCAAAGGGCCTTAACTGTGCAGTAATATTCTGTGTTCTAACAATAAATAAAGGATCTCAATGAAACCTTGTCTGACCATTTCTATCCCTGGTGCTGGCTGACCTGTGGAGTTCCTTCAGTTTCTCAGAGTTTGTTCCCATATTGAATACACTGTTAAAATGCTCCTCGCAGAAGATTTGCCAAGTCTGACCCTTTTGAGATGTTTTATGTTGTGAGTGGAAGAAAAGCACCTTCCATTTATTTGAAGTAAAACCAATGAAGACCAGACAGTGAGTATCAAAAAAATAGATATTTGGACAGATGTCCAGAAGAGGTGGATTTTATGGGATAATTAAAGATCAAAAGGGAGACAAAGAGAATTAGTGGCATGGAACCATGAAGTGAAAAAACACAGAAAGGGCCCTACATATCAACTCCTTGTGCTGACCAAGCTGGCATTCTGGTCTGGTCCCATTTGCCAATATTCGTTCCATATCATCCTGAACTATTCCTACCCATATATCTCTCTTGACATCCCCAACAATTGAGCCATCGATGGTCAGCGGAGCATGTTTTCCCCCCCCACCCCCCCGACCCCGACCAGAATCTCCCGAAGTCGACAACCGTCTCTTTCGTTTTATTAACGTTCAGATACAGGTTGTTGGCTCTGCACCAGTCTGTTAGTGACGACACCTCATCTCTGTCCCTGACTCCTCATTCTCACGATTAAGGCCCACCACGGTTGTGTCGACAGCGAACTTGATGATGCGGTTCGAGCGGTGTTGAGCTGCACAGTCATGGGTTAGCAGAGTGAACAGCAGTGGACAAAGCCCGCAGCCCTGGAGGGCCCCCCATGCTCAGTGTGATGGCCTTGGAAGTGTTACCGATTTGGACTGCTTGAGGTCTTCCCGACAGGAAGTCAAGAATCCAATTGCAGAGGGTGCTGTTTTGACCCTGCAGGCTCAACATTATGAGGTACTGAGGTATGATTGTGTTGAATGCCGAACTGAAGTAAAAAAACAGCATTTGAACATCCGGTCAAGCAGCTTTTCGTGGGTTGTGGGTTCAGAGTTGTATGTGATGTCATGTCTGTACTTTGATGATAAATCTGAACTTTGAACTTTGAAATGCAGGCAAAAGAATGCCAGCTTCATCAGCATGGATGAGTTGGGTCAAAGGGCCTTTTCCATGCTGTATAGCTATGTATTTTAAATTTAAATTTAGACATACAGCACAGTAACTGGCTCTTCCAGTCCACGAGCCCATGCTGACCAATTACACCCAAATGACCAACAGTCCAGTACATTTTTGAAGGCTGGGAGGAAACTGGAGCACCCGGAGGAAACCCATGCAGACATGGGGAGAACGTACAAACTCTTAATGGCAGTGGCAAATTAGAACCCCGGTTGCTAGCACTGTAACAGCGTTGACTCATTGCTAAACTTTGGGTGCATTTTATGGATTTTGGGCTGCTGATCTCGAAAATCACCTTAGTATTTTCCTATCATGAACAGTTTTTAGTATGAGTCTTGTGGCACCCGTACCTCTTTTCTGATGGCAGCAGTGAGAACAGAGCCTGTGCTGGGTGGTGTCGATCCTTGATGATTACTACTGATCTCCGACGACAGTGTTCCCTGTCGATGTTCTCAATAGTGGGGAAGGTTTTGGCTGAGATGTCCTGGGCTGTGTCCACTACCTGTTGGAGGGCTTTATGCTTAGAGGTATTGGTGTTCCCATACCAGACCATAATGCAGCCAGTCAGTACACTTTTCACCACACATCTATAGAAATTTGTTAGGGTTTCATAGCAAACGACCGCAAACTCCTGAGGAATTAGAGAAGCAGACATGTTTTCTTCACAATGCCATTAGTGTGTTGGGTCCAGGAAAAATACTCCGAGATAGTGATCTCCAAGAACATAAACTTGGTCATCTCTAATTCCCTAATGATCTCTGGATCATACATCTCTGGTTTTCCCTTCCTGAAGTCACCATCAGCTCCTTGTTTTTGGTGACATTGAGGGAAAAGTTGTTGTTGGTGCACCATCCAGCCAAGTTTTCAATCTCCCTCCTGTTCGCTGACTCATCACCTTTCTTGATACAACCCACTACCGTGGTATCGTCAGCAAATATGTAGATGGTCTTATTGTCATACCGAGCCACACAGTCATAGGTGTGAAGGGAGTATTACACTAACTGCACCATAGAGCACTACAATATAGAAACAGGCCCTTCACCCCTTCTAGTTTGTACCTATTATTCTGCCAAGTCTCACTGATCTGTGCCCAGACCATATTGCTCCATGCTCCTTCCATCCATGTATCTGTCCAATTTTTTCTTAAATGTCAAAATTGAGCACGCGTTCACCACTGAAGCTGGAAGCTCATTCTACTCTCCCACCACCCCCTGTGTGAAGAAGTCCCCACTAATATTACCTTTGAATTTTTCCCCTTTCACCCTAGTCCTCTAGTTTTATCTCTCCTAACCACAGTGGAAGAAAACTGCTTGCATTTATTTTATCTATACCCATCGTAATACCCTGAGGTGATACAACCACCAGCCTACTGCAGGGGATGATCTCTGTACCTGCAGGAAGACCACCTAAGGACTGAATCCTCCTGGCCAACTCCCAATCAGCCAACCTGAATAGACCCCCTAGGGGGCTGACTCCACCTGGCCGGCTGTCAATCAGCTGACCCGAATATAGATCTGCGCCGGCCCCTCCTGAGCCAGTCACACGGGAGCCATCGAAGTATGAAGTGGTGTTCAGACTTTTACTGGAATACAGTCTTTTGAGTTTTCTGTTTGCTTGTTGCTACCTCAGCGCACCACATACCCCAAAATATCCTTTGATATTTATGAACTCTTTCAGCATTGCATCTATTGTTGTTGGTACATACATATTTGGCTGCAGCAACTGAGAATTTCAGTGACCTGCCCATTGTGCTTACCTACATTCAGGACAAGAAAAAAGTGCTGAGGGTTGTTGACTCAGTCTGTGACATCACGGGCACCAGTTTTCACTCCACAGGTGTCTGAAGAAAGCCGCCTCTATCCTCAAGGACACCCATGCCCTCTTCACTCTGGTGCCGTCAGGAAATAGGTACAGAAGCCTGCAGACGAGCCCTCAGTGGCACAAGGACAGCGTCTTCTTCTCTGCCATCAGATTCCTGAATGATAAACCATAGACACTGCCTTACTTTGTCTTTTTACTTTACTTACACTAACTTTATTTATCTTGTAATGCAGTTTATTTAAATGTTTCCACCATGACGCTGCTGAAAAAGAACGAATTTGGGGACTTGTTCATGTCACTATATTCTGTTCCTGATCCTCACTATCAAAGCACATTGAGCACAGGGGGCGGTGAGTCCATGGAAGGAGGTAACATTAGAGATGGCGCAATAACAATCTTTAAATGACATGGGTTGGAAGTGCTTCGAGGGATATGGGCAACACATAGCTCAGGTAGACAAAGACAAGTTGAGGCGAAGGGCCTATTTCCATGTTGGAGAATTATGTTTTCAAGATGTTTTAGAATTGGCTTTCAATTCTTCTTCCCTCTATCTCGGCATTTCCTGGGGGGGGAACAATAAACATTTTTCCTGGGAAAAAAGCATTTTTAATGTTTCAGTAGCTCTGCAGACGAACAGCTCAATTAATAGAGACAGGGTAGATGTTGTGCAATCGCACAAGAATAGAGTGGCCAAATTCCGCTGGGAGCATAGAGATTAGAAGCTCTCAGGTCCCCCCCCCCCCCCCCCCCCACCCACTTACCCCTCTATATTGTTTCCTTCTTCTCGAAGGCCCCCTTCTTTAAACATTACCAGAATACTGGAAAATACAGACCGTTGCTTATCAGTTTTCCTTTATCTTTTGCTCTGAACTCTTCCAGGCTCTTGTTTCCTGTGTTTCTCCAGCTGATCAACTTTGATCTGTTTATATTCCAGACGTTACTTCTGTTGCTAGCACAGCCTGGCGGGGATGAAGGAAGGGTGGTTGGGGGATGGGGGGGGAGGTGGCGGGGTTTTAACAGAGAAATGGATGGGTGGGAAGGAAGCAGTAGTGGTTGATAAAATACTTCGCAAGACCCAGTGATCGGGGTCTTGTAACTTTATCTCACTTGCGTTTCAACCTGTTTGTGATGTTTCATGGAACTGCAGCTGGTGAACAGAAACCTGCACTCTAACAGTCTGTAATATTTCCCTCCCATTAGAGTACCACATACATCATTCATCATCCTCCACTCACAACACTTTGAAGAGCTTTGACGTCACACGGCGCTGGAGAAATGGAGCCATTCTCTGCCAGTGGAACCATTTGGGACACAGATAAATGACTTGGCTCTGATCATTGATCAAAAGAGGGAAGAAAAATGGAAAGCAATGAGGGTGATCAAGGTTAAAACGGACAAATGTAAATCCCTTCAGAGAGAAGAGCATGACATCAAAGTTCCAGTGATTTAAACACTGCCTTGAAAGTGCAGGAGATCTAAAATGAAAACAGAGAAAGCTGTAAATATTCAGCGCTCGATATTGCTAACATGGCAATAGGGCTGAATTTCCTCTTTTCACATGTAAACAATGCTCAAATTGAAATGTTCAGGAGCTGAACCTGGACAGTATGTCAGGTCATTTAAATGCCTTAACAAAGGATTTAATTTAATTTTAATTTTTTTTAAATTTAGACATACAGCACGGTAACAGGCCCTTCTGGCCCATAAGCCTGTGCTACCCAAATATCCCAACCCTTCACGGAGAGTAAGTGTTGAAAGTGGGATAACTTGATGTTGTTTGGTTGGTGTCTGCCTAGATTTAATGTAAGGTGCTATATATTGTTCAAGTTTTCCACCATCTACAGTCTCTCTTTTTAAATTTTAACTGTAGACATGCAGCACAGTAACAGCCCCTTCCACCCAACTAGGCCGTGCCGCCCAATTACACCCAATTGACCAACAACTCCTGTACATTCTGAAGGGTGTGAGGAAACTAGAGCACCGGGAGGAAACTCAAGCAGACATGGGTAGAACGTGAAAACTCCTTACAGGTGGCGCCGGATTTAAACCTGGATCACTGACGCTGTAATAGTGTTACGCTAACTGTTGTGTTAACCATGCTGCCAAGATGCAGGTGACTGAGGGGATAAGGAGATCAAGAGATGAGTGTCACAGTAGGAAATGAAAAAAACTGCAGCTGAATTTTAACCAAAAGCAAGCATGTTTGCATTGGAATCAGTTCCACCAATCCATTTATACAAATGTAAAAGCATTGTTGCGAACGTTGAGCAAAAGTTGCAAACATTTCTGGGGTAAAGACCAGAAGAAGAGAATATTCATGAGCATGTATCAGATAGTGCAGCCTGAGTAATCCTTACAACCCACCCATCACATTTTTGGGATAGAGGAAAGTAATCTGGGTTGCCAATAAATAACAAGTGGATGATGGACTAAAATAATTAACCTACGATGTCAATGGTTTATGGTTGTGGGCTCTTCCCGTTCATGTAAATGAATCAAAAGGGAACCTTGATTACTAAACAATTCAATTCATTCTGTGTTTTCCTTGCTTCCAAGCAAATGTGTTACAAATACCAATATGGAGTGAATAGCTTTGCGTTGCATGCTATCTAGGCCTACATGGAATAATTCCAATAAAAATCACGGAAAATAAACAGGTAAAAAATATGGAATTTTAAAATTAGTGCACCTCACCTTTAGTTTGCCAATCAGGCAACACATAGTCTCAAGCAACCAGAAAATTCACTTATCCAGCATCTACAAATCTCCATAGGTGCTGGATACCAGGAATTTTAATGTATATTAGCACTATGAACTCAATCAGAAACCGATACGTGGAAGTAAATAACTGAGTCCAAGTCAAGAGTTATGACCATGTCAGAATAGGAGGAATCATACAGAAACCCAGATGGACACAAGGAGAATCTATGTATTTTCTTCTGAATATTCAGAGTGTTTTAATTCAATTAAGCATCCGATTGTAATGTAATTTTAGAGATACAAGATGATAACAGGCCCTTCCAGCCCACAAGGTCACACCACCTGAACATATGCTTGTGACCAATTAACCTACTAATCCTGTGCGTTTTTGGAAGGTGGGAGGAAACCAGAGCACCCAGAGAGAACATAAAACTCCTTTCAGACAGCACTGGATTCAAACCCAGATCACTGGTCCTGTAATAGTAGCGCTAACTGCTATTTAGAGTGCAGTTGATTTTTTAGTTCCTATAGAGTTTTATATAAAAATTAAAGATCTTTTGATACCTCCATTTATGGAAGTAATAATCAAGCATTGGAAACACATTCTCTCCTGGATTCTTTTTTAACAGCAATTATTACAGTAATACCCAAGAAAGATAATTTATTGAAACTAACTTCATATGGACTGATTTCATTATTAAATGCTGATTATAAGATATTAGCCAAAATATTAGCAAATAGATGATAAGATATCTACCAAAGTTAATAAATATGATTCACATTGGATTTGTTAAAAATAGGAAATCCGCAGATAATGCGGCAAAGTTGATTAGTTTGATACATTTAGTTCAAAAAAGAGGTGATTTAAGTTTTGCAGTGGCTTTAGATGCAGAAAAAGTGATAGATTAGAATGGGATTTTTATTTTTAAAGTCTTAGAGATATTTGGGTTAGGGTCAACATTTATTTATTGGATTAAAATAATATTTAAGAATCCAACTTCGAAAGTAGTGACTAATGGTCGAATTTCAACAACTTTTCGATTGATTAGATCAAGTAGACAAGGTTGTGCACTGTGGCCTGCTTTATTTGCTGAATTACTAAGACAGGATTTTAAAATAAAGGGTATTAAAGTGAATTATGATGAACATAAAATAAGTATGTCTACAGATGATGTTTTGTTTTATTTAACAGAGCCATTCAGAATATTCAAACTTGTATTTAAACTCTCTGTTTCCTGCCAATCCTGTAATACCACATGCTCTTATCTTGTTATGTAGCCTCATGTGTGGCACCATATGCCTTCTAAAAATCCAAATGCACAGTATCCAATGCATCTCCCTTATCCAGCCTATTGTCACTTACTCAAAGAGTCCCAATAGTTTTGCCAAGAAAGATTTTCCCTGAAGGAAACCATGCTGGCTTTGGCCTATCGTGTCACGTGCCCCCAAGTACTCTGTAACCTCATCTTTCACAATCGACTCCAACATCTCCCAACCACTCATGTCAGGCTAACCAGGCTATAATTTCCTTTCTGCTGCCTCCCTCCCTTCTTGAACAGTGGGTGACATTGGCGATTTTTCAGTCCTTTGTGACCATGCTAAAAGATGGTTACCAATGCTTCCACCATCTCTATTGTTTCCTCTTTCAGGACCCAAGGGTGCAATTCATCTGGTCCAAGACACTTATCCACCCAGCTACTCACAGCACCTTCATAAGTGGTGGGTGTACAGAATGCATTACCAGTAATGGTGAGAGAGGCAGGTACAATAGGACCTTTCAAGGGGCTGTGAGATCGGTACATCTAACGGAGAAAAATGGCGTAGGGAAATTTGAGGCAGTTGTTGGAGTAGGTTATTGGGTTAGACAAGACTGTGGGCTAAAGGATCTGTACTTCCATAAGTCTTGTCTGCATCATCTCCAGCTCTGAAATATGAGGACCAAAACTGAACACAATACTCTAAATGTGGCCTCATTAACAATTGCAGCATGATCTGTCAACTTCTGTTCTCAATACTTTTACTGATGAAAGCCTATGTGTCGAAAGCCATTTTGATAATCTTATCCACCTGTGATAATTTTTTTAAAATGATGGCACTGGTGGAGCCACTGTAAAGTCAGTACCGCTGCTGGAGCAGACCCGGGAGAGTCTGCACAGAAATGTTCAACCACCTGGTCCTAATGCCAGTGGCTCTGATCGGGTGTTAAACAGCCTGTTAGAGGAGCCAATGGAGTTTTTAAAGTAACTCCTGTAACCATAGGTCTATGTCCAATATGGCAGAACGAGTGCTTGCCAGCGGGATGCGATGTTGCAGAAACAGCGGACCCGCGAGGTGCACCAGAAATGGGGAGAGCACCCCCTCGTGGAGAAGGAAAAATGGAGACACCCTGTGGCAGCAGACCAGCAAGGGGCTCATCGGCAGAGGGACCCACACAGGCTGTGGGTGACTTGGAGTCAGGGGACCCTCATGTGCTGCAAATTACTGGAGGTTGACTCATAGGAATCAGGTATTGGAGCTAAGATTCAAAAAGGCGCTAAGGGCAAGAAGGGCTCCTGAAGGGCCTCAGGTGCTAAAGGTTTCCCGACCATGTCGGAGGTTTGGATCTGGAGTTCAGCTTGGCGTTGAGATCGAACAGGAGTCTGCATGGCTGCAGAGGCTGTGGGAGCACTAGAGGTGAATCCACGGACACTCAGTGACTCTGAAGGGAGTCTCTTTTGCTTCTCTTTCTCTCATACTGCAAGGGGAACCAAGTGACATTAATAGCTACTCTTTGCCCTATGGCAGGCAGAAGGCAATATTTTGTAACATTACAAGTTTGTATTATTACATGACAAAAAAAAGGAATCATGAGTTATAATTATCAAAATGTGTAAATTTCTGCACAGACCATACAAGAGGCCAACACTGAACCAAGTCCCTTCTGCTGAGAGGCAACTGCTCCACCAGCAAATTGTTTGTACTCTTCGATTCAGTAGCACCGTCCAAAGAGATGATAGGCCTAAAGGAAGCTGAGCTGGTAGACAGTACGGGAAAAGTTCTCGCCAGAAAGCCTGGCACACTGACTGCCTGAAAGAATTCTCAATCCAAGAGATGTCTTCGTTTTCTGAATGAATGGTGTTGCTGAACCAAGGGGTACAAACAATTTATGAATGAACCTTTCATCTCCCCCTGCAATTCACCCTTCTGCTTCTGCGCAATTACTGCCAAGGGACAAGGCGAGTCAGCTGTGGCGTGGAAGGAAGGAGAAAGGGATGCAAACAAATCTTGACTTGTTGCAGCTGCTATTATTTGCCAAGAACCCCTCAGGACATGGCCAAAGACAGCTAGCAGGCAATGGAGCGTTATTGTTTCCTGCTATCTGAGAAATTGAATTACGGGAACTGGATTCATGAGCTGAGGCGACATCAACTGTGGCTGTTTACTCTAATCAGTACTCCACATCTCACTTACACTGGTATACGCCACGAACATCACAGTGCGTGACTAATTGGATACAACCACATCTAATTACGCGTTCTTAAACTGGAGAAAATTTAATTGTTTCGCTGCAGTCATCTCTGTGCCAGAAGACAAAGCCCTTATTTAATCTAATGCTCTGGGCACAGAAGCAGTTGAACTGCAGTTGAGCATGGCAGAGTGTCGACTGGAGGTCAAGGGATAGCAGGCAAAATGGAAGGTGTTGAGGAAGCAAATGATTGAAGTGTGGACGAGAGGGGAATCAAGTAGACACTCACAGAAGACTTTAGATGCTGGAATTGGGAGCAAGAAACCAAAGGTCATGCTCGCACACCATCTTCATGTTTGTTGAGCAATATTGGCTCCTATTTAAACAATCCCTGCATTTAAAAATCCTTTTGTTTTCTGCTTTCTTGGCATGTCTCCCATTCTTATTATCTGTTGTCCCATCCAGCATCAAAATCCCTTATTCTCATCTCAGCTTCCCCTCTCCCCCTAACCCCCTCCACCCTCCGAAACCACTTGCTCATTCTCAGATTTAATCATTCCAACCCTGCTAACTATGTAGTCAGCTGCCAAGACTCTGGGATTCATGCTCTAAACTCTCCACCTTGTTAGAACATAAGAAATAGGAGCAGGAACAGGCCATCTGGCCTGTCAAGCTTGCTCCGTCAATTCAATAAGATCATGACCTATGTGACAATAGGCTCATCTCCACCTATCTGCACTTTTCCTTACTTCCATAACCCTTAGTTCCCCTACTATGAAAAACCATTGATCCATCCCTGTCTTAAATATGTTTACTGAGGTAGCCTCCACTGCTTCAATGGGCAGAGAAATCCATCAATTCACCACTCTCCAGGAAATGCAGTTCCTCCTCATCTCCATCCTAAATCTACTACCCTGAATCTTGAGGCTATGTCCCCTAGTTCTGATCTCACCTACCAGTGGAAAAAACTTACTTACTTCTATCTTATCTTTGCCATTCAAAGTTTCATACGTTTCTACATGATCCCCTCTCATTTTTCTAAATTCCAGTGAGTGTAATCACAGGCGACTCAATCGCACCTCATAGGCTAAACCTCTCCTCCCTGGAATCAACCTGGTGAACCTCCTCTGTACTTTCATGCCTTGAAATCTAGGCCTTTGATTCATTCCTTGGTCATGCGTTCAAATGTTCCTTGTCTGGTGTCTGGTGTCAGATTTTGTTTGATCCCACTCTTGAGGCATTTTATCACATCAAAATTGTTCCAGGCATACAAGCCATTGACTTAAAGGCATTTGTCAACCATGTCCCTGTGCCTGGAAGAAACTGTCACAGGTTCATAAAATTATTTTATTCTACAATCTAAGCAACAAGTGGCTGTCGGAGGGGAGTAGTTCTTTGTGTTACAGGCTGCATCCAGTGAAAATGTGCCATAGAAACATAGAAACATAGAAGACAGGAGCAGGAGTAGGTCATTCGACCCTTCAAGCCTGCTCCGCCATTCAACGAGATAATGGCTGATCTTAAAGTTCAGTACCCCGTCCCCGCCTTCTCTCCGTAACCTTTAATACCCTTATACTGAAGAAATGGATCTCATTCCCTCTTAAATAGATTTAATGAACCTGCCTCTACTGCCCTCTGTGGCAATGAATTCCACAGATTCACCACCTTCTGGGTCAAGAAATTCCTCCTCATCTCGGTCCTAAATGGTTTGCCTATTATCCTCAAACCATGGCCCAGGG
Source organism: Narcine bancroftii (assembly GCF_036971445.1). Taxonomy (NCBI): domain Eukaryota; kingdom Metazoa; phylum Chordata; class Chondrichthyes; order Torpediniformes; family Narcinidae; genus Narcine; species Narcine bancroftii. The sequence continues at coordinate 144,995,314 of NC_091469.1, forward strand.
TTCTGGATTTTCCCATCCTTGGAAACATCCCATCTGCATCCATTCTGTCCAGTCCTGCCAGAATTTTATATGTCTCTATGAGATCCCCTCTCAATCTTCTAAACTCCAGCGAGTACAATCCCAATTTGCGCAATCTTTCCTCATAAGTCATTCCTGCCATTCCAGGTATCAGCCTGGTGAATCGCCTCTGCACTCCCTCCATTGCAAGAACATCCTTCCTTAGATAAGATGACCAAAACTGCACACAATACTCCAGGTGGGGTCTCACCAAGGCCCTGTACAGCTGCAGTAAGATATCCTTGTTCCTATACTCAAACCCTCTTGATATGAAGGCCAACATACCATTTGCCTTTTTAACCGCCTGCGGTACCTGCATGCTCGCCTACAGAGACTGGTGTACAAGTACCCCTAGGTCTCTCTGCACTTCCCCATCACTTAATCTATTGCCATTCAAATAGTAATCTGCCCTCCGGTTTGTATTACCAAAGTGGATAACCTCACATTTATCCACATTGTAGTGCATTTGCCATGTATCTGCCCAGTCCCTCAATTTATCCAAATCACACTGGAGCTTCCTGACCCCCTCTTCCATGCACACAACCCCTCCTAGCTTAGTGTCATCTGAAAATTTGGAGATATTACATCCAATCCCCTCATCCAGATCATTAATGTAAATTGTGAACAGCTGGGGTCCCAGTACAGATCCCTGTGGCACCCCACTGGTCACCGCCTGCCACTCAGAAAATGAGCCATTTATCCCAACTCTCTGTCTTCTACCTGCCAGCCAGTTCTCAATTCACATCAATACTTTGCCCCCAATCCCATGAGTCTTGATTTTGTCAGCCAGTTGTTTATGCGGGACCTTATCGAAGGCCTTTTGGAAGTCCGGGTACACCACATCCATGGCTCTCCCCCATCTATTTTACCTGTCACCATCTCAAAGAATTCCAATAGATTTGTCAAGCACAATTTACCTTTTGTAAATCCATGTTGACTCCGTCCGATCCCTTCTCTGCTAGTCATATGCTCCGCTATTACATCCTTAATAATGAATTCCATCATTTTGCCCACTACTGATGTAAGGCTCACCGGCCGATAATTCCCCGCTTTTTCTCTACTCCCCTTTTTAAATAGTGGGGTAACATTAGCTACCCACCAATCCATGGGTACTGATCCTGAGTCTATCGAGTTCTGGAAAATAATTCTTAAAGCATCTGCTATCTGAATGGCCACTTCCTTAAGTACCCTAGGATGTAGATTATCAGGCCCTTGGGATTTATCTGCCTTCAATCCCATCAATTTCCCCAAGACCATGTCCTTAGAGATACTGATTTCTTTCAGTACCTCCCTTGCATTAGTCTCTATGTTTCCCAACATCCTTGGGAGGTTATTTGTATCCTCTCTTGTAAAAACAGAACTAAAGTAAAAATTTAATTGGTCTGCCATTTCCTTATTCCCCATTATATATTCCCCTGATTCCAACTGCAAAGGACCTACTCTGGATTTCACCAATCTTTTCCTCTTGACATATTTATAAAAGCTTTTGCAGTCGGTTTTTATATTTGCCGCAAGCTTACTTTCGTAATTTATTTTTGCTCTCTTGATTAATCCCTTTGTCCTCCTTTGGTGCATCTTGAACTGCTCCCAGTCTTCGGTTGTGGTACTTTTTTTGGCCAATTGATATGCTTTCTCTTTGGACCTAATGTTGTCTCTAATTTCCTTTGTTATCCACGTTCGAGTCACCTTTTTTGGTTTATTTTTATGCCAAACCGGTATAAACGATTTTTGCAATTTCTCCATTAGATCTGTGAATGCTTTCCATTGTCTATCCACAGTCAACTCCCCCATAAACATCACCCAATCAATCTTACTCAACTCCCGTCTCATACCATCATAATTCCCTTTATTTAAATTCAGGACCTTAGTCTCGGTTTTAATTTCATCACTCTCCATGTCGAATGAGAATTCGATCATATTGTTAAAACAATGAGGTGCATCAGTTTTAAAGAAGCAGTCATTAAAAATGTACTGCCTTGTTACTGGATTAAATATTGGTCCATTGCCATTGTATTAAGTGTGGGTTTGCTTATTAAAGTTCAAAGTTCAGATTTATGCTTAGCGAACATACATGACATAACATAGAGCCCTGAGATTTTTTTTTCCCTGTGGGCCATGTAGTGTAAACAAAAATTATACTCAGGAAAAGAAACCTACAAAAGAGAGAACTGTAAACGAGAAGGCAGTCTGCACAAACTGTGGAGTACACTAAATAAATATTCAATAATAAATAATGTGCAAAATATGAATCCTTTAACGAGTCTATGATTAAGCTTGCTGTTGAGGAGTCTGATCGTGGAGGGGTGGCAACCTTGAACCCGGTGGTACGAATCTTGTGGTACCTTTACCTCTTCCCCAAAGGCAGCAGCGAGAACAGAGCATGTCCTGGATGGTGTGGATCCTTGATGACTACTGCTGCTCTCCGATGCCACTGTTCCATGTTGATTTTCACGATGATGGGAAGAGGTCTAGCTCTGATGCATTGGGCTGTGTCCTCCACCTTTTGTAGGCCTTTCCACTCAGGGGCATTGGTGCCCCCATACTAGGCCGTGATGCAGCCGGTCAGCACACTTTCCACCTGTAGAAGATTGCCAAGGTTTTTGATGTCATAACAAATGTCTGCAAGCTTCTGAGAAAGTAGAAGGCGCTGTTGTGCTTTCAACACAATGACATTGTTGAGCCGATGAAAGGCTCTCTGAGATAGTGACTCCCAGAAATTTGTGAAAGTGTTTTTTAAAGAATCATCACATGCTTGGGTCCTGAAATCATAATTACCCCTTGGTTAGACTACAGTGTAGATCCACCAGACACATACCTGACCCTAAGAGTTAAATTATTCCAGAAACTGGGTTTATGTTGAGAACATTACATGCCCTTTGGCCCATGATCTGCCAACCTCCAGCATGCTTGTGTACTGCACTTTGTAAAAGACTTCAGGACAAATTTGAATAAGAACATTGAAGCCTCTACCAAAGGGGAACAGCATAGATTAATTAATATAATTATTTTGATGCTCCAGTTTCTACGCATATTAGAACATTAGAGCACAGTACAGGCCCTTCAGACCACAATGCTGTGCTGACTTATATAAACCTACTAAACAATCTCAACCTTTCTTACCTCATACCTATAACCCTGTATTTTTCTTGCATCAATGTATATGTCAAAGAGTTTTTTAAATGTCCCTACTGTAACCACTACCACCCTTGGCAATGCATTCCAAGCACCCACTGGCCTCTGTGTAAAAAAACTGACATCCCCCTGAAAGTTTCCTCCCTTCAACTTGTACAGATGTCTTGTACTCTTGCCCCAGGAAACAGGTGCTGGCTGTCTACCCGATCTATGTCTCTCATAATCTTGTAGACCTATTTTAAGTTATCTCTCATCCATCTTCACTCCAAAGAGAAAAGCCATGGCTCTGTTAACCTTGTCTCATTGATATGTTCTCCAATCCAGACAACATCCTGGTAAATCTCCTCAGCACCTTCTCTAACGCATCCACATTCTTCCTGTAATGAGGTGACCAGAACCGAACTCAATATTCCAAGTGTAGTCTAACCAGTGTTTTATAGAGCTGCAACATTAGCTCATGAATCTTGAACTCAATGCCCCGACTAATGAAGGCCAGCAGGCTATAAGCCTTCGGCAGTTGTACAAGGCCCTGTTGAGACCACACCTGGAGTATTGTGCCCAGTTCTGGTCTCCTAATTTGAGGAAGGACATTCCCATTATTGAGGGATTGCAGTGTAGGTTCACAAGGGGTTCCAGGGATGGTGGGATTGACCTATGCCGAAAGGTTGGATAAAATGGGGTTGTATATGTTGGAATTTAGAAGGATAAAGGGAGATATGATTGAGGTATATAAGATTATTAAGGGATTGGACATGATAGAAACTGATTACATGTTCCCAGTGTTGGAGGAGACAAGCACTAGAGGCCATAGTTTAAGAATACAGGGAAGGCCCTTTAGAACAGAGATGAGAAGAAAGAATATTACCCAGAGAGTTGTTGGTCTGTGGATGGTTTGCCGCAGAGGGTGGTATAAGCGGGTTCTCTGGATAAGTTCAAGAGGGAGTTAGATAAGGGTTTTGTGGACAGGGGGATTAAGGGTTATGGGGAGAAGGCAGTGACAGGGTACTGATAGTGGAAGATCAGCCATGATCTAAATGAATGGCAGTGCTGGCTCAATGGGCCAAATGGCCTACTCCAGCACTTATTGTCTATTGTTACTTCCAAATAATGTAAAACTTGAATCAAAATACTTCTGTCTATCAAAATCTATCAGTCTTTGAGTTAAGGTTAACTGTGGACCCAACATTTATTGTCAGTTTAAAGCAGAGTAACACATTTTTTCTCCTTTTGTATATGTAGATATTTCCTCATTTTACTCCTGAAAGGCTTAGACAATAGACAATAGGTGCAGGAGTAGGCCATTCAGCCCTTTGAGTCATGGCAGATCATCCACAATCAGTACCCTGTTTCTGCCTTCTCCCCATATCCCTTGACTCTGCTATCTTTAAGAGCTCCATCTAACTCTTTCTTGAAAGGATCCAGAGAATTGGCCTCCACTGCCTTCTGAGGCAGAGCATTCCACAGATCCACAACTCTCAGGGTGAAAAAGTTTTTTCTCAACTCCATTCTATATGGCCTACACCTTTTTCTTAAACTGTGGCCTCTGGTTCTGGACTCCCCCAATATCAAGAACACTTTTTCCTGCCTCTAGTGTGTCCAATCCCTTAATGATCTTATATGTCTCGATCAGATCCCCTCTCATCCTTCTAAATTCCAGTGTATACAAGCCAGTCACTCGTATCTTTCAACATATGACAGTCTTGTCATCTTGGGAATTAACCACATGAACCAATGCTGCACTCCCTCAGTAGCAAGAATGTCCTTTCTCAAATGTGGAGACCAAAACTGCACACAATACTCCAGGTGTGGTTTCCCCAGGGCCCTGTACAACTGCAGAAGGACCTTTCTGCTCCTATATTCAACTCCACTTGTTATGAAGGTATGTTGATATGTATGTATGACTATGTATGTGTAGCTGGCCTGCCCATTAATGACTCGCTCCCTAGTAACTCCTCCCCTTGTGATCCAGCCATAAAGGTTGACCTCCATCTCCCTGTCCTTCATTCGAGGGCATGGAATCGAGTCACCCACAATCTAAAGTGACTTTGGAGTTATTGATAGAGCATATCAGAAGGCCATCATGCCATTAGTTTTCTTTACTGCCAACTGTACCTGCATGCTTACTTCAGTAACCAATGAATAAGTGTATCTAGATCTTGTTGTACTTCCACTTTTCCTAACTTGACACCATTCAGATAGTAATTTGCCTTCCTGTTCTATCCTCCAAAGTGGAAAGAAAATTTATCCACATTAAACTGCATCTGCCATGCATCTGCCCACTCACCCAACCTATCTAAGTCACCCTGCATTCTTATAAAATCCTCCTCACATTTCACACTGCCACCCAGCTTTGTTCCGTCTGCACATTTCCTAATGATTTTTTAATCTCTTCATCTAAATCATTAATATATATTGTAAATAGCTATAGTACCCCACTAGTCACTGCCTGCCTTTCTGAAAGGGACCCATTAATTCCTACTATTTGTTTCCTGTCTGTCAACTAACATTCTATCCATGTCAGTACCCTACCCTCAATGCCACATGCTCTAATTTTGCCAACCAATCTCTTATGTCAGACCTTATCAAAGGCTTTCTGAAAGTCCAGGTACACTGGCTCTCCCTTGTCCACTTTAATAACTACATCCACAAAAAATTCCATAAAATGATTCAAGCATGATTTCCCCTTTGTAAATCCATGCTGACTCGGACCAATCCTGTTACTGCTGTGACAGATTATGTTAGATTTTATATTGTATATAGATATGTTCTAAAGGAGGTAAATTGTGGCAGGTTTTTTTAGTGTAAATCACATACAAACACTTCAAAACAGATCTCATTTAAAATGCCAGAGCTCTGCTTAAGTCAGACAGTCCAGGCTCTGAGTACCTTTGTAAAACTTTTGAACAAGCTGACAAGCTTGTGGAAAACCCCATTTGGAAGTTGGGATGTGAGTTCTTAGTTCAGCCTGCTCAAAGCCCTTGTGGTCCACACAAGAGGAGAGGACTGGCTGCATAATGTTTCACTTGAAATAAGGGAAACAAAAAGGAGCTCAGTGGTGACCTGAAAGAAAGAGGTTATCATCTGGAAAACTCTAATGGGGCAAGTTTCTTCAGCAAGTCAATGAAGTAGCTGATCAGAAGGAATCAGTTGTGGGTGTCCAATGACAACAAATATCTCTCTGAAAACTGAGAAGAACCTTCCCGAATGGTAACCATTTGCCTTTCAAGCACAAAAGCCTGGTGAACATCATAAATGTTAAGTTCTGTACCTGATACCGGTGAACTTGGAGGAGTGAGAATTGAGATTGGACTTTGAATCAAAGAACTTTTCTGAACTTACATACACATTACATACATGTGGGCTTAGAATTAGAAGGGGATTAATTTAGGTTAAGTTAATAGTAATAAGTTAGAGTTTGATCCTGTTTTCATGTTTAAAGATAATTAAAAGCAACTTTTGTTTAAGCAACAATTTCTCTTGGTGAATTTTTATTGCTGCTGGGTTTTGGGCTCCTCTGGACCCATAATATTCCTATCCAATTGTGCTACTATTTCATCTTTTATAATTGATTCCAGCATTTCCCCACAACAGGTTAACTGGTCTATAATTCCCTGTTTTCTCTCTCCCTCCTTTCTTAAAAAGTGGGATAACATTATCTACTCTCTAATCCATAGGAACTGATCCTGAATCTAAAAAATACATTGCAAAATTATTATCAATACATCCATGATTTCTAGAGCCACTTCCTTAAGTAAACCATCAGGCTCTGGGGATTTATCAGACTTCAGTCCCATCAGTCTACCCAACACCATTTTCTGCCTATTGTGAATTTCCTTCAGTTCTTCCATTACCCTAGGTCCTCTGTCCACTATTACACCTGGGAAATTGTTTGTTTCTTCCCTAGTGAAGACAGATCCAAACTACCTGTTCAACTCCTCTGTCATTTCCTTGTTCCCCATAATATTTTCACCTGTTTCTGTCTTCAAGTGTCCAATTTGATCTTAGCTATTTTTTTTCCTCTTCACATACCTAAAGAAGCTTTTATTCTCCTCCTTTATGTTCTTGGCTACCTCACCTTCGCACCTCATCTTTTCTCCCCTTATTACCTTTTTAGTTATCTTCTGTTGCTCTTTAAAAGTTTCCCAATCCTCTGGCCTCCAGCTCATTTTTGCTATGTTATACTTCCCGTTTATTCTTATACTGTCCTTCACTTACCTTGTCAGCCACGGTTGCTCCTTTCTCTCCTAAGAATATTTCTTCCTCCCTAGAATAAGCTGATCCTGCACCTCTGTATTATTCCCAGAAATACCTGCCATGGTTGTCCCACTGTTGTCCCTGCTGGGGTACCTTTCCAGTCAACTATGCCCAGCTTCGCCCTCATGTCTCCATAATCCCTTTTGTTCAACCGTGATATTGACACTTCTCATTTTCCCTTCTCCCTTTCAAATTGAAAATTCAAACACATCATGTTATTGTCACTACCTCCTAATGGCTCCTTAACCCTTGAGTTTCCTTTATCAAATCCAGTTCATTACACAATACTAAATCCAGAATTGCCTTTTCCCTGGTAGGGTCTAGTACAAGCTGCTCTAAGAATCCATTTCGGAGGCATTCCGCAAACCCCCTTTCTTGGGGTCCTGAACCAACCTGATTTTCCCAGTCTACCTGCATGTTGAAATCCCCCATAAAAGCAGTAGCATTACCTTTGCAAATTTCCAATTTTAACTCTTGATTCAGCTTGCACCCTATATCCTGACTACTATTTGGGGCCTGTAGATGACTCCCATTAAGGTATTTTCCCCCTTACAATTTCTCAGTTGTTATTCCATACTGACTCTCCACCTCCTGATTCTATGTCTCCCCTCGCAAGAGACTGAATTTAATTCCTCATCAACAGAGCCACCCCATCCCCTCTGCCCACCTGTCTTTCCTTTTGATTGGATGTATATGCTTGAATATTCATTTCCCAGCTCTGGTCCTCTTGCAGCCATGTCTCTGTTATTCCCACAACATCATACTTGCCAATTTCCAACTGAGCCTCAAGCTCATCCACATTATTAATTATACTTAATGCATTCATATATAATACTTTTAATCCATTACTTCCTATAGCACTTGGCTATAATCTCTGATCCCTTCCTGAGCTTTCGGTCTCATTAATTCTGTTGTCTTTCATAACTTTCCTTATTCTCTCTTTCCCTTTAACTCCATTCTTATATTTCCAGGTCATCTCCATTCCACCCCCACCCCCACCCCCAACTACTTAGTTTAAACACACCCATGTAGCAGTGGCTTGTTTCTAACATTTAGACACTGCTTCCTCCTAGCTTGAAGGAGGTTGCTCTATAGCCATCTCATTTCTTAAAACCTTCACTCAAATCACTGTTTAACATTTGAACTTAAGGGAACACAGCTTCTGCAATAATTTAACCCGTATGGTCTAGGATTAGAGTATGTAGAGTTATGTTCCAGATCAGCCACACTTGCTGCATCCCAATGTTCATTGGAGTTAATGGAGCTGATTTTGGTACCAGAAACCACTGCATGCCCAATGCTATACAGTGCATTCATTGATCATGCCAAGGTCACATTTCTTTCTCCTTTTTTTTCTACATAAGATAAAGATTAAGGGATACTTGAATGTTAGATAGATGATTTCAATTTCAAATTTATTGTGAGTGTACAGATATGACATCACATACAACCCTGAGATTCTTTTACCTGCAGGCAAGGCAGAATTATCATTTATTGGCAGTGTAAAATTAAACTGTCTCAATGTACACAGGTTAAAAAAAATGTAAACAAACTGACTGTACAATACAAAGAGAGGAAAAAAAATCAATAAAGTGCCAAATTAAGCATCCTTAAATAAATCCCTGCTTGAGTTTGTTCTTGAGGATCTGATAGGGGAGGGGTAGCAACTGTTCCGGAAACTTTGAGGTATGACTACACCCATACCGGACTGTGATGCAGCCATTCAACACACTTCCTGCTACAAATCTAGAAATTTGCCGAGGTTTCCGATGTCATACCATTCCTTCGCAAACTTCTGAGGAAGTAGGGGTGCTCATGTGCCTTCTTCACAATTGCATTAGTCCATTGGGTCAAGGAAAGATCTTCCGAGATAGTGACCCCTAGAAATTTAAATTTGATCACCCTCTCCACCTCTGATCCTCTGGTATACCCCTGGTTTTCCTTTCCTAAAGTCTACAACAGCTCCCATATCCTTGGTTTTGGTAATATTGAGAACAATGATGTTCTTGGTGCACCATTCAGCCAAATTTTCAATCTTCCTCCTGTATGCTGACTCATTGGCCCCTTATATGCAGCCCATGACTGTGCTATTGTTAGAAAATTTGTAAATGGTATTTTGTTATACCAAGCCACAGTCATAGGTGTAAAGCAAGCAGCACGGGGTGCTCAGGTGCTGATGGAGATTGTTGGAGAGATTTTCTTGCCAATCTGCACTGATTGGAGTCTGGAGGTTTGGAAAACCAGGATCAAGTTAGAGCTGAGTCCCAGGTTTTTGGAGTTTGCTGATCAGTTTTGAGGGGATGATCATGTCGAATTCTGAATAGTACTTGATAAAGAGCATCTGTTAAGACCATAACACAATTTGTCATTGGAGCAAAAATAGATTATTCAGCCAATCGATTCTGCCCCGCATTTAATCATGAGCTGATCCATTTTCTCACTTAGCCCCACTACCCAGCCTTCTTCCCATAACATTTGTTTCCATGGCTAATCAAAAACCTATCAATCTCTGCATCTTTTCTGTCTAGGTGTTCCAGAGTTTTGTGTAGAGCCAGAGAGATGGCATCTGTCATAGTCCTGCACTGCTGGTGTGCAAATGGGAATGGATCCATGTCACTGCCCAGACAAGAGCTGATATGCTTCAACAACAGCCTCTCAAAACATTTCATCACTGTGGGTGTGTGTGGATTGATAGTCATTTAGGCAGATTAGCACATTCTTTTTGGGCACCTGTACCATTGAGTCCTGTTTGAAGGACGTAGATAGCATGCCCTGTTGTAGAGAGATTTGGAAGATAGCCATGAATACATTGGCCAGTTGGTCAGCACAGGTTTTCAGTACTTGGCCAGGTACTCCACCAAGACTGGATGTTTTCTTTGGATTCACTCTACTGAAGGCAACCTGCACATCATCTTCGGATGCTGACAGCAGAGGATCATCAGTGGACTTTGGGGGTGTGCATTGGTTCTTCCTCAATGTGGTGAAAAAATCTGGCATTGAAGCTATTGAGCTCATCTGGGAATGAAGGTTTGCCATCTCCTTTTGCACTGGTTTTTGTTTTTTTTAGAGGTCATGTCATCTAGGCCCTGCCCCATTTGTTGGGTACCCTTCGTTGTTTCTATTCTTGTGCAGAATCTCCACTTCGCACGGGAGATGGTTTTTTGTAGGTCATACCTATTCTTCGAGTTGTGATCTGGATCTCCGGACTTAAATACCCGTGTTTTGGATTTCATTGTCCATCCACGGCTTCTGGTTGGAGAAAACCCTGTATGATATGTCCATTATGGCCCTGGTGTAATCATTCAGATCATCAGATCGTCAGATAAGTTATTGAACACTGCCCAATCCACTTACTCAACACAGTCCTGTAACTATCCTTCAGCTTCCTGTGACTACCTTCTTGCTGTCCTGATCTCTGGACGCTCTCTTTTTAGGCTCTGTCTGTACCCAGGCAGAAGGAGGACAGCCAGGTTATCTGACTTGCCAAAATGCAGTCTTAGGAAAATGAAAAGCCTTCCTTATCTTAATGTTGCAGTGATTGAATATGCTGGGACCTCTGGTACAGCAGGTTAAATGCTGGTGGTAGTTGGGCAGGGTTTATTGAGTCAGGTCTGGTTAAAGCCGTTGACTATGATTTTTGGTGTGTCGGGGTGGGCCATCATTGCTTAATGAATGAGTGTGTGAGAGCGGGACAGTTTAATAAGGTGAAAGATATAAGTGGCACAGCCACTGTGGGAGCAGCCATTGTGTGAGTGGATCAGAGTTAATGGTGAGTAAGGCTTTGGCAAAAAGAGGTAGAGACCAAGGTAAGACTGGTGAATTTTATTATTATGTGTTCTTTCATCTTATGTTTTGTACCAAATAGAACAGTCAGAGTGGCAACATAATTAGTGGAGTGTTCATCTTGTGAGATGTGGTAATTCTGGGAGCCTTGCCATCTCCCTGATAGCTACTGTATATCTGCAGGATGTGCATTGAGTTGCAGGTCCTTACAGACCGTGTTAGGGAAATGGAGCTGCAGCTCGATGACCTTCAGCTCGTATGGGAGAATGAAGAGTTCATAGATAGAAGTCACACCAAAGTTGCAGGAAGCAGGCATCTGGATGACTGTCAGGAAAGGGATAGCAAAAGCAAGCAGGCATGTAGCGGAGGAGGCAGCCCTGTGGCTGTCGTGGTCCTGTACTTACCTTCATCGGGGAGGAGGAGAGTGTGAGTGTCAGGATCACCCATGAGCCAATGAGAAGGTCAGAGGAGTTTGGGTAGGTGGTGTTTGGGTAGCTGATGGATGCAATATGCATAGTGAATAATAAAAAGAAAACCGACTTCATGGTGTGCTGGAAGAAACGAGTGAGTGTATATTTTATTTGTTTGTAAGCTGGGGTAAATCAGTGCCATTATATGGACATTCCCCTCAATAATAAGTTGTGAGGGGGACCTATCAGGTCAAACCCATAGTGATCATGGTCCTGTGACTCAGCAGGGAAGCAGGGAGAAAAAGAAAGAAGTAGTATTAGGTGATTCAATAGAGGAGCTGACAGGAAATACTATGGTTTGTTTTTTTTTTAGCCTCGCAGGTGTCTCAGATCAGGTCAATGATATCTTTAAAAAGGAGGGCGAGCAGAGAGAAGTCATGGTACGTTTTGGTATCAAAGACATAGGTAGATAAAAGGATGACATCCAATAGAGAGAAATCAAGGAGGTAGCTGGAAAGCTGAAAGACAGGATTGCTGCCTGTGCCATGAGTCAGTGAGGGTAAGAAAAGGATAATATAACATATGAATGTGTGGCTGTATAAATGGTGCAGGGAGCAGGGTTTCAGATTTCTGATTAATTGGGATCTCTTCTGTGGAAGGTATGATCTGTAAAAAAAAGATGGATTACACCTGAACTGGATGGTGACCAATATCCTAGCTGAGAGTTTTGTTAGAACTGTTGGAGAGGGTTTAAACAAATTTGGCAGGGGGGGTAGGAACCAGAGTGATGGGGCAGAGAATAGCACAAATGGTGGTAAGGTTGATGTGAGGAAAGACAGGCAGTCGAGGGAGCATAAATGCAATCGGATGGATAGATTAAAATGTGTTTACTTCAACACAAGATGTATTAGGAATAAGCAGGATGAACTTAGAGCAAAGATCAGTATGTGGAATTACCATGTTGTGGCCATTATAGAGAATTGGAGAATAGGAAATGTAGTACCCTTGTTTAAAAAAGATAATAAGGGAAACCTGGGAATTGTAGATGTGAGTCTTATATCAGCGGTGAATAAACTATTAGATTAGAAAGGATTCTTAAGAACAGGACCTTTAACCATTTAGAGATGTATAGTCTTCTCAGGGATAGTCAATATGGCTCTATGCAGGCTAATTCGTACCTCACAAACCTAATTGAGTTTTTTGAGGAAGTGACAAAAAGGTTTTGAGGGATGGGATCCAAGGAATCTTGGATGTGTGGATTCAGAATTGGCTTGTGTGTAGAAAGCAGAGGGTAGTAGTGAATGGAACATATTCTGCCTGGAGGTCAGTGACTCATGGAGTTCCACTGTATCTGTTTTGGGACCCCCTGCTCTTCATTAATTTTTTTAATAAATGACCTGGATGAAGAAGTAGAGGGATGGGTCAATTAGTTTGCAGATGACACGAGTGCCTTATAAATAGTGTGGAAGTTTGTCAAAGGTTATAAGAGGATATAGATAGGATACAGAATTGGGTGGAAAAGTGGCAGATGGAGTTCAATATGGATAAGAGTGAATGATGCATTTTGGAAGGTCAAAGGCTGAGTACATAGTTAATGACAGCATTCTTAACAGTGTGAAAGAATAGAGGGACTTTGGGGTCCAAAAACATAGATCTCTCAAGTTTGCTACACAGGTTTATAGGGTAGTTAAAAAAAAACTTATTGTATGCTGGCCTTCATTAGTCAGTGAATTGAATCCAAGAGCCATGAGGTGATGTGGCAATAAAACTCTGGTTTGACCACAATTGCAATATTGTGTTCAATTCTGGTCACCTCTATACAGGAAGGACGTGGAAGCTTTGGAGAAGATGATAAGGAGATTTACCAGGATGTTCCCTGAATTGGAGAATTCCATGAATTGAAAATAAGAGACCAAGGTTTTTTTTTTGAAGTGAAGAAGTGAAGAAGGATGAGAAGTGACTCAGTTTAAGATAGGGTGGATAATCAGCACCTATTTCCTGGGATGACAACTGCAAATACCAGAGGACATCTGTTTAAGCTGTGTGGAGGAAAGTTTACTCAGGGAGTGGTGGCAGATGTTTGTACAATGGTGATACTTAGAAGACTTAGATACGGGCATGAATGAAACAAAATGGAGGATTGTGAGTTTGAGAAAGGGAAGGGTTAGATTGTTGAGTAGGTTGTATAGGTTGGCACGACATTGTTGGTCAAAGGGGCTGTACTGTACTGTAATGTAATATGGCCGAAGTTTTGGAGAGCAAAATTAAGAAGCTCTTTCATGCTCATTTTCCTTTGTGAACTCCAGTATTATTATTCTTCCACTGTCCATCAACTTTCTACACAGATTATACCTGAACAGCATTAGAAGACTGAGTTTAAGAACCAGATTAATTTTGTGGCAAAAGGGGTATTAGCGAGAGATTACAGGAGTGATGAGTAAATGCAGGAAGGTTTGGAAATACTCAGCAGGTCAGTCAGCTTCAGTAACAGAGGTGACATTTCAGGTTGTTATTGATTTTTATGACGATACAATAAACCCACCTGCCCTTTCAACTTGGCATTAGGGATCCTGTGGCGCTATTCAAAAAAAATATCCCTTGTGGCTTGGTCAACAGATATCATTCTAGCAGATACCTGGGTGAGCTTGCTGTGAACAAATCTGCTGTAGTGCTTTCCATATTATAAGACCATAGTTCATAAAACATTGGAGCCTATCAAGTCTGCCCTGCTCTTGATCCACAGTGCTGGTCAGATCTTGAGTAATTAGTATGACTACCTTAATTAACTCTAGATATAGACTGATTTATTATAATTGTCTGCTCCAATTAAATCTCAAACCTCAAAATAAACATAAAAATGAACCAGAATTTTCTGATAGGTGTTTGAGGTGTGGTATAGATGTTGGTACCTTTTTACATTCCACCTGGTTATGTACAAAATTAAGACCCATTTGGATAGAATTGGGGGAGGTGTTGACAATAATTGTGGGGTGAACTTCCCTCTAGACCCGGAATTGTTTCTTCTGGGGAATTTGGCAGTTATAAAAGTTAACTTCCCCAGAAGTAAATCTAAATTTATTAAAATTGGCTTGTCAATAGCCAGGAAATGTATAGCGGTAACAAGGAAATCCGATTCCCTACTTCACATTGATTGTTGTAACATGGAAGTGCAAAGTTGTATTGCTTATAGTTTTAGGAAGAGACGTAGATGTTCGTCGAAATTTGGCAACTTCATTTAAATTACTTAAATGCCCAGGTTGTATCATTTATTTTGATATGTGTCCTTATTAGAAATTAAATACTTTTAAAGTGATGTGATTCTGAGATGTCGAACCTGGCTCCTCTTGCTTTCTCTTTTCTATTTTATATTTTTATCTTCCTCTATTCCCCGCTGTCTGTCCCCTTTTCTTTCAAATCTTGGGAGGTGGGGCTGGGAGAAGAGGGACTTCTTTCCTTTTTTTCAGGCCTTATAAATGTTTTTCTATGGTTTTATATTCAATGTATTATTGTTATTACATTAATTAAGTCTAATATTCTGCATTTTCTTAAATAAAATATTCAAAAAAAGCCTGCCCTGCCATTCATTCATGAGGTGATCCACTTTCCCATTCATCCCCATCGCCCAGCCTCACTCGCCGTAATATTTGATGCCCTAATATAATCTCTGTCTTTAATCTTTAATACACCCAATGACCTGGCCTCCACAACTGCCTGTGGCAACAAATTCCACAGATTAACCACACTCAGGCTGAAGAAATTTCTCCACGTTTCTGCTTTGAGTGGACACCCTCTAATCCTGAAGTTGTGCCCTCTTGTCCTACACTCTCCCACCATGGCAAACAACCTTTCAATATCTACTTTCTCCATGCCTTTCAACACTCAAAGTGTCTAAATGGGAGCCCCCTCATTCTCCTCATTTCCAGTGAATGCAGGTGAAGTCTTTCATTCCCAGAGTCATCTGAGCCAAAAACTGCTCCAACTGAAGACTCACCAGTGTCTTATAGAGCCTCAACATTATATGCCTACTCTTGTATTCTATTCCTAAATATGACAACAATCCAGGTATTCATCCCACTCCAAGGCAGTATGAATATGGATCTCTTTTCTCCCCCTTCCTCTTTTTCACCTTCCTCGCTCAAATTTCAAGGTCCCTTTTATTGTCACGTTGTCATACATTAAAAATGTAACATGCATGAATTAGTTTAACTTCTGTCTGCCATAAGGAAACCAAGAGTTACCATGAACATTGCCCGATTCCCCTGCCCTTTAGGAGAAAGAGAAGCAAAAGAGAATCCCTTTAGAGATACTGAATGACCATGCGGTGGCATCTGTGCGGAAACTGATGGTGTCACCCACCCCCCCCCCCCCACTCCATTGGACCTCCTCCTTACCAGACCATACAGAATCCTTAGTAGTGAGATGAACAGCTAGCAACATTAAAATTGCGCCTTTAAATTACAATATTTCAGCGTGTGCACAACCGCAAAGTGTGGAAAGAATAACACGTACCAGAGGTCGAAGTCGAAGACTGATTTATTGCACTGGCAGGCTCTCCTTATATTCTCTCCCTGCTGCAGACGACAGGGGTGACATCACAGCAGCGACGGCCTCGGATTGGTCGGCGTTCCTGCCATTGCTTATTATTTCCCACCATGCAAGTGGTCACCTGGGATAAAGGTCATTGGTCCCTGTGGGGTCTGCATGGTGGCCGCATTCATCAGCCATCTTGTGTAATGGATTTGTCCTGGTTAGCGTCCCGCTACAATATTATACTCAGAGCCTAAATGTAATATTTCTTAGATTGTATGAATACTTAAAAGAATGTTTTTTTTTAAATCTTTATACATCGGTGACAAAAGACAAAGGAGGAAAAACCCAACACCCAACCCCAACCCACCAATTTTCCCCTGAAACCGCTGCAAACGTGTCTGCCTGTCCCGCGTCGGACTTGTCGGCCACAAACGAGCCTGCAGCTGACGTGGACATTTACCCCCTCCATAAATCTTCGTCCGCGAAGCCAAGCCAAAGAAAGAAGAAAGAAGAAAAATACATCGAATTACAACATTGTTAGTTACAACATTAGTAGTAACTGAGTGGAAGCCTTTTTTTGATTTTTCTCCTTCTTTTCCTTTAATTATGACTTCGTTCCCAAAAATGTTATTGATATAGGTTCACAAATACTAATTATCACAATATTGTAGCTAAAACACCAGAAAATCTGTCCAAAACAGTGACTGTAAAAACACCAGCTGCAACGAAAACAACAGCGCGTGTCTGTAGTGCGTGCAGACAAAACCAGGTGATTTGAAACATAATTGTAATTGGCTAATCAATGACATTTCTGACCAGAGCACATTGGAAGGTTCAAAAAGTTAATTAGCATTGAGTTTTAGTCTTGTCAGGTAGATGGGGTTACAAAAAATGTTTTTGTTGTTATAACTAACTACAGGGATATTTTTGTAAAAATATAATTAATTTCTGCTGATACACTGCACAAAAAATTTTACAGACTGTCATTTTGATGTCACCACCTCCGATGGTATCACCCAGTGAGGTCCACTTCCTTCCCCACCCCACCCCCCCCACATCCCCCAATGATGCCAGTGTGATTCGCCTCAGCACTTTTGCAGCTTCTGAAGCCACACAAACTCCTATTCGATTCATTGGGTTCTTCCGTAATGTCATGAGATTCCTACCAAGCTCAGGTTAAAATGACTTCAATGCAAATGACTTCAATGCAAATGCAGAGTAAGATCCCCCTTTTAATGAGAAACAGGAGAATGTCTGTCTCTCATTCTCTAATTAACAACCAACTAACGAGACTGCAACATCTGACTTACGGACAACTCATACTTACAAATGGACTACGAGTGGTTTCAGCGGTTCATCAGCTCGAGGAAGGAGAACACTGTCCGCCATTTTAAGTCGGATCACATTGTCATTAACACTGTATTGAGTGTGTAACATTGTATTTGGCTTAAATTAAAATGATATACTATATTATCACAAACATTTGACTAACTGACGCTAAATAAGAATCGTATGTACCTGTTCCGACTTACCTACAAATTCATCTTAAAGACAGACTTAGGAATGGATCTCGTTCCTAACTGCCTGCACTTCAAAGTCACACTCACTGGGATCTTGGTTGCAGGTCACTGATCACAAGACTAAAAAATAGAATCCTACCATTTTGTTTCTCTGAAAGAACAAATTAATCTCCGTGATTTGCACCGTTAGGTTATTAAGGACCGTGTGCAAATTCAGTAATTATTCTTTGTCATAGGTCAAAGATTCATATGTGGGTGGAGATGAACAGTAAGAAATCGAGGATCATCCACTCATAATCTCTTCCACTCTTTCAAAGATGCCCTGAAAGAAAAAAACATTCAATTTAATTCTGCACCTAGAGGTTTGACCAATTTTGCAGCCTTTACGTAATACCTCTGCGCAATTTGTAAACTGTTCAGAGTATGCATTTATCATCAGCTGTGAAATGACCAGGTGGTCAACATTTCTGAACTGTTAAATGTTTCACAGTTTATTTTTATAACACTTGCAATGGTTGAATTAGATTATATATAATCCTTCAAATACATGATTCATAATAAAGCTGAGGCTGTCAACCAAAACAACGTGGTGAATGAATGCTGCGTGAAATGATTCGGAGCAAATGTTTCTCACAACTTGGTTGTAATCTCTGTCATATTTGAATATGTTCACCAGCTCTGGAGATCACTGGCTACTTTGTTTATTCTGACTGCACCCAATAAACCCTATTCATTATCATTCTGAGCAACATACTGACATCGACTGATCTGAGGCTCACCAGGTGAAATCCTTCAGTTTTGGAGGTGGAATCCAGTGAACTGAGGTTGGCTGGGTGGTGCTGCGGTGAAGTCCCAGAGAACTTGGTGCAATACTGTCCTTGGATGCTGTCATTTTGAGTCAGAGTTGTGCAGCTCAGAAACAGGCTCTTCAGCCCATCATGTCCATGCTAACTCTTTACTCCCATTGGCATTAACCTCACTTGCCTGTATTCGGCCCACATTTTTCCATCCTTGTCTATCTCTCTAAATGTCTCTAAAACACAATAATTGTATCTGATTCCAAAAGCTTTCAGTGCATTCCAGATGTCAACCTCTCTGTGTAAAAGAAGTGCTCAGATTCCCTTTAAGGCAATTTCCACAGTCTTAAAACTAACTTTTATTTGTTTTTGATTGCCCCTCTCATGAGTAAAAGATTTTGACAACCACCCCTAACTTTGTCTCTGATTTCCATTTCTCAGGCCTCAGCCTCCATTGCTCAGAAGAAACTAATCCCATGATATACAATCTTTCCCCTGATGTCCTCCAATCTAGGCAACATCCTGTTGAATCCTTCCGCTCAATCACGTCTTCCCTTAGTTTTTTTTTCCCAAACTTTATTTAAAATATAACAGAAAAATAACACACAGATCAGAAATAGTCAAAGAAAATTTTTCATTAATACCCATCCCCTCCTCCCACCCCTACAGCCAGCTCCCTTAAGGGGAGCAAAAATATATATATAAAAAATTAGTAATGTTAACAACATTTCAAAGTATATCTAAATGCATATATTTCAAATATGGAGACCACTTACTAATAAAAAAAATTATCATGCAAAGTAAAAATAATTTTTTCCATAACAACACATACTTTAATTAATTGTGTTACATGTAGTATCATCTTTCCAAGTACTAGCAACACATTTACGTGCTACTGATAACACCAAACATACAAAAGCAATTTGAATTTTATCCAATTCCTTTCCCCTTAACGAATATAAATTTCCCAACAAGAAAATCATTGGATCTAACGGTAGTGTAAAATTATATAATTTCTCCAAAACTACTTTTAATTCCTTGCCAAATGATTGAACTTTAACACAATTCCATACAGCATGTAAAAAAGTTCCAATATATAAACCACATCTAAAACAAGAATCCAAATTACTAAACCCATATTTTTTTGACTTTTCCAGAGTCAAATATAATTGATGTAAAAAATTATAATTAACCATTCCATATCACACATTAGTCAATTTAATTACATTGTCTTGACACGTATTCGCCCAATCTTCTTCTGGGAAAATAAATACTAAATTATTCTCCCATTTAATTTTAGATTTCTCCCAATCTGGTTTATCAATACTATCTTGTAACAAATTATACATAACTGAAATATAACCCTTTTTTGGTATAAAGGAAATCAAAGGTTCAAATCTCAACCAAGTAGGTAAAATCATCTCTCTACCATAATTATCTTTTATCAAAGCCCTAAGTTGATAACACACAAACAAAGAATTTACAGGTATATCAAATCTTTCTCTCAATTGGTTAAAAGAAAGAAATTTCCCCTCTACAAAACAATCTTGTATTATCTTTATACTTTTAGAATCCCAAATCTTTAAATGATTATTAAACATCGAAAAAGTAATAAGCTGATTGTTATACAATGGAGTTAAAATAGATAATTTATCTTTCAACCCTAACATCCTGTTTTTTTTTAAACCAAAGCATTTATTAAAATTCTTCAATATCAGCATATCATATTGCTGTAACAAATAAAAATTCCAATGAAATATAAATTCATGTATTTCAAACCTAAGAATACATGCTATCTCCACTTTAGCCCAGCTAAGAGGCTGATCTAAGTCCATCAATCTACTAATAAACTTCAACTGGGCCGCTTCATAATAATTTTGAAAATGTGGTAGTTGTAGTCCGGCCAATGTATACTTCCATCAAAGTTAATGGAAGATCTTTCCACTTTATCAAATCTGCTTTAATCCATTTTAATATATAAACATAATTTAATTGATATAATGATTGATAATTCATATCCATAAACACACCTAAATATTTAATTTTACTTGTCCACTTTAATTTTGTAATTGTTTTAAATTCAGAATAATCCCCCACTCCAACTGGTAACATTTCACTTTATCTCAATTAACTTTATATCCAGATAATTCTCCAAATTTCAACAAACACCCTTGCAATTGTTTCAACGACAATTCCAGTTCCATCAAGTATACCAACACATCATCCGCAAACAAATTAATTTTATATTCTTCATTCTTAACCCTCATCCTTCTAATTTCATCATTTTGTCTAATAACCTGAGCCAATGGTTCAATAACCAACACAAATAGGGCTGGTGACAATGGGCAGCCCTGTTGAGTTGAACGAGTCAATTTAAATGGTAAAGAAATCTGTCCATTTGTCACCAGCCTAGCAATCGGGTTTGTACATAAAGCCTTAACCCTACCAATAAAAAAGGGCCAAATTTAAATTTCTCTAACACTTTAAATAAAAAATCCCACTCAACCCTATCAAAAGCTTTTTCTGCATCTAATGCAACCACCATAGGATGGTTAGATTGCTTTCAATATGCGTTGACCAAAGTAGTTAATCGAAGTATATTGTCTGATGCATTTCTATTCTTAATAAAAACCTGTTTGATCAATATGTACCAATTTAGGCAAATATTTAGCAAATCTATTAGTTAATACTTTTGCTATAATTTTATAATCCACATTTAATAAAGAAATAGTTCTATATAAAGACACTTTTAATGGATCTCTATTTTTTTTGGAATGACAGTTATTAAAGCACTGGAACATGATTCTGGTAACTTCTGATCTTCAGTAACTTGATTCAACATTTCTCAAAATTCATTAGAAAAATCATCATAAAAAAAGTTTATAAAATTCCATAGGGAATCCATCATCCCCTGGGGACTTTCTGTTTGCCATTTCCTGAATAGCTTCCTTAATTTCAAAATCAGTAAATGGAGATTCCAATTCCTGAACATCATTTCCATCTAATACTGGTAACTTTAATTTAGATAAGTAAGAATCAATAGAACCATTATCCTGTTTCACCTCAGAAGTATATAATTTTGATAAAACGAATAAATCTGGTCATTAATTTCCTGAGGCTTATGTTATTATTGAATTCTTCTTAACAGCATTAATGGTCTGAGAAACCTGTTCAGCTTTCAATTGCCAAACAAGTACCTTATGAGCTCTTTCCCCAACTCATAATAACGTTATTTAGATTGATTAATTAAGCACTCAAACAGATAAGTTTGTAAAGAATTATAACGCAATTTCAAACTCTCTAATGCAATTTTTTTTTAAATCTTCTGCTACATCTTTCTGAAAATCTTTCACTAACTTAGCAATCTTATTTTCTAGCTCTAAACTTTCTGCCATATATTGTTTCTTAAATTTTGTGGAATAACTAATGATCTGCCCTCTCAAATAAGCTTTTAAAGCAGCCTAAAATATTACAAAATGACTATCCACAGAATTAACATTTCCAATCAAATATAAAGAAATCTGCTCTTTAACCAAGGTTACAAACTTTGGTTTCTTCAATAACATTACATTAAACCTCCATCTAAATGACAAACGTACTACCTCCGAACTTTCACAAGAAAAAAGTAATAGTGAATGATCTGATATAACTCTACTTTTATATTCAGCTCGCAATATTCTACCTTGTAAATGTGCTGATACTAAAAATAAATCAATTCTAGAAAACAAATCATGTCGTGAAGAATAAAAAGAAAAATCTTTCTCTGTGGGGTTAACTTTTCTCCAAATATCCACCAAATTTAAATCTTTCATTAATTTGTGTTGCCATCTTTGATTTCCTTATACTTTTTGGATTTCTATCCAATAAAGGGTCAAAAACACAATTAAAATCACAACCAACTAAAACATTTTCATTAGCTTGAGTTAACAATAAAAAATCTTCTGAAATAAAATGCTCATCATCTATATTTGGGGCATAAAGATTCAACAAAGTCCATGATTCAGCAAAAATTTAAAAAATCACTCTTAATACTCTGCCAGCATACTCCTCTGAAGATTCCAATTCAAATGGTAAATTTTTATGAATCAAAATCGCTACTCCTCTTACCTTAGAATTAAAAGAAGAGGAAAATAAATGACCAACCCAATCGCTTTTCAATTTCAAATGTTCTTTCTCAGTCAAATGTGTTTCTAGTAAAAAAAAATATCAATTTTCATTTTATTGAAATAAGCCAATATTCTCTTTCTCTTAATTGGATTATTTAACCCCTGCACATTAAAAGTTGCAAAATTCAATTGAGACACCTTTTTTAACTACTAATATATGTACACACTATAAAATAACGCTGCCCTCTACAATTCTTCCAAAGAAGAAAAACCCCCTCAAAAAAGAAAAATTAAAAAAAACACAAAAATAAACACAAAAATACCACCCAAAGGTAGTAAGACCTGAAAAAACTGGGTTTGATGAACCCACTAGTTGCAGATGATTGTCAAAGATTACCACCCCCAGCCAGATACATATTAATTATTTAATCAAACACAATCGAATATAGTCCATATATTCAGCCCAATCATTCCAAGACCAATGACTGCTCCGGATCTTCAACTTTAAAAAGACTTTGTGTCATCTCTTCATTCTTTCCATTCTTTCCATTCCCATGTCCATTTCCATTTCCATTTACTCTCCTCTTAGGAGATAACAGAGGAGAAGATCTATTTCTTCGCAATTCCGGCAAAGAATTAGCAAAATCCAAAGCCTCATGATCATTCTCAAAAATTTGAGATTGAAAATTTTCATAGAAAACCTTCAAAATTGCAGGATTAAGAAAAGCAAACTTATCGCTTTTTCGCCACAAAACGTCTTTAGCCGTATTAAATTCTTATTGTCTTCTCATAACCTCTTGACTCAAATCTGCATAAAAAAAACACCCTGTTATGTTGAACCATTAATGGAGATTGATTCTGTCTTGTGTTCTGCACTGCCAAATGTAAAATCATTTCAAACAATGAATCAAGACTGCTCTCAGTGCTTGTCCTGGAAGTGGTCTTCTTCTCAGTGCTCTGTGAGCCCTATCCAATTCCAAACCTTCAGGGAAAAGCTCTTTACCCAACACCTCTGGGATCCAGTGCTTAACATTTTTTATAGGGTCAGCACCTTCAATATCCTCTGGAAGACTAATTATTTTCACATTATTCCTCCGATTTTGATTTTCCAACAAATCAATCTTCTTAATTAAATCTCTTTTCTGAATCCCCCAATCTACAAAAGAGACTTCCACTTTCTCCATTTTTTCTCTATTACGTTCTACCAGAGTTTGACATTCAGAAAAACTTACAATTTTCTTAGAATTATCTTGTACAGTATCAAATGATTTTATACATTTATTAATGTCACTTTTAACTGCAGTAATTTCCTGTTTCACAGTTGACATTTCAACACACAAAGTATTCATTTTTATTTTAATCTCCAGAAATCCTTGATTCATTTGAGTTGATATTTGTTTTGACATTATGCATTTGATGTATTTGACGTATTTCCCTTCCAAAACAGTGAACACTGAATCCAGTCCAGATTCCACTTCCACTTTTTGAGATTCACCTTCTTTAACTGCAAGCTCCTCCTCCTGGACAAATTCCAATAAGGTAAGTTCCTCTTCTTCCTCAGTCATTGTAGGTCCTTTGACTGAACGGCTGCGGGTCTGGACACCTGACGCCGGCACCCTGACCTCTTCGGGATGCCGGCGTTCAGTCTCCCCCACAGCACCGACTTTCTCCAACAACTCTCAGGCCCGCGATGCCACACTCAGGTCAGGCATGCAGAGGTGTCCTCCAACACTACCCCGCGCACCACTGGGCCACCCAGCGAGGTCACAGGTTCACGGGTCCCTTTATCGGCTGTGCCACCTGCGCGCACGGCTTCACATGAACGCGGGTTGGCAACGGCCAAACTCACTGATGTGCCGTCGCCATCTTGCGGATGCAGGATCGGTGCTGGAGTCAAACTCGAATGGGCTGGAGTCCTCTGAAGCTTGGAGACTCCCAGCGACGACTCCGTGGATTCAGCTATGCAGGTAGGCCTCAATTCTTCCACACTTTATATGGTAGTTTTTTCTGAAGCTGAGGTTTAAACTTTTCATATTGGATGCCATCATAAAGCACTGTTATTTAAATAGCTGTAAATCTTATTTTTAATCACTTTTATACTATTGAAAAACCAGGTATTTAATGATCCAGCTGGGGAGAGGTGGAACACGTGTCTTCCTTCTACGCCATCTTGCCACACCCCCACGTCTTCCCTTAATGTGTCATTCAGAACAGTGCACAGTACTCCAAGTGCAGTCTAACAAACATTAACTTACAACACAACACTCCAACTCTTACAACCAAGGCTTCACTGCATCCCTATGTAGCCCAGATTCCTTCTTCACCACATACCCACTACCCCAGTGAACTATGGATTTGTAACCCTGAGCTGACACAGCTAATGCAAGGAATTTGTAGGGAAGGATAACAGGCTAGAGTTCTTCTGCTACTGGACATTGAGGGGCAGAATGCGAAGGGAATCCCTTCAAGCAACAGAGGGGGAGGAGTAACTACAAAGGGCCACAGTAGTGGCAACCGCAGAGCAAATTAGAGAATGAATGTACAGTAATGTAATTTATGAATATAACAAGAACAATGTGGAAAATGCTTTGAATGGTTTTCTTTTGTACATAGTTTGATTGTGAATTAAGTTTATTTTAGGGAAAAATTTGCTCTACCTGACTTCCTAAAAAGCATTGCACTTGCTTGGATTAAATTCTACCCACAGAGTATTTGGAATTCTCCCTGTGGTGCTGTGGTCTCTTCCAGGTGCCCTTATTTCATAGGGATGCAGTGTCATATCACACGGAAACAGACCCTTTGGCCCAGTTCACCAGAGTCCCCATCCATATGCCAAGGGCACTAGACTAACACCAATAGAAATTCACCAAGACAATGATATCTTCAAAACAAGAACTTTTATAATTAATTATTCATAACATAACACTCAACTTCTTACTTAACTTTAACTTAATCCCACTCTGCGCAAATGTGTGTGTGTGTGTGTGTGTGTGTGTGTGTGTGTGTGTGTGTGTGTGTGTGTGTGTGTGTGTGTGTGTATTAGGGGATGGGGGGAAAAGCCAAAACCATTACAGTTTAAGCTTAATTCTGAAGAGATGATATAACCATATAACCATTACAGAAACAGGCCAATTTGGTCCTTCTAGTCCGCACGGATCCAAGTACCCTCCACTAATCCCACTTACCAGCACTCTGCCCATATCCCTCCATCCCCCTCCCATCCATATACTTATCCAACTCTTTCTTAAATAACAAAATTGACCCTGCCTCCACCACCTTTCCCATTCCACCCAGTAACCACTCTCTGAGTAAAGAAGTTTCCCCTCATGTTACTCCTAAACTTTTGCCCGTCAACTCTCAACCCATGACTGCTTGTATCCATCTCTTCTATTCTCAATGTGAAAAGCCTTTCTACATCAACTCTATATATCCCTTTCATTATCTTAAACACCTCTATCCAATCCCCTCTCAGCCTTCTACGTTCCAAGGAATAAAGACCTAATTTGCTCAATCTTTCTTTGTATTCCAGATGCTGAAACCCAGACAACATTTTTAAAGTTCAGTCTCAGAAAGCTTTTGTGTTGTAACTCAGGTTCTTTACTGCTATTCAAAAGTAATTATGGAGCAGGTGTGATGCATCAGACTTTTCAAAACCCATAAGATTCTTGAGAAGTAGTTTTCAGAGAATTCTTTCTTTATACAAATTATTTCACCCTCATGCATGGAGGTTTCAGAACTTATTTTTCTTCCACGATGATGTCACAAACCAAGGCAAGGGTTACATGAAGTGCCCATGTAGAAATGGACACAGCAAGACTGCCCTCTCTCAGAGACAGTCGGAAGTGATCATTCTCTTTCGAAAGTCACTTGTTCTCCTTTGACCAGGAGTACTTTTCTGGTTACTCTATCTTCAATCCCGTGTGACTGACAGGATGGTCAAGCACCTTCTTCTATCCTGTGTTACCACAGGATGGTAAGCCGACTTCTGGCTTCAGTTTGTAATTAATTCCATAATGAGTCTGACCCTGTCCACCATAAAATAACTTTACAAAATATATGTATATAATTTTATACACCTAAAGGTTAATATTACAAATTCATCACTCAAGTATAGGCTAATTCCAGACTAATTGGCGACTGGAAATAGCTCTCGCGCTGGTGGTAGGAGAAAAAGATGCAGATAGGGGAGTTAATGAGAATGCATAAGGATAAAATAGGATGAGTGCAGGTGGATGTTTGATAGTTAGTGCAGACAAGGTGGGACAAAGGGCCTCTTTCTGATCCATGTGGCTGTGGAGCGAATGCTCTTGTTTCTGAATTTGAAGGTTGTGAGTCTATTGCCCTACCATAAGATATAAGGCTGTGATCCTTGGTGGCATCCCGATGCAGCACTGAGAGACCACTGAGAGAACTCGAAGTTCCCACCCGTTAGATTAAACCAATGCCTTGTCAGCCATCAGCTTTTGACATGGAATCTCCTGAAACGCTGCTCTGAAGGAGAACCTGGAGTTCAGCAATGTCAAAGCCACTCCTCCATCTGACATTGCTAAGCATAGAGAAACTAGTCAGATGGCTGAGTGTGGGATTGGGTGCTTATTGGTCACTGGATCTCTTTGTATCGTTCTCAATCAAAAGCCGAGGAAGATTCTCTTCTACTCCGGTTCTGTGGCCTCTAAGGTATCCGACAGATCCTGTATAGGATCTGCAGACTCGGCCATGGGTAATGCAGGTGGAATTTAAAGGAGAGATTGCAGGAAAGGAATCAACCTATCCACATTACAACAGCATCACCACTCAAAACAACACAGAAACGAGCCTTTTGGCCCTTCTAGTCTGTGCTGAATTATTATTCTCTCTCATCCCACTGACATGAACTCCGATCCATTTACTTGTCTAAATTCTTCTTAAAAATTAAAATTGAGCCCACATTCACCTCTTCAGCTGGCAGCTCGTTCCATACTCCCACCACTTTGTGTGAAAAAGTTCTGCCAAGTGTTCCCCTAAACTTTTCCTCACACCCTTAACCCATGTCCTCTGGTTTATATCTCACTTACCTTCAGTGGAAAAAGCCTATTTACATTTACTCCATCTAGATGCCTTATAATTTTTTGATACTTCTATCAAATCTCCCCTCGTTCTTCTACGCTCCAGGGAACAAAGTCCTAACTGGTTTAAGCTTTTCCAGTAACTTATTTCTTTAAGTCGGGGCAACATCCTAGTAAATCTTCTCTGTACTCTTAATCTAATTGATATCTTTCTTGGAGTTAGGTGACCAAAACTATACACAATACTCCCAATTTGGCCACATCAATGTCTTGTAAACTACTAGTCGCAGGCCTCTAGTCAGAGAAGCAATCATCCACTCACTTAATACTAAAAATACTTAATGGGTTGCAAACCTCTTTTGGATGCTCTGAAGACCTGCTGAGTTTCTCCAGCACTTTTGTGTATTAAAATGCAAGTGCCTATTTTTCTTTTTCTCTTTTGTGCAGAATTAATCAGTTCACAACTTGATCTTTATCCTTTATAGCTGTGCCAACATGAAAATTGCTGACAGGGGCTTTGCTCAGACTGGGCTGCATCTGAATAGTCCCCAAGAATAATATTTTGATTGGTAGTGTATGTTCTCGTGCATTAATGTGGGAAGCACATGCGGATCCCGGCACTGAATCCAATGGGATTTGCAATGTTCCTTCCTGTGGATCTGTACTGATAACGATTACATCATCAACCACATGATAGAATACAAACAAAGCTGAATGGGGGGGGTGGGGGGGGGTGGGTCTGCAGAAAGAATTTCAACTCCCTTCTTACAAAGGCCCCTCTGTGCCACTGCAGCAGTCTGAACTTGGAGTTGTTAGGGTGGGATGGTAGGCGTAGTACTTAGCACAACACCTTTATAGCACCAGCGACTGGGACCAGGGTTCGAATCCCACGCTGTCTGCAAGGACTTTGTACATTTGCGTGGGTTTTCCCTGGAGGCGATTTCCCCCCACCCACTGTTCAAAACATAGCGGGGGTTGTAGATTAATTGTGTGTATTTGGGAGCCACGGACTCGTTGGCTGAAATGGTCCCTTACTATGCTGTATGTCTAAATATATAAGGAAGAGGTCATGGAGTCACAGCACAGAAACTGGCCCATTCATGCCAACTCCATTTCCCAGTACTTAGCCCATTGCCTCTATGCCGTGGCATTTCAAGTGCTCATTTAAATACTCCTTAAAATGGCTTGTCTCCACCAACCCCTCAGGCAGCACCTTCAACCATCCTCTGGGTGAAAATCCCCTCAAAATTTCTTGCTGTAAATCTAAGCCCTTCCGTTTTGTCCACCTTTGCTGAGAGGAAACACTTCTCACTAAATAACCCTCATAGCCTCAGCTTCACCCTCCAAATCCAGGCTTTCCAGTTTCTCCTCTGTGATAGTACAGATTCTATCACCAATGTGTATATGTACAGATGGTAGTGTAGGATGACTGTGATTGGCTGAGAGTGTAGCCACACATACTGACAGGTCTTAAAAGATTGCTCCAAGCCAGACCAGGTCATTCTGGACTGGTCGACCTACTTGTGATATGCTCCAGTCTTTTAGTTAATAAAAGCCTTGGTTTGGATCAACAAGTCTTTGGTTCTTTCGACACGCTCTACATCCTCACAGCTGAAATGTTCCATGCAAAGAAACCCCTCTACACCCTCTTCAACATTATCTAATGCTTCCCACAGTTTGGCAACCAGAAATCCAGTCGAGCCCAGTACCATAACCTCCCTGTTTTTATATTCTACAGCCCATCCAGTGAAACCAAGTAGCCCACATGCCTTGTGTTAATCATCTGCCTGACTTCCTTCAGTCATCTGCATCAAGCTCCACCTGTTCTTCACCATCTTACAGTGTCCTACCTCACATTATCTACCTCCTCGACCATAATCGTCCTTACTAAATGCATCGCCCCTCATCTTCTACGATTGAATGTCATCTGTCATTTCTCTGCCTGCCTTCTTTGCAGATCAACGCTTTTCTGAGTTTAACAACTAATCTAATTAAAGTCCACCAAAGTACAATCAATCAACACTTGATTGCTTTCTTCACCTTTCAGGTTCTGCCCTCTCAGAGGTGCAGCAGGCGGCAGACATGGGAAGCAGCAGAGCCTTTGAGTTCCAGTCACTTTGATTCAAAGCCTTATCTATTATTGCAGCTATATTTTTCTTTTGATAGTTGTGCGCTCATGGGTCCTAAAAGTAGCCATTTGTCATTTGAAGGACGTCACCGATCATTCTTATCTTCATCCGTTCCTCCTTGATAACTTTTGAATCTGACCTAACTTTTTCAAAGATTTGCTCGGATGAAGAACAATGGGGAAGTTTAAAGTGCCAGTTTTCCAGGTTATAAGCTGTCGGAATCACTTTGATTTACCTACTCAAGATACTCCTTAAAATGGCTTGTCTCCACCAACCCCTCAGGCAGCACCTTCAACCATCCTCTGGATGAAAATCCCCTCAAAATTTCTTGCTGTAAATCTAAGCCCTTCCGTTTTGTCCACCTTTGCTGAGAGGAAACACTTCTCACTAAATAACCCTCATAGTCTCAGGATATAGCCCCCTGAGAAATCTTAACAACTTGTACAGTATAGCACTTTTCCAAAGGCACCTTACTGCATTGTTATCTAATCATAATAAACCACATAATGATGGAGGCCATTCTGCCTATCTTCTTCATATTGATTGAATAAGAACTATCAGGACCAATTCCACTTTTCGAGTTGTGAACCCTGGCCTTGCTGGACCAAGGGTATCTTTTTTTAAAAAAAATGTAGTGAACTTTCCAATGACAATCATTATTTCAGGCAGAGAGCTCCAAACTTTCATCTTTCTCTTAATTCCCTTCCTTAATTCCTCAATTCCCATCCACCAATTACATTAAATCTAGGCCTGCCATTCTTCATGGGGGCCCTACAGACCGCCGGGGGGCCACAGCACAGTTAAGTAAAAGCCTCATTTTTATTTCACCTTACATAACAAATAATTTTTCATTGTTTTATTTTAAGCCGTTGGTAGGAGAGATGTATGGAAGAAACCAAAATCCAACTGCTTTACAGAGAATGGGGCCCATATACTTTGAGCAGTATCCTAAGGGAACATAGCCAACAAGAATGGCTAATCTAGGGCCTATCTCCCACTCTTTGGTTGTTCCAAAATAGATGCTAAAAATAGTCATTTGTCATTTGAAGAGGCCCTAAATAAGATAGACAGCCAGCACTTTTTTCACATTGTGGCAATAGCGAATATCAGAAGCCATCTATTTGGGGTGATAGGAGGGAAGTTTGGGCGAGGGGGAACACCTGAGAAAGTTATTTTTACACTGAGTGGTAGGTGCCTCGAATGCATCGCCAGGAGTGGTGGTGGAGACTGGTATGGTATAATCGGGACATTTAAAAGATACTTAGACCGGCACAGGGATGTAAGGAAGATGAAGAATTATGGATTGTGAGGTTGGGAAGAGTTAGATTGATGTGGGATAGGTTTGCATAGTTTGACACAACAACGTGAGTTGAGGTGCATGAACTGTGCTCTAATCACAAAATCAACTAATCCCTTTCACAATAAATAATCTTTCCTTCAGAGAATGGGAGAGAAAAGGGATCAAAAGAATAGAAAATTGTTTTTCAGGAAATAAATTATTATCTTTTGAACAAATGAAGGACAAATATGGTATAACTCATGGTGCAATGTTTGCATACCACCGACTGAAAACCTACTTGAAGGACAAATTGGGAAGCAGGCTGAGGTTACCAGAAGGAAGCAATTTTGAATATGTGATTACAGACACAATGATAATTAAAAGATTTATAACAAACATGTACATCAAACTGCAAGAAAAGGAGAACGAGGAAAC
This sequence comes from Narcine bancroftii, assembly GCF_036971445.1. Classification (NCBI taxonomy): domain Eukaryota; kingdom Metazoa; phylum Chordata; class Chondrichthyes; order Torpediniformes; family Narcinidae; genus Narcine; species Narcine bancroftii. The sequence goes on from NC_091469.1 coordinate 145,026,791, forward strand.
AAACTGTAAACCCAAACAAAAATGGGAACAAGATCTAAACATAAAGATAAAGAATGAAACATGGGAAAAGTTGTGCTCCGGAACTATGAGAAATACAATAAACACGAGGTTACGCATGATACAATATAATTGGTTACACAGGCTATACATCACACCCCAAAAGTTAAATAAATGGGACCCAACAATATCTGACAGATGTTTTTGCTGTAAAATGGAAACGGGAACAACAGTACATGCAATTTGGGCATGTGAGATAGTGAAAAAATTTTGGGAAGATCTAAACCAGATATTAAATAAAATCACAAAAAGCAATATACCAAAAAACCCAAAGATCTTTCTTCTAAGTAATATAAGAAATAAAGAATTTGGACTTGATTTAGATGGAGCACAAAATTTTTTTATTATAATAGCCTTAGCTATAGCAAAAAAATGTCTAAGGTCAACCTGGAAATCAGAAGAGAGCCTGAGAGTACAGCAATGGTACATAGAAATGAATAAATGTATTCCATTAGAAAAAATAACATATCATTTAAAAAATAATATCACAATATTCGAACAAATATGGGAACCATACATGAAATACAATAGAGAAATCCTACCACGAACCTCCACCACCTAAAATGACAGAAGGAGAAGACAACGAAATGAACTGACTCAGTATATAAAAGTAAAAGATAAAAATTTCTGTTTATTTTTATTAAGTCACGACATTGTTTAACGGGTTTAATGTATCTTATAGATTGAACTTTAAATAAATGGGAAGGGGGGGTGAGGGAGGGAATGAAGGGAGGGGGGAAAAAGGGGAGAAAATGACACTATATATTCAAGAGAAAAATGTCTGTATATATTTTTATCAGTTTGGTTCATAGTGTGAAAAAAAAATTAAAAAAAAACAAAACTGTGCTCTACTGATTCATGTTCTATATCAGGCGTGGCCAAAATCGCTGTTCGAGAACCACATGTGGCTCTTTGACATATAATGTTTGGCTCACAGAAATATGTTGGCTGAGACCATCTGAACTCCCAACACCCCGACAGCAGCCATCCTACCATCTCAGCTACTGACATCCCTGATGCCCTCCCATCTAAGTTCCCGATGCCCAAAACTCGTACTTACTACCCAATCCAGGCCACCTGCCCGGCCAGCTGAGCTTCCATCGCCCCGAAGGCTATTATGAAATCTGCCCTTGAAACTGTCAATTTCAGACACTCTAATGGGAAGGCCCAACAACAGTTCAAAAGGTTTATTGAAGAACTGGAGCTTGAAGGTAAACTTAGTGATGTATCTTTCTCCTGTGGTGTGTTGGCTGTCAACCAGCAATATCTTGAGTAGGCTTGTGGATCTTTTGGAGCCTATTACAGGTACACAATCCTTTATCCGGACATCTAAAACCCAGAAAGCTCCAAAATCTGGCAAGTGGGAAGGGAGATAGTAGAGCAAGTTGGGTGGGCGAGAGACTGGCAGTGTGAGTTGGGCGGGTGGGGGGGGAGACCGGCAGCACGAGTCGGGCGGGTGAGGGGGGTGACCGGCAGCGCGAGTCGGGCGGGTGAGGGGGGTGACCGGCAGCGTGAGTCGGGCGGGTGAGGGGGGTGACCGGCAGCGCGAGTCGGGCGGGTGAGGGGGGTGACCGGCAGCGCGAGTCGGGCGGGTGAGGGGGGTGACCGGCAGCGCGTCGGGTGGGTGAGGGGGGTGACCGGCAGCACGAGTCAAGTGGTTGAGTGGGGGAGACCTGCAGCGGGAGTCCAGTGGGCAAGGGGGTATGACTAGCAGCATGAGTCGGGTGAACGAGGTGGGGGGGTGGGCGGGAGACCGGCAGCGTGAGTCGGATGGGGAGATCAGCAGCGCGAGTCGGGCAGGCGAGGCGGGGGAGACAGGAAGCGCAAGTCAGACGAACGAGGGGTGGGGGATACAGCAGCACAATTCAGGTGGGCTGAAATCTGGATTTCCGAAATCTGGAAAAATCTGAAATTTGGAACCCCAAGGGTTCCGGATAAAGGATTGTGTGCCTGTACTATTTTTCTTGAAGAAAAGATTCTATCCTCAACTAGAAAATAATGAATGGATGCAAGATCTAATGTTCTTTACTGATGTAATGAATCGTCTCTAAACTCTTAACTTGCCACTCAAAGGAAGGAAAGGATTGTTTCTGATCTCACTCGGACAATTTTCAGCTTTCAGAATAAAATAAGAGATTTTTTTTTCAAATAGACATATTGTCAAGAAACGTCAGTAATTTGATCAATATCCAAAGGAGAATAAATACATTCCCTGATATTGAAATAAAAGACCACAAACTGGAAGAAGACAAAGATAAATGACTGCTTAAGGTCTGCTTGATAATTTCCTAGGCAGGTTTGAAGACATGCAGAAGTTGAAGCTTTGTTTTGCCTTTCCTGTAAATCCACAGAGTTGTGGATGGTTGTCCAATTTTTTGCGCTCTGGTTACAGATTCATCTGCCATGGAAATGGAACTAATGGAATTACAGGAGGAGCTGGATCTTAAGATAATCCATAAATCCCGGTCTAAAATTGAGATCTGGAAGCAAGTTCCAGAAATAAAATATCCTGAGCTGAAGAAAATCAGCACGCGACTCATCTCAATTTTTAGCACAATGTACAGTTATGAATTGTCATACTCTGTAATGAAGTCGACACATCATGCAAACCTTAAAAATCAACACCTGACAAAGCTAATTCACACAGACTTGACAACATATCAGCTTGATTTGCAACAGCTCACAGCCAAGATGAGGCTCACAAATAATCAATCAAGATCTTTAAAATATTTGGTATGAATATGTGCACTTTTTAATTATTGAAACTAATATAATTAGCAGTTTAAAAATTACATACACGAATAAACATTATTACATACATATGTTTCTGAATAGATAAAATATTTGTAACAAACTATGCACATAAAAGCAAAAATTAGCATGTTATATTTGTGTGCCACCACGAGCAATGGAGGTTGACTACATTGAGCGAGAAATGTGAAAGAAATGAGCTGAAACCAGCAATGTCCCAGTGTGAACTCAAACCAAAAACCCTTGATTCAAGCACCCGCAGCCTTTCCCTTTAACCCCCGCGTCCTACAGGATGGAAGTGACAAGGACTTACAGTGCGAGGCTCTCCCTGCATCTAAAGTCCCACTAGATGCCTTTGGTTTCTTTCCTTTCCACGACTGCTGGGGCTATTCGTTTGCTGCGTAGGTGAGCCATGCGTTATATCTAGGCAGTGTTATATCAGTAGACGTCAGTAAAATCTTCTTTGCAGTCTCTTTTTTCCAAATTATGCTGCCCTCGAGTCAAGTACCACATAAATAAGTCCTTCAGCTCACCATATGCATCTGCAGATATGCTGATGACATCTGCAAAACTAAGAAACTGGCTGTGGACTTCAGGAAGGGGGAAACGAGGAGGACTTGGATCTGGCTGTGAACTTCGGACAGGGGGAAAACGAGGAGGACTTGGAACTGGCTGTGGACTTCAGGAAGGGGGAAACGAGGAGGACTTGGATCTGGCTGTGGACTTCAGGAAGGGGGAAACGAGGAGGACTTGGATCTGGCTGTGAACTTCGGACAGGGGGAAAACGAGGAGGACTTGGAACTGGCTGTGGACTTCAGGAAGGGGGGAAACACAAGCCAGTCCTCATCGAAAGGAGAGCAGAGGAGAGGACTAAGGACGTCAAATTTCTCGGTATCAATATCGTCTGAAGATCTATCCTGAAGCCTTGATGTCGATGCAATTATGAAGAAGGCTTGCCAGAGGTTATTTTTCATTAGGAATCTGAGGAGATTTGGTATATCATCAAAGACTCTTGCAAATTTTTCAGGTGTACCGGGGTGTCTCAAGAAAGCAGCCTCTATCATTAAGGACCCTCATAACTCAGGTCATGCCATCTTTTCACTACGACCATCAGGAAGGAAGTATAGAAGCCTGAAAACGAACACCCAATGTAGCAGAAAGACCTTCTTCCCCTCTGCCATCAGATGTTTTGAATGGGCAATGAATCCCAGACACAACCTCACTTTTTTGTCTTGTTTTCCACTTATTTGTGTTTTTCATAATAGTTTATTTATGGAAATGCATCTATAATTGTTGTTGCTGAAGAACAACAGATTTTGTGATGCAATGATTGTTACAATAAACCTGATTCTGGGTCTGATTCTGATATTTCTGGATCACCTACTCATCTTTACTTATTCCATTTTGCAGTACCAAGCCTTGGACTTCATATTTACCCATCATCTGCGATGAGGAAACCAATGAAATGCAACTTCTGAATCAGTAAGGGTTTAGTTCATTGGTCTTCCTTGAAAGCAAGTGTTTGCTATCAGCTGTGTGTCAGAGATCAAGCCTTAACAGGCACCACACACCCAGCCAAGGAGCCACTTCTGCTCACAAACCAGCGTTTATCATCCAACATTTAAGTATTTTTAAATTTTATTTAACATTTTATAATTAAACATGGAGTCAATTACAGAGTTAAAAATACAAGTAGAAAAGTATATCCACTATTTACTTCATGATGGTATTAACACAATCCCCCAACCCCCACCCTCCGTAAAAGGCCCCAAAGGAAAAGGAAATAAATGAATGTATAGAAAACCAAGAAAAAAAGATAGCAAAGAAAAAGGAGAAAACAGATTGGATTGATGAAAAGTAACACACACTTCACGGATCACAAATTCATATTCTATTAAATTTTCTTTGGAGAAGATCATCGTTGGTCTCGAGGGTTGGGAAGAACTCATCCAAAGATTTACGTCTGAATTTTGTAAATATGCTTGCCAAATTTGTAAAATATATCATACTTATTTCTTAAGTTATTGGTAATCTTCTCCAAGGGAATACAGCTATGTATTTCTGCGTTCCAATGTGCCACATCCACGGAACAGCTATACATTTTCTGGCCACTGCCAGTGCAATTTTACAAATTCTATTTGATATTTGGACAGTTTTGATTTAGAACATGACCAAGTTGAATTTAATTTATTTAATTTCTATGGTGTGAGATATAATTGATGCAAAAAATTATATCATACTATTCTATATCTTACATTGATCGCATTAGTCATACTATCCCGACTTAATTCAGACCAGATTTGTTCATCATTTCTTACATTCAAGTCTGATTCCCATCTCTTTCTGGACTTATGAACCCCTTGATTGGGGGAGGGGTTCCCATTTAAAGTGAGAGATACATGGCTGAAGTAAATTTCTTTGTACTTCTCTTTTGAATCAGTGTCTCCACATCACTACAGTTTGATTAAAACATTGTTGGTCCCAATTCATCTGTTCGAATGGTCTTATTTGAAAATAATGTTATTATAAATTCCATACTTATTTTTGTTAATTTTTCAAATTACATAATTTCTTTCTACTCATAAAAATCTTCAATATACCTCATCCCTTTACGGGACCAGATTTCGAAAATTTGATCACCCATTGTATAAGATATAAGTCTGTTATGAGTCAGGGGAGTTTTAGGAGATAACCCTCCCCCTTGTTCCAATATCTCTATTTATTTTATGCCAAATGTTTATTAAATGTTTTAACAAAAAGGTTTCTCTCTCACCAGTTAGTAATTTCACATCGCATTTATATATAAAATCTTCTGCTATCCTCTCCCCTATTTTATCCAATTCTATTTTCACCCATGCAGGTTTATCTCCTTTCTCAAAAAAGAAAGTAAGAAATCTCATCTGCGCCGCTCGATGGTTTTTTTTTAATTAGGGAGTTGTAAACCACCCAATTCATATTTCCAGGTTAGTTTTACTATAGAAACCCTTGACATTTTACCCTCCCAATGAAATTTGATGACCTATTATTTAACTCTTGAGATAATGGTGTGGGCAGTGATTAAAAGAGATGGTGCACTCCTGGAAATGTATTCAGCGAGTAATACAATTGACTCTTCCCACTAGCATTATAGGTAAGGCTGTCCATCTCTTTACATCTTTTTCTTTCTTTTTAAGTAAAGGTAAATCATTCAATTTGTACAATTTTTTAAGTCATTATCCCTAAGTATTTTATCCCATTTGTCGGCCATTTAAATGGAGAATCTCTTTCCACTAAGTATAATCTCCTCTTATAAAATGCATGATTTCACTCTTAATCCAATTTATTTTATAACCCGAAACTTTCCCATAATCTTCCAAGCTCGAGTACAATTTCTGTAACAAAGTTACTGGCTCTATCAATAGATCATGATGTATCAATACATCATCAGCGAATATATTAATTTTATATTCCTCCTGGTTATCCCTAAATCTCTTCAGGTCCAGATCTCAATGAATTACTTCTGCAAAAGGTTCTGTAGCTAAAATAAATAGAGCTAGAGATAATGGACATCCTTGTCTGCTAGATCTTGACAGCTGAAAGGATGTAGAAATTTGAGCATTAGTAACCACTTTTGCTTTTGGTTCATTACAGAATGCCTTGATGCAATTTATAATAGTATGGCCTAATCCAAACTTGTCCAGCACTTTAAGTAAAAAGTCCCACTTTTCTGCATCTATTGCCACAGCAAACTCAAATTTCTCCTCCCAAAGCCATTTGACCACCCTATCTAACTGTGACACCACTTTTAAGGTATTATGTACCTCTGCTCTACGACATTCCCCACATCCCTGCCATTCACCATGGAGTCCTACACACGTTATATCTCTGAAAATCCAACACCTCACATTTCTCTGTATTAAATTCCATCAACCATTGCTTTGTCCACTTGCCCAACCAATCAAAATCATGCTGTAATATTTGGCAACTGTTTTCACTATCTACAATTCCACTCACCTTAGTGGCATCTGCAAACTTGCTAATTATGCCATGCACGTTTACATACAAATCATTGATATGGAATCAATGTACCCTCCAACCAGATGGCATTAACATTGACTTCTCCTGTTTCTGTTAGCCTTTACCCATCTTTCCCTATGTCTCATTATCTCTACCTCAGTCTGTCTCTCTATCAGTCTCTCTCCTCCCTTCTCCCTCTGTCTCCTTTTGCACCAAAGCCCCTCTCCCTATCAATTCTTACCTCTCCTTTCTCCTTTCCTCTTATCATATCCAATTAAACCTTTTATCTGTTCATCTGTACTCCTCTCCCCCCCCCCCCCATTCTTCCCATTTTCACAGCCTTTTAATATTGAATCAATATACCCTCCAACCAGGTGGCATTAATATTGACTTCTCTTGCCTGCTTTTCACTCATACCTTGAGGAAGGGCCAAAACATCAGTAATATAACTTACCCTCCCATGGACACTGAGTTCTGCTGAGTTCCTTCTGCATTTCTGTGTTTGTACTATAATAGATCAATGCACGAGGCAGAAATTTTGCTCTGGATCTAATTGATCATCCAAATGCAAACAGGGTTGATCAAAATAGCTCCATGTGTCCTTCAACATGTTGGTAGCTTCTGGGAGGCAGCTGGAACTGGAGGTGGTGTCGTTGGAAATGCTAAACATCCCATTGTTGTGGTGGAATAAACTCAAGTTAAAACCCTCAATCAAATCTTTAACTGCTTGAAGCACCTAAATTGCCTGAACAGAAAATAGAGGAAGGTCTTGATGAGAAAGTTTGCAATCATGTTGAGTGATATATTTTAAAGTGTATGGGTGGCTCGGTTAGTGCAACGCTATGACAGCGCCAGTGACACGGGTTCAAATCTGGTGCTGTCTGAAAGGAGTTTGTGCATTGTCCTGTGACTTGCATGGGTTTCCTCTGGGTGCTCCGGTTTTCTACCACCCTTCAAAAACATACGGGGGGAATGTTGATTAATTGGTGTATTTGGGTGGGGGGGGTGGAAAGAAGGGTCTGTTACGGTGCTGTATGTCCAAATTTAATTTAATAACACATAAATTTGAAGCCATGGTTTAACAAACTACAAAGGCAGCATTTCTCCAGTTGAAGTCTGAGGACTGTAATAATCTACCTTGATTAAACTGTACCTTTCACTGAATTGTACAGGGGCTTCACCATTTTCAAAAGAATGCATTTGCTTTTGCATAGCCTGCGGTTAATGTCAGTAAAATTTATAACTGCCCCTCCCCAGGGGGGCATGCTGCCTGCTGAAATGCTTGACATATGTATTAGGTGGAGGAATACAGCAGGAATAATATTATGAGTAGTCTTCGGAGAGTGTGACTCACTGAAAAGAGCAGCAAAAACAAATTGCATTACAGAAACACAGTCTAATACACATTTTAATCTTCGCGATGAGAAACATGATTCCAAAACCAAGCAGCCAACAGTTAATAACTTTCCCCATGGAATTTATTGTCTTGTGCATCTACAACAGCAATGACCAGAAAATCAACTTTCCCTTGTCCTGCAAACCTTTATTTTTCATATGCCTTTGCAGCTTTGTTAACAAAATAGGTAACTTAGGAATAACAGTAGAGCATTTAGCAGGTGCATGGGAACACCAGCCCAACTCAACACACATTGGGGATATATCATTGCACCTTCATCATTTCCGAGCCTGTGGAAATGTGGAACAACATTATGAAAATATCAACACCAGTAGGATGGTATCAATTTATTTCCTTAAAAAATTACTCCCCAATATGCTCAGTCATGGAAACTTGATTCGCACAGCTAAAAGTGTTTTTGTTTCCCCACAAAATGCATTCATTTTATGTACCTCTACCGGCATCACCTACGGCTCCTAGAATGCTTCCATCAGCGCCGTCTCCGCTCCATCCTCAACATTCATTGGAATGACTTCATCACCAACGTCGAAGAACTCGAGCTGGCAGAGTCCGCAAGCATCGAATCCATGCTGCTGTAGACCCAACTGCGCTGGGTGGGTCACGTCTCCAGAATGGAGGACCATCGCCTTCCCAAGATCGTGTTCTAGGGTGAGCTCTCCACTGGCCACCGAGACAGAGGTGCACCAAAGAAGAGGTACAAGGACCGCTAAAAGAAATCTCTTGATGCCTGCCACGTTGACCACCGCCAGTGGGCTGATATCGCCTCCAACCGTGCATCTTGGCGCATCACAGTTTGGCAGGCAGCAACCTCCTTTGAAGAAGACTGCAGAGCCCACCTCACTGACAAAAGACAAAGGAGGAAAAACCCAACATCCAACCCCAACCCACCAATTTTCCCCTGCAACCGCTGCAACCGTGCCTGCCTGTCCCGCATCGGACTTTTCTGTCACCAACGAGCCTGCAGCAGACATGGACATACCCCTCCATAAATCTTCATCCGCGAAGCCAAGCCAAAGAAAATGTATAAAATTACTGCTATAAAATTAGCGTGTCTATTACATCACCAGGTTTAAGTCCTACCTCTGCTTCAAAAACGTTCAAAAACTCTGCTCTCACCAATCTATCAGGAAATGAGTTCCACAGCCTCCTCCACTCCAGAGAAAACAACCCAATTTGTCCAAGCTCTCCTTATACCTCATACCCTCAGTATCTTTTTTTTGATGTAGGGAAGGATTTTATTTACCGAAGGCAAGTGTGGGAAAATGGCAACTGATGCAGAGCGCACACACACACAATGAACTGGTACATACAATGATCAGGGAAATGTCACTACATGTCTCACCACCCCTTGACTCAGTGCAGGCACGGCTCTATGCTACAAGGGACACTAATCAAACACTCCCTACCCCTTTAACAGTGCACATCTTACCAACAGTTTCTCCAGCACCCTTCCACATTTCTAGGCCTGGAGTGAAGCAGGGTGGCCCAAGCTGGCAAAGAGAGAGAACAAAGAACACATGGCCCCTTTATAGTGCAGGAGGGACAAGCCCACATCATTTACTGGGGGCCAATAGCTCAGTGGCAGGACGGTTAATCTAATTACAACAGCCAATAGCCCAAGGCCAAGTAGAGGCAGACTGGAGAGTGCAGTCCAGGTAATTTACATGGATCCAACAGCAAGGTGTACACTGATGGGTGGGGCGGAACCAAACTTTGATTGGCAGTATCTTTTAGAAGCAAAAACCTTGTGTTTCATCTCTTTTTTAAAATGCATTAATTGTTTAAATGTATTGCTGATTTATTTTTTTGGAGCAACTATTGTGAATATTTACTTATCTTTCCTTTCTCTTTTACTGTCGCATGGCACATAATGGTAACTTGATCTTACATAACCTTACGAGTCTGTGTTTTCGCGCCAAGTAAAGGTTTTGGTACATCTGTACATTGTGGCAATGAACTCTTCCTCTCAGACAGATGATCCCTTTTAAATGGTGAGCCTAGTTCTAGATTCTCTCCCTAAATATCCTTTCCATGTCAAGACTCCTCACCTCTCGGTCTTCCAAACTCCAATGGATACAAGTCTAGCCTCCAAACTTTCCTCATCAGAGAATCCACCCATTGCATGCATCAAATGGAAGGAATACAGCGTAAAGGAGCCCAGAATGCAGAATGAAAGGATGTTGCACTTTCAAAAGGACAGTGTTTTGTAAGGGACATATAACCAAGGCCCCATCTACCCTCACCAGTAGTTGTGAAAATCCATGCCATGATTTGAAGTGAAGTGTGATGTTCTTGGTGAACTGAACAATATTTATTCCTGGTTACACTTTACTTCTCATAGATGCTGTGTAACCTGCTGAGTTTCTCCAGCACTTTTATGTATCGCATCCTACCCCAATATATGGAGACTTCCTTGTTTAATTCGTATATGTTTAATTTAGAGATGCATCACAGTGGCAGGCCCTTCCAGCTGATGACCCCGCGTCACCCAAATCACCATGAGACCAGTTAACCTCCTCACCCTGTACATCTTTGGAATGCGGGAAGAAACCGGAGCACTGGATTCGAACAGCGCTGGATTCGAACCTGGTATGCTGGCTCTTGAAAAGCATTGTGCGAACCGCTACACTATTCAGGCCACCCATATTAAATATAATTTAAATAGTTATTCCTCTTCTAGAAACAGATTATCCAAACAGAAATGTGTTGCTGTGTGTGGGTGCATGTCTGTGAATGAATTGGTCTCATGCAGTCTCTATAACAACAGTGACTTCTTTTTAACCAAGGATTACCACCCTACCCTCATCAATTTCTTTTGTTACCTCTTCAAAAAACTCAATTTGACTTGTGAAGCACGACCTTCCCTTCACAAAGCCATGCTGACTATCGTAGAGTAGACTGTACTTCTCCAAATCCTCATAGACCCTATCCTTAAGAATCTTGTCCATTAATTTACACACCTCTGAAATAAGACTCACCAATCAAGAATTCAAAGGATTCTCCTGATTTCCTTTTTTAAATAAGGGGACTATATTTGCCATTCTCCAATATTCTGGCACCTCCACGCAGCCAACGAGGATTGAAAGATCATAGTTACTGCCCCAGCTTTCTCTTATCTCACTTCCCACAGCAGCTTGGGTTATATCACATCCTACTCTGGCAACCTATCAATCTTGATGTTGTTAAAGAAGATCCCACACTTCCACTTCCTTAATCTCCACATTGCCTAGCACGCAGGCCTGTTCAATTCACTGTGATCAAGGTCCTTTTCTCCTGTGAATACCTGTTTCGTCAGCCACAGTTCCCTTTTTCTTACCATTATTTCCTTGTGCCAGTGGGAAAAAACTTATCTTGACCCTGTACAAGTGGTCCCTAAGCTTCCTCCACGTTGCTTCTGTGCTTTTACCCTTAAACATCTGTTTCCAATTTATTCACACTAGTTTTTTCCTCATCCCTTCATAATTTTAGCCCTACCCCAGTTAAGCACTTTCCTAGTTTGACTGGTTATATCCCTCTTCCATAACTATGTTGAAGCTAAGGGAGTTGTGGGCACTCTCACCAAAATGGTCTGACCAGGTTCACTCCCTAGAACCAGATCCAATATAGCCTCTCCTCTAGTCAACCGGTCCGCATACTGCGTCAGGGATTCTTCTTGTACACGCCTGACAAATTCTGCCCCATCTATCCCTCTTGCTAATCAATATTAGGGAAGTTGAAATCACCTTAACTGCATCCCCATTTTTCCTGCACCATTCCAAAATCTGCCTGCTTATCTGCTCATCATGTCCCAAGGGCTATTTGCGAGCCTACAGACTACTCACAGTGATAGCTCCCTTCTTGATTCTGAACCCATCTACACTGTTTTAGTGGACACTCTGACTGCAATATCCACCCTTTCTATAGGTGTGATACTATCCCTAACAAGTAATTCTACTCCCCCCTCTTTTCTTCCTCCCATCCTATTCTTTTTAAAACACCTAAACACAGATACCTGCATGAGCCAATCTTGCCCTTCCTCCAGCCAAGTTTCGGAAATGGCCACAACATTGTGGTTCCAACTATTGATCCAAGCTCTAAGTCCATCAACTCAGACTGTAGATGAATCTTCTGAATGACTTACTCGACGTATGTTCCCTTTGAGGAGGAAGTCATTCAGAAGGTTCATCTAGAGTCTGAGTTGACGCTTCAGGCAGTTGTTATTGTTGTGTTAAAGTCAGTATCAACAGGGGTTTCAGAGCATTATAAAGCTCCTCCTGACGGTTTAGGGTTTTTTTTAGTCAGACATTACTTTTGTAGAGTAATGCAGCATGGAAATAGATTCTGTCCTAACTTGTGAAATCTGACCAAGATAGCATTTTTGAATTTAGACATACTGCATGGTAACAGGCCCTTCTGGCCCACGGCCAATGCCCCACAAATACACCAATTAATCTATAATTCCTGTACATTTTCAGAGGGTGGGAGGAAACTAGAGCATCTTGGAGGAAGCCCACACAGACACAGGGAGAGCTTACAGTTAGTGCTGGATTCAAACTGGTGTCACTGGAGCTGCGATAACGTTGCATTGATCACAATGCCAACTGTGGCTCGCCAATGCTTATCTGAGCTATTACTATATTTGTCTGTGTTTGGCTAATATCCCTTTCAATCTTTCCTATCCTTATATCTCTCCAAACATTGTAATTATCATATCTTCTCTCTTCTCTCTTTGGCTTGGCTTCGCGGACGAAGATTTATGGAGGGGTAATGTCCGCGTCAGCTGCAGGCTCGTTTGTGGCTGACAAGTCCGATGCGGGACAGGCAGACACGGTTGCAGCGGTTGCAAGGGAAAATTGGTTGGTTGGGGTTGGGTGTTGGGTTTTTCCTCCTATAACCATATAACAATTACAGCACACAAACAGGCCATGGTTCTAGTCCATGCCGAACACCTTCTCCCACCTAGACCCATTGACCCACACCCACACCCAGTCCATAACCCTACACACCTCTCTTGTCATATACCTATCCAGCTTTTCCTTAAATATTAAAATTGAATCCTCATCTATTACTTTGGCCAGAAGCTCATTCCACACTCCCACCACCCTCTGATTGAAAGAAATCCATCTCATGTTCCCCCTAAACTTTTCCCCCTTCAATCTTGTTGAATCTCCCCCACTCTCAATGGACAAAGCCTGTCCACGTTGACTCTATCTGTCCCTCTCATAATTTTAAATACCTCTATCAAATTACCCCTCAATCTTCTACACTCCATGGAATAAAGTTGCAGCCTGCTCAACCTTCCTCTGTAACTCAAACTCTGAAACCAGATAGCATTCTTGTAAATCTCCTCCACACTCTCTCTATTCTGTTTGCATCCTTCCTCTATGTTGGCGACCAAAACTGCACGCAATATTCCAAATTTGGCCTTACCAATGCCTTATACAATTTCAACATGCCATCCCAACTCCTCTACTCAATACTCTGATTTATGAAGGCCAACATACCAAATGGTCTCTTCACCACCTTCTTCCATAATTATGTTGAAACTAAGGGAGTTGTGGTCACTCTCACCAAAATGCAACTCAACTTTCAGGAAATTATGTGCCAGAATACCTAAATCACTTTGTTCTACTGCACTCATCAATTGTCTACCATTTAACATGCATGACCCTTGCACGTCCTACCAAAATGTAGCACCTCACATTTATCAGTATTAAACTCCATCTACCATCTTTCAGCCCACTTTTCTAACTGTCCTATATCCCACTGCAAGCTTTGATAAACTTCTTCATTGTCCACAACATTACCAATCTTCGTATCATCTGCATACTTACTAATCCAATTTACCATCCTATCATCTAGATCATTAATATATATGACAAACAATAATGGACCCAGTACTGATACATGAAGCACTCCACTAGTCACCGGTCTCCAATTTGACAAACCATTTTCCACCACAACTCTCTGGCATTTCCCATCCAACCATTGTTAAGTCCATTTCATTACTTCAACATTAATACCTAATGCTTGAACTTTCCTAACTAACCTCTTATGCAGAACCTAGTCAAAGCCCTTACTAAAGTCCACATAGACAACATCCACAGCCTTCCCCTCATCTACCTTCTTAGTAACCTCCTCGAAAAACTCTATAAGATTTGTTAAACATAATCTACCACATACGAAAACCATCTACCCTCCAGTCCTCCTGCACCTCCCCTGTGGCCAGTGACATTTTAAATATTTCTGTCAGAGCCCCCACTATTTGAACACAAACCACCCTCAGGGTCCAAGGGAATATCCACCTTAATTTTCTTTAAAATAGCCAATACTACCTCCTCATTAATTTGTACATTATCCATGCCCTCACTACCAGATTTCCTTACTTCACCTGGCTCAATATTCCTTTCCATAGTGAATACTGAAGAAAAAAAAAATTAAATATTTCCCCCATCTCTTCTGACTTCTCTAATCCTCAAGGGGCCCAATTTTATCCCTCACTATTCTTTTACTTTTAATGAACCTGTAGAAACCCTTTGGATTTATTTTGACCTTGCCTGCCAAAGCAGCCTCATATCTTCATTTAGCCTTTAATTTCTTTCTTAAGATTTTTTTTACACACCTTGTATTCCTCAAGCACCTCATCTGTTCCCTGTCGATACCTGTTGTTCACATCCCTCTTCTTCGGAACCAAATTCCTAGTATCTTTTGAAAACCAAGTCTCCCTATATTTTCTAACCTTTTAATCCTCACAGGGACATACCCACTCTGTATTCTCAGAATTTCCCCTTTGAACATCCTTCATTTATCTGCTAAATCCTAACTTCTACTACTTCCCCTGGCATCTTATTCCACGCATCTACCATCTTTTGTAAGAAAGGTTGATCGTCAGGTTCTGTTTAAATCTTTCCCCTCTCATGTTAAACCTGTGCCCTCTAGTTTTAGATTCCCCTACCCTAGGTTAAAAATACTGACCATTCACCTCATGGTTCTATATACTTCTATATGGTCACCCCGAAGGTCACCCCCTTCTTGGACTTTGATGACAAAATGAGAGGAGGTTCAGAGAATGTAGCACTCGAATGGAATTATAGGCTGGGCTGCAGTACCAAATTCCTCTCAAATCGTCCAAAGGCTAGAAGTGTTGCTTGAGACCCCTTATCAGGATTCCAAACAGTTGCTGGAGAGGTCTCTATTAAGGAGACACAGAACTAGGTTAATTGTTTGAAGGCTGAAACAGTAGTTGAGTAAATGGTTTTCACTCAAAGAGTATTGGAGGCCTGGAACTCGATGTTTAAAAGGGATGTTGGAGGCAGAAAGCATGTTTACTTTGTGATGATGTAATGTGGGGGGGGGGGCTATTATACTGATCACTTGCTATTGGCTTCGTCTGTAGAGATACTCCACCCTACTGGTATAACAGATGGAAATGCTTTTCCCATTGGCCAGTTAGAGGTGGTTTTTGTCTGTTAATAAACGCCCTCTATTGGTATAATACTTGTTTTTAGAACTTTATTTATTTGAAAGATCATAAAGACAACTTTATATAAGTATATATATAAAAAAATAAAGAAAAACAGAAAAAAAGTCCCCTCCCACCCCATCAGCCAGGAGAGCAAAAAATATATAAACAGAAACTAAGAATGCATAATAAATCAAAATACATCTAAATGCATATATTCTAAATATGGTAACCACTTATTAACAAAAAAAGAGTAATTCTCTTGCAAATTATATGTAATTTTTTTTCCACAACAATAGAAGCTTTCAATTCACTATGCCATTCTATTAAGCATTAAATATTATCACTATGTTATCTTTCCATGTACTTGCTACACATTTTCGAGCTACAGACAATGCTAAGCGTACAAATGCAATTTGAAATTTATCCAACCCTAATCCCTTTAAAGGAATCATATAACCCATTAAAAAAATAGATGAATCTGGTGGTAATTTAATGTCATATAATTTTTCCAAAATTAACCTTATTTCTTGTCAAAATTAACCTAATTTCTTGCCAAAATGGTTGTACATAAACACAAGACCAAACAGCATGTAAAAAAGTACCAGTACATATACCACATCTAAAACAAGAGTCCGAATTACTAAAACCATATTTTTTCAATTTCTCTGGGGTTAAATACAACTGATGTAAAAAGTTATAATTAATCATTCCATACCGCACATTCATCAATTTAGTAACACCATCATGACATGTATCTGCCCAGTAGTCTTCAGGAGAAACAAAGGCTAAATCATTTTACCATTTAAGCTTAGACTTCTCCCATTCCAGTCTATCCATATTGTCTTGTAATACTTGGTACATAACAGAAATATAACCCTTTTTTGGTATAGAAGAAATCAAAGACTCAACTTCCATCAATACAGGTAAAATCATCTCTCTACCATACATATCTTTCACCAAAGCTCGAAGTTGATAATAAACAAAGAATTTTCAGCAATATCAAAACACTCTTACAATTGATTAAAAGAAAGAAACTGTCTTTCTACAAAACAATCCTGTAACATTTTTATACCCTTAGAGTTCCAAATCTTTAAATTATTATTAAACATTGAAAAAGGAATAAGCTGATTGTTATACAATGGAGTTAAAATTGACAATTTACCTTTTGATCCTAAAATCTTTTTTTTAATCCATACCTTTAATAGATATTTTAATATAGGCACATTATATTCCCGCAACAAATTTACATTGCACCGAGATATAAATTGATGCACCTCAACTTCAGAAATACAAGCCATCTCAACTTTAGCCCAACTCAGGGGTTGGTCCAAATCTATCAGTCTACTAATACATTTCAACTGGGCTGCTTCATAATAATTTTGAAAATAGTGTCATTAAAGCCCACTTTATGCATACTTCCAAGTAAGTTTATATAATGCTACCCACAGTAATTTACCTTTCCATAAAAATTCTCTCATAGCTTTATTTAATTCCTGAAAAATCCCTTTGAAAGAGAACACGGTATTGATTGAAATAAATATTGAATTTGAGGAAAAATATTCATCTTAATACAATTAACTCAACCAATTAAAGTTAATGGGAGATCTTTCCACTTAATTAAATATGCATTAATCCTTATTAATAAAGGAATGTAATTTGACTTATATAAAGATTGATAATCAACAGTAACAATTATTCCTAAATATTTAATTTTATCAGATCATTTCAATTTAATAATATTTTTAGATTTTGAATAATCTCCTTTCCAACTGGTAAAATTTCACTCTTATCCCAATTAACCTTGTATCCAGATAATGTACCATATTGTAATAAACATTCCCGCAAATGCAGCAACGATCGTTCTGGATATGTTAAATATATCAAAACATAATATGCAAATAGATTAATCTTATACTCTTTATCCATAACTCTCATCTCTCTTATCTGTTCATTTTATCTTATTGTTTGAGCTAATGGTTAAATAGCCAATGCAAACAGAGCTGATGACAATGGACACCCTTGTTGGATCGAACGTTTCAATTTAAAATGAAACTTTACCATTTGTCACCACCCTGGCAATCAGGTTCGTATATAAAGCTTTAACCCAACCAATAAAAAAGGGCCAAATTTAAACTTTTCCAACACCTTAAAAAAAAAAATCCCATTCAACCCTGTCAAAAACTTTTTCAGCAATGGTTGGGCTGCTGTCGATATGCATTGACCAAAGTAATTAATCGAAGAATATTATCTGAAGCATTTCTATTCTTAATAAAACCTGTTTGATCAATATGTATTAATGTAGGTAAATACTTGGCAAGTCAATTTGCTAACACTTTTGCTATGATTTTATAATCTACATTCAGTAAAGAAATAGGTCTATATGAAGACACTTTCAACAGGTTTCTATCTTTTTTCGGAATCACAGTAATTAAAAGGCTAGAACAAGATTCCAGCAACTCATGCTCTTCAGTCATGTTGTAATACCTCCTCAAACACATAAGATAAATCTTTATAAAACATTTTATAAAATTCCACAGAAAATCCATCATCCCCTGGTGACTTCCCATTTGGCATCTCCAACATAGCTTCCTTAATTTCAAATTCTGTAACCGAAACTTCCAATTCCATAACATCCTCCTCTTCTGATGCTGGTAATGTTAATTTAGATAAATAAGATTCAATAGAACCACTGTCCTATTTCCCCTCAGAAGTATACAATTTTTTGTAAAATGAATAAAACTAGTCATTGATTTCCTGAGGTTTATAGGTAACTGTTGAATTCTTTTTAACAGCATGAAACCTGTTCCGTCTTTAACTGCCACATTAGTATTTTATGTGCCCTCTCACCCAACTCATAATAACGTTGCTTAGATCGATTAATTAAATGCTCAAATTGATAAGTTTGCAATCTATTATAATGTAATTTCAAATTAGCCAAAGCCACTTTTTTTAATCTTCTGTTACATCTTTCTGAAATTCCTTTTCCAATTCAGCAATTTGCTTCTCCAGTTCCAAACTCTCTGCCATATACTGCTTCTTATCTTTAGTAGTATAACTAATAATCTTCCCTCTTAAATAAGCATTTCATGCATCCCATAATACAAAGCGACTATCTACAGAATTTGCATTCTCAGTCAAAAACAAACTAATCTGTTCCTTAAAAAAAGTAACAAATTCTGTTTTTTTCAACAACATTGTATTAAATCTCCATCTATAAGATGAACGTACCACTTCTGAAGTTACACAGAGAAAAATAATAAAGAATAATCCGATATAACCCTACTTTTATATTCCGCTTGTAAAACTCTTCCTCGTAAATGTGCCAATACTAAAAAAAATATATTCTAGAAAATGAATCATGTTGGGATGAATAAAAAGAGAAATCCTTCTCCGTAGTATTGACCCTTCTCCAAATATCCACCAAATTTAAGTCCTTCATCAAAGCTCCAATTTGTGTTGCCATCTTTGATTTCTTTATACCTTTTGGAGATCTATCCAGTAAAGGATCCAAAACACAATTAAATTCTCCCCCAACTATGATATTGTCATTAGCTTCTTATCTTTAGTAGCATCAGAAATAAAATGCTCATTATCCACATTAGGTGCATGAACATTGAGCAAAGTCCAAGATTCAGCAAAAACTTTATAATTCATGCTTAAGACCCACCCAACATTTCCTTCCATATTTTGTAATTCAAAAGGCAAATTCTTATGAATTAAAATTGCTCCACCTCTTGCCTTAGAATTAAATTATGAAGAAAACACATGTCCAACCCAATCTCTCTTCAATTTCAAATCTTTTTCAGTTAAATGAGTTTCTTGTATAAAGGCAATGTCAATTTTCATTTTCTTAATATAAGCCAAAACTCACTTTCGCTTAATCGGATTATTTAACTCCTGAACATTAAAAGTTGCAAATTTCAAATTAGACATCCTTACAAATTAACAATATAATCTCTCACTACAAAATATTGCTCCTCTTATAATAACTTAAATCACTATCCCTCCCCTAGATATTTAAAGAAAATATAAAAAAAAGATAAAAAAAACTACCCAAAGGTAGTAACGCCCTAAAAAACTGAGTGTGGTAAATCCCACTAGTGGTGGATGACTATCAAATATTTCAGTGCTATCCACCCCCCCAGCCAGAAATACATTATTCACATCAACACAATCACATACTGTAAGTATATTCAACTCAGTGACTCCATTCCCAATGACTGTTTCAGATCTTCAATGTCAATAAGACTTTGTGTTAAATCATCTTTCTTTCCATTCTTCCCATTTTTCCCATTCTTTCCATTCCCATTCCCATTTCCATTTGCCTTTTTTTAAGTGACAATAGCAAAGATCTTCCATATCCTTGCAAATCTGGTAGTGAATTAGCAAAAATTAATGTATCATGGACATTTTCAAAAAATTGAGATTGAAAATTTTCATAAAAACTTTTAATACTGCAGGGTAATGAAAAGCAAATTTATAACCCTTTCGCCACAATATTTATTAAGCCGAGTTAAATTCCCGACGTTGTCTAATAATCTCTCGACTCAAATCTGCATAGAAAAATACTCTGTTATTTTTGACTTTGTCGTTCCTTCTGCACCACCAACCATAATATCATTTCACTGTCCTGGTATTTCAAACAATGAATTAAAACTGTCTGTGGCGGTTGTCCCAGTAATGGTTTCTTTCGTAACGCTCTATGTGCCCATTCCAATTCTAAGCCTTCCGAAAAAACTCCTTGCCCAAAACCTTGGGAATCCAGTTCTTAAATTTTTTTATTGGATTGGACCCTTCAATATATTCTGGGAGTCCCACAATTTTCACATTATTTCCCCGACTTTGATTTTCTAATGGGTCAATTTTTTTTCAATAAGTCTTTCTTCTGAATTCCTCGATCCACAAAGGAATCTTCCACTTTCTCCATTCTTTCCCTATAACGTTCAACTTGATTTTTACATTCAAAAAAAGCTGTTTCAATTTTTATAAACAATTCTTGCACTGTATCCACTGATTTAATACATTTATTAACATTACTCTTAACTGCAGACATATCTTCAGACATAGTAGTCATTTTGGTTGTCACTTCTAAAAATCCTTGAGTCATTTGTTTCAACATTTTGTCCATTTGATAAGCAATCCCTGCCAGGACTGTACACACAGACTCCATTCCAGATTCCAGTTCCACTTTTTGAGGCCTTCCTTCTCTGGTCTCTACCTCCAATTGATCCTGTGAGCTGCTCTGCTTCTTCTTCCAGCATTGTCAATCCCTTCCCGGTGTGGCTGCGGATCTGTAAACCCGACAACGGCATCCCAAACACGTCAGGACGCTGCAGCTCGGGTCCCCCACAGCCCACACATGGTCCAACGGGTCCCAGACCCTTGAAGCACCGTGCATGCCCGGTAAGGCCAGGGACTGCACATGTGTGACTTCCGATGCCATTCTGCGCATCCCCAGCTCACCAGATGGCAGCCCGGGCTCAAGGGCTCTTCTCTCAGCTGGGTCACCCATATGCCCAACTTCGCGGACGCGCGGTTCGGCACCGGCTGAACTCATCGTCAAGCCTGCGCCATCTTGCGGAGGCAAGGTCAGCGCCGGCATCATACTTAGCCAGGCAGGAGTCCTCTGCGCCTTGGAGGTACCAAACGTCAGGTCCGTGGCTTCAATTGAACAGGTAGGCCTCAATTCTTCAGCACTTTTAAAAGGTCATTTCTTCTGCAGTTGAATTTTTGGTTTTTTTTACATTAGTAACCATTATAACCTACTAATGTTCCCAAAAGTAAAAATACAACTTTTAATCACTTTTATAATCTTTAAAAACGGGTGCTTAAAAAACTAATTGAGGGAGGGTGGGACTGCATGTCTGCCCTCTACGCCATCTTGCCACGCCTCCCCACTGGTATAATATTTGACTGGTGCATGTTGATGGCATATCATACTTGAAAGTACAAACATGCCGGACAAACTCAGTGTCTACAGGAAGTAAAGAGGAGCCGATGCTTTGAGGCCAAGCCCTTCATCAAGATATGGGAAAAAAAGCAGGGCAGTGCCTGAATGAAAAGGTTGGGAGTGAGGGGAGGGGAGGATGGAGGAAGGGGCAGGTTGAGAAGTGCAGGCGAACTGATGAGAGCTCATCTGTGGATAAAGGTGGAAAGGTAGAAAAGATAAGGTGATGGGGAGGGGGGTAGCTCTCCGAATAGGGAAGGAAGGGAAGGGGGTGGGGGGGCTGGAGAAAAGGAGGGAGAAGGATAAAGAAAGGGAGAGAGAGACAGGGGGAGGGGTTTGGAGGAAATTGGAGAAGTCTGGCTGGAGAGTGTCTAGGCAAAATATTTGGAAATACAATAAAACCCCTAGTTCACACATGTCAAACTCTGGCCCGATATAATTATATTTGGCCCGCAAGATCATTTCAAAAATGTATTAGAGGTGGCCCGCTGGCTGCCGCGCCAGTATAGCGCATGCACAGCTAATACTATAAATCCCAGAATGCATTGGCGTCAGCCCACTAATCGCCCCCACCTCCTCTGTTTATGTTGCAGGGTCTCACCGTGGACTCTGGTTTTGGGGCCTGGCCGGTGTCAGGGGAAGCCAAGGCCGCTTCCCAGCGCCCGGAACCAGAGGCCTCGGGACTGACCTCGCCTGGACCGTTGCCCACTCCCGCTCCCTGCCGCAGGCCAATCCGCGACTCATGGTGACGGGGCCGCTGATCCACCGAGATGCCGCCCTGCAGTGAGAGCCGATGCCCCCGCACTGTCATTGTCCAACCCGATCGCCCGCAAACCCCGCCCTCCCGCACACAGGCCTGAGTAAGTATTATGAACTTTAATCTCAGGATAAAACGATCTTCCAATAGTTTCATGTCACAGTGATAAATATATTCCTGGTTAAAAATGGTCCTGTACCTGGATACAAGCTCATTAGGCATAAAACTTGAAAAGTGTGTAAATCAAAGGATATCTGTACCAATGGAAAAAGGGCATGGCAAATAACTCTGCTAGAGTTCATGCCCACAATCAGTCCCCCATTTGATTGTTTCAGGAATCATGTTATTCTCCCACATTCTCAATAGCCCTCAGATTTTACTATTCGACAGCACACTAGCAACATTTGACAAATCCTCTATAGAGAAATATTATTTATTGAATATTTTATTTCTCATTTGTTAATGCTTCTGGAAAGAGTTTATCCAAAACTATTATTAAACATTTATTTTAATAAGAAAAAGTTTAACATTACATATGTTGAAAGAAGAGAAAACATGCAGATGTTGTTGAAAATTTTCAATAAATATTTAGTTCGGCCCTCGACTTAGTCCAAGTTTTTAATTTTGGCCCTCCGTGAATTTGAGTTTGACACCCCTGCCCTAGTTCTAGCACCTATGCCAGATAAGTAAATTTTGAGACTATGTGTTACATGATTGGCACGCCAATTTTATACTTCCGTAGTTTTTACCTATTTATTTTCCACAATTTTTTTACCAGATGCTTGAGGCTGCTGGTTGCTTGAATTCCAGATAACAAGAGTATTACTGTATATGCACTACTGTGCCTCCTGGGCACTACTATCTGCTTCTTCTCAATCCACTCAGGCTTTTCCCAGTCTCCTTTGCTGCTCCCGCTCTTTATAATCTGCCCCTTTGCACCATGGTTAGTACCCATGGCGACAGGTATTTGGACCCCAGCCTCTGAGAGTTGACATCTTGGACTTGTCTGGCCTTCTCTCCTCCTTTAAGACATTACCTGAGATCTTCTTCTTCCACCAAGCTTTCAATCAACTGTCCTAATTATATCCTACCTAAGATGTCAGGTTTGGGCTGATAATACTTCTGATAAGAAGTACTTCAGGACATATAACTACGTTAATGATGCTATATAAAATGGAAGTTACTGTTAGTCCAGCCTGTAAGACCACCCTGTGATAATACAGATTCTATCACCAGTGTGTATATGTACATATGTAGAGATGGAAGTGTAGGATGACTGTGATTGGCTGAGAGCGTAGCCACACCTACTGGCAGGTCTTAAAGGATTGCTCCTAGTCAGACGAGGTCATTCTAGACTGGTTGACCTACTTGTGATATGCTCCAGTCTTTTAGTTAATAAAAGCCTTGGTTTGGATCAACAAGTCTTTGGTTCTTTCGACGCGCATTACACACCCTGAATGCAAAAACCTCTTAAAATAGCAGCCAATTTGTTACCTGTGGGAAACAAAAAAAAAATCAGACAAAATAAATCTGGGTATGGCCCATGTGTTGATGAGGACAACCAGTCCTCTGTATAAATGTAATTCTTAGAGGATCGTGATACCGGAAGATATCATAGACTTGGTGTTCGAAATAAGAAGTTTTCAGAATCAGGATTTATTGCCATGAACATGACGTGGAATTTGTTGTTTTGTGGCTGTGTTACAATGTAAAATTGCTATAACTTAGATTTTTTTTAAAAATAAATAAATCATACAAGAAAATATGATAAAGTGAGATAGTGTCTGCAGTTCATTGTCCATTCAGAAATATGTGGCAGAGGGGAAGAAGATTCTAAATTGGAGAAAGGCCAATTTTGAGGAAGTGAGAAAGGATCTAGAATGTGTGGCTTGGAGAAAGTTGTTTTCGGGCAAGAATGTGGAGGTAAGAGGAGGACATTCAAAGGTTACATTTTGGGAGTACAGAGTTTTTATATTCCTTTCAGGACAAAAGGCAAGGTTAGAAGGGCCAGGGAACCTTGGTTTTTAAGGGATGTTGGGGATCGGGTTTGGAGTTAAAAGAGGTGTGTAGCAGGTATAGGCAAAATGGGGCAAGTAAGGTACTTGTGGAGTGTAAAAGAATTGCAAGAAAAACATCAAGAAAGTTCAGGAAAGATATGAGGTTGCTTTGGTAGACAATCTGAAGGCAAATCCTCAGGATTTCTACATGTATATTAAGAGCTAAAGGATAGTAAAGGACAAAATTGGCCTCCTTGAAGATCAGGATGTCGGCTTTGTATGGAGCCAAAAAGATGGGGGAGATCTTAAATGTGCTTTTTTTTCTTCAGTATTCACACAGCAAACAGGCACAGAGATGTGGGAAGTAAGAAAAACAAGCAGTGAGGTCATAGAACCTATACAGATTAAAGAGAAGAAAGTTCTTGCTGTCTTAAAGCAAATAAGGATAGATAAATCCCCAGGGACTGATAAGATATTCCCTTGGTTCTTGAGGGAGGCTAGTGTAGAAATTGGAGGGGCCCTGGCAGGAATATTTAAAATGTCCTGAGTCCCAGGTGTGGTGCCAGAGGATTGGAGGGTAGCTCATGTTGCTCTGTTGTTTAAATAAGGCTCCTGGAAATTATAAGCTGGTGAGGCTGACATCAGTAGTAGGTAAATTATTGGAAGGTGTTCTAAGAGATCAGATATATAATTAATTGGATAGCCAGAAATTGATTTGGGATAATCAATATGACATTGTGCATGGTAGGTCATGATTAACCAACATGAGAGTTTTTCAAAGAGGTTACCAGGAAAGTTAACAAAGGAAAGGCTGTGGATTTATCTTCATAGACTTTAGTAAGGCCTTTGACAAGATCCCACATGGGAGATTAGTCAGGAAGGTTCAGACACTAGATATTCATGGTGAAGTCATAAGCTGGATTCAACAATGACTGGACAGGAAAAGCTAGAGAGTGGTAGTGGATGGTTGCTTCTAAAACTGGAGGTCTGGACTAGTGGTATGCCTCAACGGTCGGTGCTGCGACCATTGTTGTTTGTCATCTATATCAATAATCTGATGATAATGTGGTAAATTGGACAAGAAAAAGAAAACAGCTTGAGCACTATCCACCGTGACTTGACAAACCCATAACCCCCCAATATATGTTTCATACCTTTGTTGTGAATATCCTGAATGTTGTGTGTTCCTGTGGTTGGTTAAATGTGGAAGGTGTAAGGGGTGGGGGGTGGGGGGCGGGGGGGGGGGGGGGGAAAGAGAAGGGGACAAAAAATCTTTAACTCTACAGAAAATCTTGTATAGAATTGATCATTGAAAATTGTAATCAAAAGTTATATTGTCAACATTAACATTGATAATATTGATAATATTTGAGTTTAAGTTTGGAAAATCATAAATAAAATATTCAAAACAAATGTGGTAAATTGGATCAGCAAGTTTTCAGATGACACTAAGATTGGAGGTGTTGTGGACAACGAAGAAGGTTTTCAAAGTTTGCAGAGGGATCTGGACCGTCTGGAAAAAAATGGGCTGATAATGGCAGATGTAATTTAATGCAGTCAAGTGTGTGGTGTTGCATTTTGGAAGGACAAACCAAGAAAGGACATACATGGTAAACAGAAGGGCACTGAGGAGTGCAGTAGAACAGAGGGATCTGGAAGTACAGATACATAATTCTCTGAAAGTGATGTCATAGGTGGATCGCGTTGTAAAGAGAGCTTTTCACCTTCATAAATGAAAGAATTGAGTATAGACGCTGGGATATTATGATAAAGATGTAAAAGACACTGGTGAGGACACATTTGGAGCATTATGTGCAGTTTTGGTCACCTAACTACAGGAAAGATATCAATAAGATAAAAAGAGTGGAGAGAATATTTACTAGGATGTTGGCCGGACTTCAGAAACTAAGTTGCAGGAAAGGGTAAATAGGTTAGGACCTTATTCCCTGGAGCACAGAAGAATGAGGAGAGATTTGATTTGAGGTACAGGATTTAAAATTATAAGGGGGATCGACAGAATAAATGTAGATAGGCTTTTTCCACTGATGGCAGGTGAGAACATGGGTTAAGAATGGAAGTGGAAAAGAGAGTGGTGGGAGTGAGGAATGAGCTGCAAGCTGATGTGGTGAACGCAGGCTCAATTTTAACATTTAAGAATTTGGACAGATACATGGATGGGAGATGTATGGAGGGCTATGGTTAGTGCAGATTCATGGGACTAGGCAAAAAAAGAGGTTGGCACAGGCTAGAAGGGCTGAAGGCACTTTTTTCTGTGCTGTAATGTTCTATAGTCCTCAATATTACATCTCTGCTTCTACATAAATTAATGCAACCTTGCATTCACCTTCTTCACCAATGACTTAACTTGGAGGTAACCTTTATGGTATTCTGCAAACGAGGTCTCCCAAGTCCCTTGGCATCTTAGAATGTTGAATTTTCTAAATTATAGCGATTGTTATAGACAGAGTAGGCTTTTTTTTCCACTGAGGTTAGGTGAGATTCAAACCAGAGGATATCGATTAAGGGTGAAACAGGAGAAGTTTAGGGGGAATATTAGGGAGAGAATTTTCACACTGAAAATGGTGGGCATGTGGAACAAGCTGCCAGTTGAAGTGGTGAATGTGGGCTTAATTTTAACATTTAAAAATTTTTTGGCAGGTGCATAGATGGAAGGGTGTGGACTGGGTGCAGGTCTATGGGATGAGCCAGAATAATATTTCAGCACAGACTAGAAGGGCCAAGGGTCCTGTGTCTGTGCTGTATTCTATGCAAATTGTCACTGGTAGAGTATATATTTCTGACACCCATTATGTGATAAAATAGTTGAAACTCGAAAATATGAGAGTTTATTGTGATATCCACGCTGCTGAAGATCCAACTGCGCTGGGTAGGTCACGTCTCCAGAATGGAGGACCCTCGCCTTCCCAAGATCGTGTTATATGGCGAGCTCTCCACTGGCCACCATGACAGAGGTGCACCAAAGAGGTACAAGGACTGCCTAAAGAAATCTCTTGGTGCCTGCCACATTGACGACTGCCAGTGAGCTGATATCGCCTCAAACCGTGCATCTTGGTGCCTCACAGTTCGGCGGGCAGCAACCTTCTTTGAAGAAGACCGCAGAGCCCACCTCACTGACAAAAGACAAAGGAGGAAAAACCCAACACCCAACCCCAACCAACCAATTTTCCTTTGCAACCGCTGCAACCGTGTCTGCCTGTCCCGCATCAGACTTGTCAGCCACAAACGTGCCTGCAGCTGACGTGGACATTACCCGTCCATAAATCTTCATCCGTGAAGCCAAGCCAAAGAAAAGAAATATATTTTACAATCTACAGATGCACCATAATTCTTACTTGGTGCAGCCAAATATTTCACTATAAATAATTACTGCGAAATACAGGCCCTTCAGCCTATCATGTTGTGCTGACTATATAAACCTATTCCATAAAAATCTAATTTTTTTTCCCCCTCAAAGACAAAACCCTTACATCGATGTGCCTATCTAAGAGTCTTATGAATGCCTCTGACCTGTTGTACCATCCTCCACCAGCACCCCTGGCAATGCATTCCATGCATCCACCACTCCTTATAAAAAAAGCTCACCTCTGACATCTCCGCTAAACTGACCTCCTCTCACCTGAAATAGATGTCTTCTCATATTTGCTATTGGCACCCCAGGAAAAAAGATGCTGGATGTCCACCCTTGCCGAAGCCTCCCATAATCATATGCACCTCTTACCCTTTGTTGCTCCAAAGAGAAAAGCCCTAGCTCTGTTAACCTTGTAAATCTCCCAATAATTTTATATATATTTTTTTCCTTCTATCCACTTCATAAGGAAAGAAGATTTGGCCATTATATTGTTTCTGGGATTTCATCATGTGCAAATTGAATGCTACATACCCTGCACTTTGCAATACCGATTCACAGGAAAGCCAAAATAGTTGGAAATGCCCCTATTTATTTTGTTATTAGTATTATCCCATGCAGGTTAATGGTTGAAATATAGGGAAAGGAAGTTAATAAAAAAGAGTCAAAATACATTGATCTGCAAATGTTACAGTGACCAATGTAATTCCAGTCTCTTAATCTTTCAGTTGATAGGAATTGTGTGTTCATTACTGTCAGACGTGTGAGGCTAGGTCCTTTGGTTTTGAGAGAGGCCACCTTTTTTATACTAATCCTGATGTATTTTTAAAATTAGTAGCCAGAGCTTCGTGAAGGACATCTCTTTGATGTCGCAATACAATTTTTGCAATGCACTGAATTTGTAAGCAGGAGGATCTTCACACCTCATTGAAGGCGGCCCTTGCAGGGACATTTCAGACCCTATTTTCCCATTTCTACTTTCCAAACCTAATACGAGCAGTTTATAAAATAATGAGAGGTTTTGAGAGAATAATTTTCTCATGGTAAAAGTGTCACATTCCAGAGGACACTGCTTAAGGTGAGGGGGAGGAGAATGAAGTTTAGACAAATTTTATAAAGATTTTTACACAGAGTTTGGTAGATGCATGGAACAGGCAGCCAGAGGTAGAGCCAGAAGCAAATATGGTCACCTTTCAGAAGCTTTGAGATAAGCGTATGAATATGAAAGGATTCATCAAGCAGCAGAGTTTTATTTAGTCTGGACATCATATATGGCACAGGCATCTAGGACAGAGGGCCTCTCCCCATGCTGTGCTCTTCTCTGTTGTATGTTCAGGTGGAAGTCAGGGGAACACGACACAGTCCTCAATGAGGGCTCAGTAGTGGAGAGGGTCAAGAACTTCAAATACCTGGGTGTCAATATCTACAGGGATCTGTCCTGGAGCCTCCATGTTGATGCAATCACAAAGAAGGCTCAACAGCGGCTATACTTTATTAGGAGATTCATTATGTCACTGGAGACTCTTGTAAACTTCTACAGGTGTACCATGGAGAGCATTCTGAGTGGTGGCATCACTATCTAGTATAGAGGCAACAAATCTCAGGACAAGAAACAACTCCAGAGGGTTGTTAACTTGGCCTGCAACATCACAGGCATCAGATTTCACCTCATCGACGACATCTAAATGAGACGGTGTCTTAAAAAAGCAGCCTCTATCCTCAAAGGCCCCCACCACCCAGGCCTTGCCCTCTTCACTCTGCTACCATCGGGTCAAAAGTACAGGAGCCTAGAGATGGGCACTCAACGGCACGAGGTCAACTTCGTCCCCACTGCCATCAGATTGCTGAATAGACAATAAACCAAAGACACCACCTTACTTTTTGTGCACTTTAAAAAAATATATTTATTGTTGTGAGATGGTTTATAATCTGAAGGTTTGCACAATGATTCTGCTGCAAACATCGAATTCCGTTTCTTGTTCATGACATTAAATCCTCATTTGGTATTCTATGAGCTCCACTCATTTGGGTTCAATGGCCACACATTCTGACTTACTGAAGGCCTCTACCGGGCCACAAGCAAATACATTTTAGAGGCACATGTTGCCGTCCACATGGTAACGATGCCAGTATTGAGGGTGGCCAGGCCTGCAGCCCCACCATTTAGGCATGCTAGCAGCATCTAATCTCCAGGTGCCAGCGCGCCCAAGAAAAGGGTCAAGTACAAAGTCAAAAAGACGAAATGTGCCCCACCAGCAGCATTAAGTATCATGGGAGGAATTGGTTGGACAAAACTTGTAATTAAATGGCTGTGGGACCATACTCAGTGGTGAGATTTACAGTGCACATCTGTCAAACAGCAAAAGAAAACCACTTCTCATGTTGGTGTGATCAGCCCTTATGTCCGCAGATGGATCTCAGCCAGCTAATCCTGCTGCCCTCCAATCCTGCGTTAGGTGAGGGGAGGTCATGTGTGACAGGTAACAAGGGATGTCCGCAGATGAATCTCAGCCAGCTAATCCTGCTGCCCTCCAATCCTGCGTTAGGTGAGGGGAGGCCATGTGTGACAGGTAATAAGGGTCTACCAGCACTATAAATGAATAGTGCATCCAAACCTGGAAATCACAGTTGACAGGTCAATATTTGGGTTGCTCTTCTAATATTGCCCTGTCCTAAAATAATAATAACAAAGCTAATCCATTTCAGCTAAATGCTTTAATCCCACCCTGTGAAAGCCACGGATAGTAACTTTTAGGCTTATTGACAATGGTAGCAAAATGCCTTTCAGAAATATGGTGGCCATCTTGTACACAGCAAAATCCAAAACAGCAATGTGATAATGATCTGTTTTAAACTGCTAATGTTTGAAGAAATCCTTTCATTTTTTTTGACACCTTCCTGCTTCATGCATGCCTAAGTGCATAAAACCTCAGGGCAAGAGCCAGCCCTTCTGGCCAGGACTCAGGTCCAGTTCACCACTCCTTCCCGATCACCTTTCACTTCCCTGTCTATGTGTCTTAAAAACCCTTAAATACAGGAATCATGATCAGCCTGTATGAGATGGGTGGATAGGGTTTATTTCTGTAATTTACGGTTCTGCAATAGAAATTCACTACCTACTCATGCATTCTTCATTCCTTACCACCCAAAGTGGTCTAAGTTCAACTAGGTATTTGTTGAGATGTAACCACTGTTGCAAAAAGGGGCATTTTGGTTAAAGTGTGTGGAAGAAAATTTACGGGCAATAATAGAGGTAAGCTTTTTTTTTACCCAGAGAGTGGTGGATGCCTGGAAGATCATTGCCAGGAGTGGTGACCGAGGCTGGTGCAACAGGGGCATACAAAATATTCTTAGATAGGTCCATGGTTGTGGGAAGAGTAGAGGGCTATGGGTGAAATGCAGGGAAGAGTTAGATTGTTGTGTAGGAGGTTTCCATAGGTCGCCACCACATTGTGGGCAGAAGGACCTGTACTGTGCTGTAGGTTCTATGTTGGTGACATGGACTGAGATGGATTCAGCTGTGGCATTGGGAGATTTCCACTGCTCTTGAAAATATCAAGGTCAAGATTATCAAGGTTTGTTTACTGTCATGTAATAATACTGTAGTACACTACCAGTACCAGGATCACAGGAGAGGAGTCATAGGGTATGAGTCATCTGTGGGCGGGTCAGCTCCAGATATACAGTAACCAACAATAACTATTTACAATGGAGAAAACATATCACCGCAAATACAAAATTGTCATATCAATGATATTCATCCATTTTTACCTGCCATAAAGGCAAACAAATAGACTTCATTAGCATTGCTGTAGCCCCCAATAGTAAGAGGAAGAGAAGCAAAAGCAAGCCCCTTCAGAGACACGAGGTGTCTATGCATTGAACTCCAGTGCTCTTGTAGCCTCTGCAGCTGTATAGACCCCTGTTTGGTCCATTGGCAACCCGAGTTCCAGATCCAATCAGGAGGCCTCCAGGGCAAGACACCCTTCAGGAGCCCTTCTTGCCCTCAAATTCCGGTTCTGATACCTGGATCTCATGAGCCAGTCTCCAGCAGCCCACAGCCTGGTGTGATTCCTTTGACAACAGGCCATGTGATCCTTCACTCTCTGAGCCCCTTGCTGATCTGCTGCTGTGGTCACCTTTCCTTATATTGGTGTAAGATTTTTGATGTCTACCTGGAAGAGTAACTAGGACCACAGTTTAGTCTTTCAATTCAATGGCAGCACCTCCAACAGCGCAGCGCTCCCACAGCACTGCACTGGGACAACCAGCCTCGACAATGTGCTCAGTCCTCTGGATTTAGACCTTTCTGACAGAATCTCACCACTCGGTCATGGATGATAGCTCAACATTGAACAAGCATGCAGTTAATGGCACAGAATATAAAGCACAAATACAGGCCAAATCAGTCCTTTGCCCTGCAGAGTGCATGGTATTTACCCAACTCTGCAATTATAACCTTGCAAATGTGCAGCAAAGCAAATAACTGGATGAAATTTCAATTAAAATAAAACACATTTTAAACTGTTTGAAAAATACAGTGCACAAATAAGATGTTAGATCATTATTTTATACAAGCAATCCACCAAGCAAATAAATCAATTCAAATCCTTTTATTGTTGTTCATCCAGTTATTTGCCAGCTCAATATCTATTCAGTAATAACAAGAGGCTTTATTTTGATTAGATATTTTGATTCCTTCACTACTGCTGCAATTGAAGTCCTGGTCTTAGAAATGAGGCTTACTTCACAAACTATAAAAAAATTGAACATCACTATAAAGCATATTTATGTCCCAGTCCTCCGTGTAGTTTGCTTGCCTGAGTCTGTACACGGAAATAATTAGCACATTGTAAGGAACTCAGTGGCAGAATTTGTTCAGTTGGAAGCCACATGCTTCCTGTCATTAAACCTATATCATGTCCTTCCTTTCCTATTAAAACCCACCTCAGGTTCAGAAGTCAATCTTTAGCTAGGCCAGCAAGAAGCCATTATGAAGGAAATGTCTGTCTTATGAAAGGGTTTCAGTTCACCACTGTCAGATCTGATTTAATACTGTATTAAGGGTGTTGAAAGATACAGAAGTGGAAGTTTGCTTTTTTTTGAATGATATAAGATAAACATTATTAACAAACGCATAGTACAGGACTCATGTACCTGGTTTATGCCTGAATGGCTAAGCATTATAAGCACCGTCTCCTCAGGTCATCTCCTGTTTCTCATTTAATAATTTCTGGCCCTTTTAACTGGACGTTCTTCGAAAGAAATAACTGCAATTTCAGTTAGAAAAATCCAAGTATTGATTATTATAGCCAATGGAATGTAGAGTGTTAAGGCAGAAACTTCTTGAGTTGATTATCTTTAATATCATGGTGAGCGAAATCTAAAAAAAGAGGTGAAATAATGGGCTGAGTGCGCTACTGTGGCCATCATCCGTGTGCAATTTAAAAGGGTCGTGCAGCTTTAAGTGCAAGTAACCGAAGGCCCTCGTGAAATACATGCTGCCTCCTTTAAGTATGGTGCGGGAGCCCCCATTTCCACACCCTTCCCCCCCCAACCCCCCCTCCATCAACCACCCTCCAGTTGCCTCCCGCAATTACATTTCCGCAGGAGGAAGAGGGCGAATGAGAAACAGGATAATCAGACTCTAAATCATAGCTCTGAGCTGCCTTGGAGTGAGACCGTAGAATTTCCTTGTAATGTTGGTCTCATGTTATCTGCTGTGACACCACAAAAGCAAGAGCAACTTGCCTGACCTTTCCTCAATAAAAAATCATTTTGTTCCGACATGCTATAAAACTGGTGCATTAGCCCACTAACTCCTCATGTCTACTTCAATCGATGTGGTTAAATTAATGTAAACATGCACTCAGGATCCTTTGGAAAGTCCTAACAGCAGCAGTTACTAATCTGACCAATAACTCCCTTCTTATAGGAGAGACTTGGCGAATGAATATTTATTCATCATGTTACTAAGTGTTGCCTGTGCAACATATTTCAGGCGTCGATTATTGCTAAAAAATATTTGCAGATGTGATGGAGCTGTTTCACCAGCTCATCTGAAAACTGGAATAATCCTTAGTGAGTCTTTTAGTTCCAATTCCTACAGCAAGGTTGAATAATATTCCCACTTGCTGTGATCTGAACTGACTCTGTTTCATAGTCAGGAGTTGCTCCCCATTAGGATGCAAATGACCCTTCTCCCACCTCTGACAGTTACATCTACATTTGCAACTTAGGCATTGGATGACTAAAAGTGGCCCTTCATAGAGTGCCAGCTCCATGTGTGCAGAGGTCAGCCCTGGGATGAGCTCATAGTCTTTAACACTAAGGGGAGGACAGAAATCCTATTAGCTTATTAACAATGCAAAGCACTGAATATGGAGGTCTAGGTCCTCGCCACAACACCATCTTGATTTAACATAGTGAGACAAAGTCCTGTGGATGAGCAATCATGAAGTTTAAAATGAGCCATGCAAAAACATATTAATGCAGGAGTCCAAATAATATGGCCAAAACAGTAGGATTTCCAGAGGAGAGCCAGAATGGGAGCTTCAGATCTCAAGATTTTGCCAGCAGAATTGACAACGTTACGAGGCTGAAATATTCAACAACCTGGAAAAGTTTGAATTTAAATTTAAATGCAGACATGCATCACTGTAACTGACCCTACCAGCCCACAAGCCCGTGCCACCCAATTTCACCCAATTAACCTACAACCCCCTGTAGGTTTTGAAGGGTCGCAGGAAACCGAAGTACCAGGAGGAAACCCACACAGACATGGGGAGAGCATGCAAACTCCTTACAGACAGCGCAGGATTTGAACCCAGGTCACTGGCACTCTTAACAGCACTGCACTACTCGCTACCCTAACCGAACCGCCCCAACCATTCAGTCAGGAAGACAACAGTACAATAGAAGGTCAAAGTGCAACATGAATCAATAAAAAGGATTGGAGCAGAAATGTGATCCACCCACCAGGCAATGTTTAAGCTCAATGAAGTCATTTGAAATGCTCTTCAACATGCCTGATGATCCTATTTTGCAGTGCTGTAACATTGGCACAGCTCAAAAAAAGAATTTAGTTAGCAGATTGATACTTTATGTGTGAAGTCTAAATTCAGTCCACAGAAACCAGATTAGACAGTAGGGATTCAATGTGTCAGAGCAGCCCAGAGCTGGATGATCAGCATGGATACAGTGCGACAAAGGATCTGTCTATTATTCTAGGAGTCTATAGATTGATTACAGTTTTCAAACTCATTTTGCTTACAGGCTTATATGATTCATTATCCTTGCATTGCAAAGAATTTCCATCGTGCATAAGGCACAACTCAAGAATTTGGGGGAATACTTTCGACTTGCCAGAGAGTGCAATTCTAACAATACCCAAGAAACTTCAATGTAACTCAGGACCCCAGCAGCCATTTGATTGGCACCTCATCAACCAGTTACACTTACAGAATAAACTACAGATACTCTACAAAGTTTCTCAACAGCACCATCTAACCCTGTGCCCTTTACTACCCAGAAGCCAGAGGCAATAAAATTGAAGGAAGGAGCAACTTCTGCAAGGATCCTAAGCTCACGCATCATCCTAACTGGCAATATCACCAGCTCCAAAAAAAGTCCTGGAACTATTCATTCACTGCAGTGGTCCAGAACAGTGGCTCGCCACTATCCTGTCATGGGCAATATACAGTAAAACCCCTGTTATCCAGAATTCAAGCAACCAGCAAAAAAATTGTGGAAAATAAATACAGTAAAAATGCATTTAAAATTGGCATACCTCACCGTTAGTTTGCCAATCTCAAGCAACCGGAAAATACTTTTATCCAGCATCCACTAGAGGTGCTAGATACCAGGGGTTTTACTGTATGCTGGCCTTGGCAATGATGGCACAAGAGAGAATATTATAATTGCCTCCCATCCCTTATCCATCTCAGCGGCTGCTCAGTGAAGTGCTACATGTTTTCATAGGCCATGACGTAGATGTGGAAGTTTGCAATAAAAAAATCAAATTGGCCTGGCGCGCAGCGAAGTTCAAAGCTGTGTCTTCAAGTGAAGAATTGTTGGAGGCTAACAGTAATCAGTGACCTTCAAATTGGTTCCTGGACGAAACATGCCCTGAATTTCAAATAATCAATCTTGTCCATTGGTTTACACAATCTATCTTTCTGACTTCCTTTAGCTGTACAACCCTTTGACATCTTAATATTCCTCTGGTGTAGGGCTCATTCACATCCCTTGGTTTAACCATGCCATCAATAATATTGGTTCCTTCAGCTCAGAGGTCCTTAAGTCAAGTCACCTGATTGCACAATAAACCCGACAAAACAGCGTTCTCTGGTCCTCGGTGCAACACACGCAGACACCCAACCGGACATGACACACATACAGATAGACAATACACATGTAGGAGAAAAATTTTCATCTATAAAAATAAATAAATAAGTATTGCTTTGAAAATCTAAGAGTCTTGGAAAGTTAGTGAAAACAGTTCCTTTGGTCGTTCACTATTCTCACTGACAGCGGAAAGAAACTGTTTCTCAGCCTGGCGGTGCTGGCTCTAATACTCGTGTATTGCTTTCCTGATGGCAGCAGCTGAAAGATGCCATGTGCAGGGTGGAAGTGGTCCTCAATGATTTTGAACTCCCTCTTCAGGCAACGATCTCAGTGGATCATGTTATGGTGGGGGGGGGAGGGTGAAGTCGGGGGAAGGGACACTCCATTGATCCTCTTCGCCACTCTCAAGGTCCAGTGGATTGACATCCAATCCAATCCATTTCTCTGAAGCAATAGTACTACACTCTAGATTTCCCTCCCTGAATTTCCATCACCCCTCCCTCTATGTGGACAGGACAAATGATCATGGCAGCTGAGTTATTAAAGTTCAGTTCATTGCATTCATTAATCTGTAAGGGGAGTCATGAAGTCATGATGGATTTCTCCAATGAACTCATTTCTTTCAATGACAATAAAATAATGGAGCCATAGTTATATTGCACAAAAATCTGCTGTCCTTCCTATGGGAGTCCAAGGCACTATCCTGGACATTTGTCAACCTCTCACAGCTTTCTGGGTCAAACAAGCTATTCAGTAGTTATAGAGGTGATCCCTGCCACCTTCTTTTGACCAATTATGCAAAGGTGTTAAATGCCTTCATCCCATGAACAAAGGAAACAAAGGCTAAAGGTAGCATCTCACCAGTTATATGGGATCACCCTGGTCGACTGGGAAAAGACCAAAACTGAACATCATCAGCTGGACATGTACAGCAGCTCCTCCTATCTGGTTTATACCATTAACACCTAGGAAGTATTTAATGGGAAAAATAGACAGGGACAGAGGGAAGTGGTCTAATTGGATAGAATGGCATGATGGGCCAAATGGCCACCTTCACTGCTTCACTTTTCTGTGAATGCAAAACAAGATCCAATCTTTGAC
This sequence comes from Narcine bancroftii, assembly GCF_036971445.1. NCBI lineage: Eukaryota > Metazoa > Chordata > Chondrichthyes > Torpediniformes > Narcinidae > Narcine > Narcine bancroftii. The sequence continues at coordinate 145,063,971 of NC_091469.1, forward strand.
TAGTTAATTTATTTTATATATTAAAATCAGGCAGCATGGTTAAGCATAGCAGTTGGCACAACGCTGTTACAATGCCGATGACCCGGGTTCGAATCCTGCGCTGTCTGTACAGAGTTTGTACATTCTCCCTGTGTCTACGTGGGTTTCCTTCGGGTGCTCTCGTTTCCTCCCACCCTCCAAAATGTACCAGGGCTGTAGGTTAATTGCGTGTAATTGGGCAGCATGGTCTCTTAAGCCAAAAGGGCCTATTACCATGCTGTATGTCTAAATATGTCTAAATAAAAATAAGATATCACTTAACATAACATAACAACAATTACAGCACGGAAACAGGCCATTAGGCCCTTCTAGACCATTTTGTGTTATACTAAAATAAAAACAATTGGTAATAAAAATCTGTGAAAATTAGGCCCTTCTAGACCATTTTGTGTTATGCTAAAATAAAAACAATTGGGAATAAAAATCTGTGAAAATTAGGCCCTTCTAGACCATTTTGTGCTATACTAAAATAAAAACAATTGGGAATAAAAATCTGTGAAAATTTCATGAAGGAGCAGGTTTACAGTCACAGAGTATTCAGGATTGAGCTTCATTAATCAACTTAAAGTCTAAAGGATTATGAATAGGTTTTCATAAATCTCACCTGAAGAAAGCGACTAAAATTCTATTCATCGCACGTGTTTCCAGCTTTGCAAAATACATTATTGTGGTCTGCCCTTCTTATCTGCAAAGGAAAACGAGGGCACAGATTTTTCGAACAAATTTCACTAAATTGTACCTGTCAAATAAAATTGCTATGAGGAACTGAGGTCGCCCAGCGTGATTGAAAGGCAGTTGTTAAAAATACAAGGTAGAGTCTGGTGTGTGGCCTCATTAATGGAAAACTGCATAATTTTCCAGGACTGGGGACATTATTTGTGTCTGGGCATTAAGCAATTCCTAACCACACTGCCTAAAGCCACAGTATCAACAGCTTAAAGCTATTAGTAGAATCTTCTGAGACCTTTTTAGGATAGGCCGTGACCCAGCCGAGCACATGGCGTCTGCAAGGTAGATCATCGCAGCTCCTAGGCTATCAATTTAACTCTCTGAAGCCAAGGTCTGGCCATTCTGCTCCAACCTTACTTAGCTGCACATGTCAAGCGTCATTCAGAATGTTGGGGCTGACCTCTGACATTACCTGACTCTGGAGATTTTGCAGAATCACTCTTTCTTTGCAAAAAAAAAAGTGTCAGTGCTGCCGGAATGGCAATGCTACTGGTGGAACGGATCCAGAAGAACGGGGAGCAGAGACACAGCACTCCTCCCGCGGGGTCCTACCATCCGGTCCTCCTACTGTTGGCTCCATGTAGGTTTTAAGTGGCCTGGTTAAGGAGCCAATTATGTTTTATTTGAAACCATGTGACTGCAGGGTCTGGGCCAAAACGGCAGCACCTTTGCTTCACAGTAGCTTTGAGGGGTTGCAGATTCTGGAGGTGGGGGGAAATCAGGGCACCAGTCACAGGGAGAGCACCTTCCACCACTGTTGAGAAGAAGCAGAGGACAGTGACCACGGTGGTGAAACAGCGAAGGGCTCCACGGCTGAAGGACACACGTGGGCGGTGAGCTGTTGGTGACTTTTGGCCGAGGAACCCACACAGGGCGCAGGCGACTAGTGGTCAAACAATTCACAGCAGGCTGCGGGCTACTTGCGACTGCCTCATTAGAACCAGGTTTTGGAAACGGGATTTTGGACCCCCAAAGGGCTGTGGACCCTGAAGGCTTCCTCATTATGTCGGAGGTTTGGATCTGGGTTCAGGTTGCCAATGGATTGAACCGAACTAGAGTCCTGAGTGGCTGCAGAGGTTATAGGAGTGCTACAGGTGAATCCACGGACACTCGGTGACTCTGGAGGAACCGTGTCGCTTCTCTTTCTTTGACTTTAAGGGGTGCCGGGCAATGTAATACTAATGGTGAATCTGCCTAATGGCAGACAAAAGGCAATTTTGGGTAATATTTATTTTATTACATGACAATACAGTAAATAATATCTGATCTGAATTATTTCTTTAATTTAATTATTAAAAAAATGGATGTTCCCAAGACATTTCTTTTTATTTGTGTTGATCTCCCTACAGACTACGGTCACAGGTTTGAGTAAAAGACATTTTTATTGCAGAATGGCCCTCAGCTACCTGAACTGAGAGAAACACTCCCTCCTCCTTAAGCAATTGCCTTGCAGACTTTCCTGCTCAAAATAGTTCTTTCCTTTCCTAATAATGGTTTAACTTCATTGCATTAGAATAAAAGAGTTCTCAAAGTTCAAATCTCAGGATCCACCTTGAACAGTTAAGCTTTAACCATTCTGATAGGATAAGGAATAAATGAATGCAAATTATCACTGCATCCAGAACAATCAGCCTTGGAGGTGCAGAACACTTTCCATAAATAACCCCAGCTCATCTCAACAAGGACGTGATGGAGTGCTGGAGGTGCCCTTAAAGATCAATGTTGTCACTCATGTGTGGACCCACGGTTGATCTGGATAGTTCTCATCTGTATTTCTCATGAAGAAGGTAATCAAAGCTAGGGAACTCAGAGAAGAGAATAGTTATGCCTTGAAGCAAAAGTGAACTTGCTGGTGGGTCTTAAAGCACAATAAGGTGGATAAATCCCCAAGTCCAGAACAAGTACAGTACAACTCCAATTATCTGAAATCAGATTATCCGAAACCCTCAATTATCCAAAATTTTTTTAGGCCCAGAAGTGATGTCTGTTTGGATTACAAAAATTTTTTTGAGATAATTGAGGTTACAGAAAAACAATTAGAAATCCTCATTTTTCCTAAAGCCGAAATGACGTCATTTTGCCTCCAAAAGATTTTGGTGAAATGAGGATATCCGAAACAATCAGAAATTCTCCGTTATCCAAAATTTTTCGGAGCCGAACTGACGTCACCGGTTGAAAATATTTTGGAATTATGGATAAAATTCTGAGTAGAATTTTGAGTCTTTGGTGTTGGATTTATCTTATTTTGGTTTTTTTTTGGTGAGAATTAAACATTATTATGATTAAAAAGCCTTCCCTTGTTGTTTACATTGTTACAAATGATTTGCTATTGCTACTGGGCTGTTTTTAAAAAATGACCTGTTATACGAAAATATTGTTTATCCAAAATGGGCGCAGTCCCAACCATTTCGGATAATCTGAGTTGTACTGTATATTCCAGGACATTGTGGGACAAGGGAAGAAATTGTGGGGATATCTGTATCATATTTGGGCGGCATGGCTGGTGTAGCTGTTAGCGCAACGCCTTTAGAGCACCAGCGATTAGGACCAGGGATCGAAACCCACGCTGTAAGGTGTTTGTACAATCCCCCCTCCCTCCCCGGAGTCTGCATGGGGTTTCCTTGGGGGCTCAGGTTTCCTCCCACCATTTTAAATGTACTGGGGTTGTAGGTCAACTGGGTGCAAATTGAGCAGCACAGACTCATGGGGCGAAATGGTCTGTTACTGTGCTGTATGTCTAAATTTATAAATTTAATCTAAAAATTTAACATTTTAATATTTAGTCACAAAAGACTGGAAGGTGGCTTTTGGAAAATAATATGTCGCTGCTGCCAGAGCTATTGTAACAGCAGCACTGCCAGATGTGGACCCAGGGAGAGCAGGGAGCATAAACACAGAGCTCTCCTGTCGGATCCTGCCACCCACTCAACCTATCAATTATTCTGTACAACCTTCAAACAGCCTGTTAAAGGAGCCAATGGTGCTTTATTTTAAAATCCTGCAACCATGGGATCGGACCTAAAGGATAGGTGGAAGATCAACGAGGGGCTCAGCAGCTGACAAATATGTGGTGGAAAAAGTTTGAAAGCCACTGTTTTAGCCGTACCTAATTGACTCATTATGTGCAGGGTTTCATAACTCCAAAGGAAATGGGCCAATGACAATTTTTCTCCATCAAAATATTTCAGTAACAATTGGATCCAGAGCAGTGATAGGAACATAGGAAGTAGGAACAGGAGTAGGCCAAAAATGGCCCATCGAGCCTGCTCCGCCATTCAATGCGATCGTGGCTGATCTAATTTATGACCTAACTCCACCTACCTTCCTTCTCCCCATATCCCCTAATTCCTCTATCATGTAAAAATTTATTTAACCGAATTTTAAATATGTTTAATGAGGCAGCCTCAACCACTTCCCTGGTTAGAGAATTCCAAACATTCACTAGTCTCTGGGAAAAACTATTTTTCCTCATCTCTGTCCTAAATCTACTCCCCCGAATCTTGAGACTGTGTCCTCTCATTTTAGTTTCCCCGGCCAGCTCAAAAAACCTTCCTACATCTATCCTATCCATTCCCTTCACAATCCTATAGGTTTCTGTAAGATCTCCTCTCATTCTTCTGAACTCGAGCAAATACAATCCTAGACGATTTAATTTTTCATCATAAGTCAACCCCTTCATCCCAGGGATCAGCCTAGTAAACCTCCTCTGGACCGTCTCCAAAGCCAGTATATAATATGGAGACCAGAACTGGACACAGTACTCCAGGTACGATCTCACCAGTACCTTATACAGTTGCAACATTACCTCCCTACTCCTGAATTCAATTCCTCTAGCGATGAAGGCCAACATTCCATTTGCCTTCTTAATAACCTGCTGCACCTGCAACCTAACTTTTTGCGATTCATGCACAAGCCCTCCCAAGTCCCTCTGCACAACAGCATGCTGTAGTTTTTCACCATTTAAATAATATTCAGCTTGCCAAAGTGAATAACCTCACACTTACTAACATTGTACTCCATCTGCCAGACATTTGCCCACTCATCCAGCTTAACTATATCCCTCTGCAGACTCTCCACATCCTCATTACAATTTGCTCTTCCACTCAGTTTGGTGTCATCTGCAAACTTGGCTACACCACATTTTGTCCCCTCCTTCAAGTCATCAATGTAAATGATGAACAGTTGTGGGCCTAACACTGACCCCTGCGGCACCCCACTTACCACTCACTGCCAACCTGAAAAACTCCCATTTTTCCTGACTCTCTGCATCCTGTCAGTCAACCAATTTTCAATCCAGGCCAATAGACTTCCCCGGACTCCACTTTCCTATAACTTACTGAGAAGTCTCTTGTGCGGCACCTTATCAAACGCTTTCTGGAAATCCAAATATACAACATCAACCTGTTCTCCTCTATCCACCGCATCCATTATATCCTCAAAGAATCCTAACAAGTTTGTCAAACAAGATCTTCCCTTTCTAAAACCATGCTGCGTCTGCCTGATTGAACCCTTACGTTCCAAAAGTTTCACTATTTCATCTTTAATGACGGCTTCAAGCATTTTTCCAACTACAGACATCAAGCTAATTGGCCGATAATTTCCAGTCTTCTGCCTACATCCCTTCTTAAAAAGTGATGTGACATTTGATGTCTTCCAGTCTGCCGGGACCTGCCCAGAATCCAAGGAATTTTGGTATATGACCACCAATGCATCAACTATAACTTCTGCCATTTCCTTCAGAACCCTTGGATGCATATCATCAGGACCAGGTGATTTGTCTGTCTTTAGTCCCATTAGTTTCTCCATCACTACTTCCTTTGTAACAACTATTTTATCAAGGCCCTCCCCAACATTCGCATCCTTAACTCCGCACTTGGGCATGCTGGACGTGTCTTCCACCGTGAAGACTGACACAAAATATTTGTTTAATGCCTCGGCCATTTCCTCATTTTTTGCTACCAGTTTTCCTTTCTCATCCTCCAAGGGTCCTATGTTAACTCTGGCCACCCTCTTCCGTGTTATATATTTATAAAATTTTTTGCTTTCTGTTTTTATATTTTGTGCCAATTTACTTTCATAATCCTTTTTCCCATTTCTTATTACCCGCTTTGTAACCCCTTGTTGTCTCTTAAAGTTTTCCCAATCTTCCAGTTTCCCACTGCACTTTGCAGCTTTGTACACCTGCGCCTTCAATTTTATACTCTCCTTTATTTCCTTTGTGAACCACGGTTGATTTTTCCCTCCCTTGCTGCCCTTTTTCCTGACCGGAATATATTTTTGTTGAGCATTACAAAATATTTCTTTGAAAATCTTCCACTGTTCCTCAACTGTTTCATCAATTAGCCTATGCTCCCAGTCCACTCTGCCCAATTCCTCCCTCATCCTATGGTAGTCACCCCTGTTTAAGTATAATATAATAGTTTTAGATCTAACTATTTCCCCTTCCATCTGAATGAGAAATTCAATCATACTATGATCGCTATTTCCCAGATGGTCTCTGACTATTACATCATTTACTCTACCTATCTCATTGCACAACACGAGATCCAGGAGAGCATTCTCAACCTTTCCTTCCCACACACATACCACCATCCCTTACTAATCACAGAGCACCAATGGCATAGGGAATACTTAAGGTAGAATGTGAGTTTGGGGAGGGGGCAGCTTGAAAATCACTGATATACATTATTCTTGACATACTCCCCACATTCCCATCCACCCCACCCCCTCAGACTTTACACTTCCTTGCATAATATTAAAAGGGCTGGATAGACTGGATGTGGAGACGATACTTCCAGTCATGGCAGAGTCTAGGACCAGAGAGAACAGGCTCAGAATAAAATGGTGGCCCTTTAAATCAAAGATGAGGAGAAATTTCTTCAGCCAGATGCAGTGGTTCTCAACCTTTTTCTTTCCACTCATATACCACTAAGTATTCCCTCTGCTCTGTGATTAGTAAGGGGTTGCTTAAGGTGCTTTGTGAGTGGAAAGGGTTGAGAACTACTGAGCAAGAGGGTTCATACACCAAATTCATACACCAGATTCATACACCAAAGAAGGCTGTTGCCAAATCATTAGATAATATTTAAAGCAGGGGTTTTAATCAGGCTTTGATCAGTCAAGGTGTCAAAGATTATGGGGAGAAGGCAAGAGAATAGAGTTGAGAAGAAAAATACATCAGCCACGATTTAGTCTCCATGGATGATGCATGACCTTCTGAGTTTCTCCAACAGCTCTGTATACTGCACTCTGCCAAGATTTAAAAGGTGGAGCAGACTCAAGGGGCCAAAATGTCTAAATGTCGAATTTTCTCAGGGTGGGCATCCCTTGAAAAGATTTCACAGAGTTGTGCTGTAGTCAGTAGTGAGACTCGAAAATCTGCAGAGAAACAGCTGGAGAAACTCAGGAGGTCAAGCACTGTCCTTCATATAGCAAAGGTAAAAATATATAACCGATGTTTCGGGCTCTATCCCTTCATCGAAGAATTTTCTGTTCATTTGTTATTATTGTCATCTATACCAAGGTACATGGATCAATTTAATTCTGCAAGCTATCCTGGCAAGTCAGCTCATAGTTCAATGAAAAGACTGCAGAATCATGTGTTTACAGAGAAAGGTGCAGTTAAAATAGTGCAACGTCCTCACTGAATTCACTCTGTGAGAACAAGAGATCACCTTCCGTTTCCTGCTTATATTAGCATGAAAAAAAGTTCTCCTTAAATCTGTGAGGCAGCAACTTCAACTGTAGAACCACCATTGGTGGGAACTGTGATGTATCTTACTGATTTTAGTTTTACAGTATATGGTTTTCTGCTTTGATTATTGAAATCTTTTTACATCCAATAACCATTGTGTCTGCGTGGGAGGGACAACGTCTTTCCATCACAGCAAACTGAGCCTTGTAGCAATCAGGAAAGCAAAAGCGACTACATGGGATTGAGAGGGAGTCAAGATTAAGTCCATTGGTCCACTCTTTCCAAAAATAGCAATAAAGGTGCTCAGAGTCAGATTGACATCAAGAATTAAAGATAGTGTCATCTTCATTGTGTCATGACATTGTTTAATGGGTTTATTGTATTGTATATGTTGAACATTTAGTAGGTAGGGAGGGGGTGGGAAGGAGGGAGGGGGAAAAAGGGGAGAAAATGTATATTCAAGAGGGAAATGTTTGTGTGTATTTTGGTTAATATGGTTCATAGTGTGAAAAACAAAAAAAAATTAAAAAAAAGAATTAAAGATAGTGTACTCAATACCTCATTCCAATAGTTACAGAGAGAGGGACACAGCCAGAACATGTGACATAAAATGCCATACGATGTTGGATTTCTCTAGAGGAAATTAGGTTTTCAACTACTACAACGAGTATTAAATTTTCGTCTCTTTGGGGTTCTTTATTCAACCATTTTCCAATTATTTTTGGTCCTTATTAAATATTTCCTTTCCTATTAGTATCAAAATTAATAGCTGATGTCTGACTTTGCCAGCGATTGTTCAGGTTGAGGTTAGAAATTAGATTTTTTTTTGTTCTTTTTTATATTTTATTAAAATGTTTTGACCATACAAGCAGGTCAAGAACAAAGTTAAAAAGTACAAGTACAAAATGATAGTTATAGCCCACTCCTCCAAACCCCCACCCACCCAAGAAAGACCCCAAAGAAAAAGATGTAGATAGAAGAAGAAAAGTAATTAAAAAATAAAGAAATAGAAAAGAAAGAAAACGAAGAATGGACTGCTGTAAAGTGCCGCGCACTCCACATTCTATTTAATTTTTTTTTTGGAGAGGATCATAGCAGGTCTCGGGGGCAAGAAAGAACACAACCTGAGATTTGTAAATATGGATAAATAACCATATAACAATTACAGCATGGAATCAGGTCATTTTAGCCCTTCTAGACCACACCAAACTAAGTACTCTCCTCAAGTCCCTCCAATCTGCACCTTGCCCAAAACCCTCCTTTCCTCTCCCATCCATATACCTATCCAATTTTTCCTTAAATGATAAAATTGACCCTGCCACCACTACATCTCCCTGAAGCTCATTCCACACTGCCACCACTCTCTGTGTGAAGAAGTTTCCCCTCATGATACTTCTAAACTTATGCCCCTTAACTCAAGGATACCAAACTTGCAAAAAAATAGGTTGCACTTATTTCTGAAGTGATAAGTAATTTTCTCAAAAGGCATCTCCGCATCCCAACGTCCCATACCTAGATGTGATTCAGACATCCAAGTAATGGCTATACATTTTCTGGCCACTGCCAACACAATTTTAACAAATTCTATTTGATGTGTGGTTAGGTTCAGTTTAGGTAATATTACCCAATAATAATTCTGTGTTTTGTGAAAATTGAATTCCTGTAATCTATACTAAGAAATTTCCTAAATCTACCCAACTTTAGAACATGACCAAGTTGAATGTAAGAAGGTTCCTACCTCCTCGCCATATCAAAAACATCTGTCTGAATGGTATTTTTTCCCTTTTCTTTCTTTTTTTCATCAGTTGCATGGATCATATGTATCTTGTTTACCGTTGTTCATTACTTGTAATTCTATTTTGTCTTTATCTGAACATTATATCATATGTATCTATGAAACCTTTATTTAAAAAAAAAATAAAAAGATTGTAAAAGAAATCTATTTTCAAAACCTTTATAAGAGACACTTATTTCCCCTCCCAAGACTCTTTTTGCCCTTGTCCCTTTCTTCCCTTTCCTCCACCTCTCCAGCTCCCTTCCCTCCCCAATCAGAGAGCTATCCTCTCCCATTATCACTTCTCAACTTTTTTTCTCTACTTCCCTCCCACCTGTATCCACCTATGACCTCTTACCTGTTTGCGTGCTCCTCCTCCTCTCTCTTCCTCCCTGCTCTTCTCCCCCCACTCTCCCTTTTATTCAGGCACCTGCCTGTTTATTGCTCATACCTTGACGAAGGGCTCAGACCCAAAGGTTGGACACCCTTTAATTCCTATAGGTGCTGAGTGACTTGCTGAGTTTCTCCAGCACTTTTGTTCATTGCATTTGACGTCAAGGTCTACAGACTTTCTTGGTTCATTTAAAAGCAGTTTAAAATACTTTGATAGCATGGTCTGCAGATTCAAACCTTACAGTGAACCATGCACTATTTCACCGTGAATCAGAGCTAACATACCTTGAAAGTAAGGGGAGCTTGTCCTCCATTGAACTTGGTTAAGTACGTTTGATGAAGGTAGTGAATAGCGAGAGTTAATGGGATCCAAATCAATTTGACTTAATAAATGAATGATCCTTATATCTCACATTCAAAGCTCAGATTTATTAGTTAGAGTACATACGTGGCATCACATACGTGACATCACATACGTGACATCACATACAACATACTAAGATCATTTTCCTGCAGGCCAGGCAGAATTTCAACATATCGTTAGTACGAAACAAAAACTGCTCAAGAAAGATACTTTTGCAAAAGAGAGAAATGTAAACAAAAAGATAGTGCAGGCAAACTGTGCAATACAGAAAATAAATATTCAAGAATAAATAATGTACAAAGAGTCCTTAAATGAGACTCTGATTGAGTTTAAGAGTCTGATGGTGGAGAAGGAGGGGTAGCAACTATAAGACCATAAGATATAGGAGCAAAAATAGGCTATCGAGCCCATCGAGTCTGTCCTGCCATTTAATCAGGAGCTGATCTATTTTTCCCAAAGCTCCCTTATCCGGCCTTCTCTCCATAACCTTTGATGCCTTAGCTAATCAAGAACCTATCAATCTCTATCTTAAATACGCCCAAAGATCTGGCCTCTACAACCACCCTCTGGCTGGAGAAATTCCTATGCATTTCTGTTCAAAGGGGGCACTCTTCAATCCTGAACCTGGTGGGATGAGTCTTGTTGCATCTATACTGCTTTCCTGATGGTAGCAATGAGAACAGATCATGCCTTGGGTGGTGTGGATCCTTGATTATTGCTGTTGCTTGTTCATTGACAGAGTTCCATGTAGATTTTCTTGATGGTGTGGAGAATTTTGCCTGCGATGTGCTGGGCTGCGCCCTGTACATTTTGCAGGGCTCTCCACTCAGTTGTATTGGTGTTCCAATACCAGGCCATGATGCAATCGGTCAGCACACTTTCCATTACACTTATATAGAAACTTGCCAAGGTTTTCGATCTCATTCCGACCCTCAGCAAACCTCTGAGAAATTAAAGGCACTGACATCCTTTCTTCTCGATGCCATTAGCGTGTTGGGTCCACGAAAGATCCTTCGAGATAGTGAACTCCAAGGAATTTAAATTTGCTCACAGTGGTCAAGCCTCAGCACAAGTGGATAACATACTGTAGTGCATTAAGGAGAGAGCAAACGGAGCTTAATTTGAAAGCATCATCTCCAGCATCTCCAACACTACAGAACTCCCTTAAGGCTACATGGATTTTTGACTCCAGTTTAAGGCTTGAACTCAGAAGCTGCAGGTACTTTCCTCTGAACCACAACTAAAGTCGACATTAAGTCGAAATATTTTTACCACTTTGACACTCAAAACTGTTTGCTCAGCATTTTCTAACTGATTTATTTGGGATGGGAATCAAAGGCCAAATGCAAAATGTTCCAGATGTTGGAACATAGAGCACTACAGCACAGTACAGACCCTTTGGACCTCCATGTCCTACTGACCCATGTATTCCTTAAAAAAAATTACTGAACCCTCCTTACCCTGTAACACTCTATTTTTCTTTCATCCCTGTATCTGTCTAAGAGTCTCTTAAATACCTCTAATGTTTCAGCCTTCAGCACCATCCCTGGCAATGCATTCCAGGCACCCACAACTCTCTGCATAAAAAAATCTTAATCCTGATGTCTCCCCTAAACTTCCCTCACTTAACTTAGCACATATACGATGTACGACACCACCAACGAGGTGCTGAAGGCCTGCTACATGAAGGCCCTGAACTAGGACCTAGGGAGGCACAGGCTCACCCTACACCACCAATGGCCCGGAGAGTTGACTAATGACTACCTGCTGGATCTGCGAACGCTGGCTAAGAAGAGCAGATATGAGGCCGCTTCGGACCCTGAGCAGGAAGATGAAAAGATCTGGGACTCTCTGGTCGCAGGGGTCCACTTGAGGTACGTGAGGCAGCGACTGCTCGAGTCAGGAAGGAAGGACCTTGCTAGTCACATCGAGCTGGCCAAATCATTGGAACAGGGCAGTCTCGAGAACGACAACCTCAAGGCCAATGAACTTGCGCTCTCGGGTGAGCACCTCCAGGGACCGGCTGCTCCTGCTACAGCGGCCCCCATTCTAACAGCTGCTGCTTCTCAAGCCCGGGAGTGCGTTTTCTGTGGCAAGGGACAGTATCCCCGTGCCCACTGCCCAGCCAAAGACTCAGCTGGTATCAGCGCAGTCCAGCTACAGGAAGAAGGGACATTGGGCGAGGGTCTGCCACGCAAAGGGAGGTCCGGGGAAGTCCAGGGAATTTCAAATTCAGTGCCATCATCGTCAGAGGAGGAAGGAGGGTGGCCATCTTGCCGTGTCACGAGGATGGCTCCATCTTACCTGCGTAGGTTGACTCAGGGCAGAGGGGGACACTCAAGGGAAGAACACGGTGTCTCTGGCAACCTCGCATCACTGGTCCTCGACCAGAACAGACCTCATCAGTTCAGCAACTCGATGGTGATGGTGAACGTAAACGGACATTCGACAAGTGCCTGATTGACACAGGCTCCATGGAAAGTTTCATAAACTCACGGACTGTGCAAAAATATAACTTAAAAATGTAACCCTCTAATTACTGAATCCTCCTAGCATCCCAGTCCCATTCGGTACATGTACAGAAACATTGTATAGTTCATCTGTCATTTGGTCAGGGGTGGGTGATGGTGGGGATTTTATAAATTTCGCATATACATTTTAGATGAATTGTGTGCTCCAGTATTGTTGGGTCTGGACTTCCTGTGTCACCTTAAAAGCATGACCTTGTGGTTCCCTTCCTCGGTAATGGTTTGGAACGGAGGGCCCTCAAAACCAGAACCCACTTCCAGCCTCTCCATGCTGAACATTGATCCTCCCCTCCTCTGTTCCCAAACCTGTCTGCCAACTTTAAGCCCATTGCCACCAAGAGCAGGAGATACAGCGCGGCAGACAGGAAGTTTATAATGTGGCTGCTGGAAGAGGGGATCATCAAGCCCAGCACCAGCCCATGGAGATCGCAAGTGGTGGTAGTAAAGGGGAAAAACAAGTCCAGGTTAGTGATTGACTATAGCCAAACAATTAACAGATACACACTCCTGGACGCATACCCCCTCCCTTGGATTTCCGATATGGTGAATGATATTGCTCAGTATTGGATCTATTCGACCATCGACCTGAAAGATGCCTATCATCAGCTGCCAATCCGTTCTGAGGACTGCCCGTTTGCAGCACTTGAAGCTAACGGTCAACACGATCAGTTTGGGTGGGTCCCTTTTGGTACTACCAATGGGGTGTCTATTTTCCAGTGGCAGTTGGACAGGAGGGTGGATGAGTATGGGTTGAAAGTTACCTTCCCCTACCTCGACAATGCCACCATCTGTGGCCACACTGTGGAAGACCATGACACCAATCTCCAGAGCTTTCTTCACGCAGTGAGAGCCCTGAATCTCGCTCACAATTCTGATGTGTATATTCAGTACTGCACAACTTGGCTATGAGGTGGAGATTGGCGTCATTAGCCCTGACCCTAATAAGATGTGCCTCCTCTTAGAACTTCCCCTCCCCAGGACCACAAAAGCTTTGTGGAGATTCCTGGGCCCTCAATATGCCGACAAGGTTCAGCCAAAGCCCAGATGGCTTTAAACTACCTCCAAAGTTACATTGCGAAAGCTGTCATGCACGCGGTGGATGAAAATGTAACTTTGCAAGTGAAAAGTGACGTTTCGGACATAGCCCTGGCTGCTACTCTCAATTAGGCGGGCAAACCGGTTACCTTTTTCTCATAGATGCTTCAAGGCCGCGAGCTCCGGAACCCATCTGTGGAATAGGAGGCTCATGCCATTGTAGAAGCTGTAAGGCACTGGAGACACTACCTGGTTGGTAGATTTATGCTCCTCACGGACCAGCGCTCTGTCACAATGCCAAGAGGGGAAAAATCAAGAATGACAAAATTTCTAGGCAGAGAATTGAACTCTCCACCTACAATTTTGACATTGCCTACCGCCAGGGGCCCTTAGTGATCCTCCAGATGCCTTGTCCAGGGGATGCTCTGCCTCTGCACACACTGGCCAACAGTGGACCGTACATAATGAGCTCTGCCATCCAGGGGTCACCCACATGGCTCATTTTGTCAAATCCCGCAACTTGCCCTACTCAGTAGAAGATGTCAGGGAGATGACCAGGTCATGCCAGGTCTGCGCTGAGTGCAAGCCACAATTTTTTTGCCCTGCGAAAGCACACCTGATTAAGTCATCTAGACCCTTCGAACAGGTCAGCATCGATTTTAAGGGACCTCTCCCCTCCACGAAGGGATCATCTACTTTCTCTCGGTCATCGATGAGTATTTCAACTTCCTGTTCACCATCCCGTGCCCAGACATGTCCGTCTCATCCGTGATGAAGGCCCTAGACTCCATTTTCACTCTGTTTGGGTATCCTGGCTATATTCATAGCGACCAGGGTTCAGCCTTCAAGAACGGTGAGGGGCATTGTATCCAGCACGACTACCAGTTACAACCCCTTGGGGAACGGGCTGGTTGAAAAAGAGAACACCACGATCTCGAAGGCTGTCAAACATGCCCTGAAGCAAAAAGGCCTTCCAAACTCGCACTGGCAGGATGTCCTCCCCATCGTGCTCCATCTATTCAGTCGCTACTCTGCACTGTGACCAATGCAACTCCTCATGAGCTCGTGTACATTTGACAGAAGGTCGTCATCAAGGACTACAACCCCAGCCTGGCTCACTAGTCCTGGTTGGTCCTTCTCAAGAAGCACATGAGGAGAGGCAAGACTGACCCCCTAGTGGAAAGGGTGAAATTGCTTCATGCCAACCCCACACATGCCTACGTGGAGCACCTGGATGACAGGGAGAACACCGTCTCCATCAGGGACCTGGCACCTGCCAGAACAGAGGATCCATTGCCTCAGGTGCCCCACAAGCTATCGAGCCTTTTCTCCCCACCCCCACTCAGGGCCTCAGGGGATCTGATTCAGTAGGGGAGTGAACCCCCCTCTATCATAGAGCCGGAACTCCAGCCCACTACCCTTCGCTACCAGGAGATTCAAGGAGCCCAAGGCCCCCCTGTGCTAAGGCGCTCCACCAGGATCCCCAGACATCCAGACCACCTGAATCTGTAAATAGTATTGTAAATATTTCTCATCTGTGTCTATTACCAGCTTCTGATCCTTGTTCGCTTCATCTAAAGACCCTTAATTTTGAAGGATGTGGTGAACTGGGATTCACTAGAAGTGTGCTGTACTGACAACTGTTCACGCCTCCCGGCTCCTCCCCCTGGGGCCTGTATATAACCCTAGCTTCCCACCTAGACCCAGAACCCTCTGAAGCCTATCCATGAACCCTACCTGTGTTATAAGCTAATAAAAGCGTTGTTGTCACTCCAGTCAAGTGTGAGCTTTTATTTATGCCACAATGTCCTAGGTACTGTAGATATATTTCATGAATTGATTTTGTTCCATTAAACTCCACATCTAGAGCAGCACAGTTGGAATAGCAGGTAGGGCAATGCCTTTACAGTGCCAGTGATCGGGATCGAACTGGGTTGAATTCTGTGCTGACTATGAGGAGTTCTACGATCACCCCGTGTCTGAGTGGGGTTTCCAATTTCCTCCCTCTGTTCAAAAGTTACTGGGGTGTAGGCTAATTGGTTATAAATTGGGCTGCATGGACGTGTGTGCAAAATGGTCTGTTACCATGCTGTATGTATGCCAAGATATCTAAAAATAATTCCTGGATTTAAGCGATTTTGAGAGTCATTTCCATGGAATGAAGAAATAACAAACTAAATACGATTTCTTTCAATGTTTTGGATTCAGAAGTAATGTACTAGACCATGCAGGTTGATTTCAAATATCACCCTGTGTGCTCTTTGCCACATTGGGCGGCACAGTTAGTGTAGTGGTTAATGCTACGCTGTAACAGCACCAATGATCGGGGGTTTGAATCCCAAACTGTCTGTAAGGAGTTTGTACATTCTCTCTGTGTCTGCATGG
Source organism: Narcine bancroftii (assembly GCF_036971445.1). Classification (NCBI taxonomy): domain Eukaryota; kingdom Metazoa; phylum Chordata; class Chondrichthyes; order Torpediniformes; family Narcinidae; genus Narcine; species Narcine bancroftii. The sequence continues at coordinate 145,079,912 of NC_091469.1, forward strand.
GCTTTCCCCAGGGGCTCCGGTTTCCTCTTACCGTCCAAAACATGCCAGGTGTTGAGGGTTAATTGAGTGATAGATGATAGATAGATGGATAGAAATAATCACCTTTATTAGAATGAATCCTCTTCACTCTTCATAGTTTCTGTCCATTTATCATTTTGCAGTGAAATCTGGCCTCAGTGTTGAGACCTGCGCCAGCACCCTTGAAGAAGATGAGTCAACCCACATTATCAGTGCAGAGCCCAGTTAACCTTCAAGTTGTTCATCCAGTCAGCATCTTCATTATCCATTAGGGCACATATTCTCCTGCGGTTATCAGAAGAATAACTTGAATTCTTGTCGATAATGTCAGGTCCAGCACATGAATAAGCTCTTCTGGCTGATCAATATCCAGCAGTGTCCATGAATACTACAGATTTAAGATGCTCCTCATATCTGCGCCCCAGCCAGATCCTACCTTCCAGTTCTCAGTCTGCAGACCTGCATGGCACAGCTCTTCAAAAACACCTCCAAGTCCTAATAAAACATTTCTGCCTCTACCACTCTTTCAGGTAATGAATTCCAGAGCATCTCCCTTCCCCAGAACACTTTCCATCAACTCTCCTCTAATTAGAATTAGAATCAGAACCAATATTGTCATGAACATGTCACAAAATAAATTTGTGCAAAAGAAGAGAAGGTGAGGTAGTGTCTGTGGTTCATTGACCATTCAGAAACCTGATGGCAGAGGGGAAGAAGTTGTGTAAATGCTGCTGGATGTTTGTCTTCAGGCTCCTGTACCTCTTTCCTGATGGTAGCAGTGTGATAAGGGCATGGTCTGGGTTATGAGGGTCCTTGAGGATAGAGGCTGTTTTCTTCAGACATTGCTTCTTGTAGATGTCCTTTGATGGAGTGAAGACTGATACCCATGAAACCAATGGCTGAGTTCACAACTCTCTCTAGTCTTTTCCTGAACTGGGCATTGGCACCTCCATACCAGACTAACAGTCTGTAGAAATTTTCAAGAGTCTTTGGTGACAAACCAAATCTCCTCAAACTCCTCACAAAGTATAGGTACTGGCAGCCTTGTGATTGCATCGACATGGAGGCCCCAGGTCAGATCTTCAGAGATGCCAACACATTGCTGACCCCTCGATGAGTATTAGTTTGTGTTCTCCTAATTTCCCTCTCCTGAAGTCCACAATCAGTTCCTTAGTTTTGCTAATGTTGAGTTCCAATCCTTCTCCCAATTACTTACGATCTAAGCCACTCCCTGCCTTTATATTCTCTACCAATGAAAAACTGATCCTTTGTATTTACTGTAACTCGAGTCCATCATGTGTCTCAAATAATTGTCCCATCAATTCTTCAGTTCCAAATAAAACAACCAAAGTTTATCTGATCCTCGCACACAGGTAAAGTTATCCGCTCTGTAAATACCCTTGTGAATCTCCTTTGCCCCTTGTTCAGTACAATTGCTTCATTCCTGTTTCACAGTGACAGAACTGTGCAAGGTACAGTTTAGGGCAGCAAGGTTGGCGTGGCGATTAGCGCATCGCCTTTACAGTGCCAGCGATCAGGACAAGGGTTCGAATCCAACACTGTTTGCTAGGAGTTTGTACGTTCTTCCCCCTGTCTGCATGGGTTTTCCCCAGGGGCTCCGGTTTCCTCCCACCCTTTAAAATGTACCAGGGGTTGTTGGTTAACTGGTGATAAATTGGCGTCATGGACTCATGGGCCGAAATGACCTGTTACCATGCTGTACGTCTCTATGTATGTTTAATTTGTACGATATACATTTTGAACATAAACCTATAGCAATAAACTGGGATTCACTGGTAGGATGTGGTGCTGATGGCTGACCCTGCCTCCCGGCTCCAGCTCCATCTGCCCACATATAACCCTGGTTTCCCGCCTAAACCCAGAACCCTTCTGAAGACTACTCTGAGACCCTACCCTTAGTTATAAGTTAATAAAAGCATTTGTTCTCCCTCCATTCGTGAGAGCTTTTATTCACACTACAATTTTATTAGCTTATTGCCTAACGATGGAAGCGCTACTCAAGCCAGGTATGCTACTGATAGACCCTCTGTCCCCCGACGCGGCTGAGGAGTTCACATACTGGCTAAACTGCTTCCAGGTCTACTTGAAAATGACCAGAGTCATCTCCACACAGATTAACTCAGGATGTCCACGCTCATTTCGAGGGTAGGAACGAAAGGGTACACAGTCATTAGAACTGTTATCGAGGTGTTGAAGGCTAGGTACCTGAAGTCATAGAATGAATTCCTAGCAAGGCACTGACTTGCTCTACATTGCAAGCGGCAAGGAGAAACCATCGATGACTACCTGCTGGATCTGTGGACGCTTGCCAATAAGCGCAGGTACAAAATGGATACAGGCCGCTTTCGTGAGGAAGAACAGATCCGGGACACTCTAGTAGTACGGGTCCGCTCAAGGTAAATGAAGCAGCGACTGCCCCATGGCACTCCATTATATCCAGACACTATTATGTACCACAACCAACACTATTCCTCATGAGCTCCTATTAATTTTCGGCATCGGGAACTACACTCGCAGTCTGGCTCACACTCCTGGTCCAGTCCTACATTAAACATGAGATTACGCATGATACAATATAATTGGTTACACAGGCTATACCCCACGCCCCAAAAGTTAAATAAATGGGACCCAACAGTATCAGACAGATGTTTTCATTGTAAGAAGGAAACTAGAACAACAATACATGCAATTTGGGCACGTGAGAAAGTGGAAAAGTTTTGGGAAGATCTGAACCAGATATTAAATAAAATCACAAAAAGCAACATACCAAAAAATCCAGAGATCTTTCTTCTAAGTAATATAAGAAGTAAAGAACTTGGACTCGATTTGGATGGAGCACAAAAAATATTTATTATGATAGCTTTAGCTGTAGCAAAAAAAATGTATTATGTCAAACTGGAAATTAGAAGATAGCCTGAGAACACAGCAATGGTACAGAGAAATGAATAAATGTATTCCATTGGAAAAAAAACCATAATTTAAGAAATAACATCACAGTATTCGAACAAATTTGGGAACTGTACATGGAACACAACAGAGAAGTCCTACCGCGGACTCCACCGCCCATAGAACTGAAAGGTAAGAATTAAACGTTATTTCATGTTTGAAAAGCCTTCCATTGTTTTTTTGGTTGTTGTTTAACCGCTGATGCAAGTTTTCTGCTGTTGCAACTGGGCTGCTTGAAAGCCATTATTCGGCTATCCGAAAAATCCAGTTAACTGAAAAAACATCCGGTCCCCAGCTTTTCAGATATGGGGAAACGGACTGTAATAAGAATGGTCTGGTTATCTTTCAATTACTCTCAACAAATGGCAAAGCATAAAATAAATTCATTTTAAATATTATTAAAACAAACTGAGGTTTGAATTTTAAAAAATAATCATAGGTATTCACCTATGGATAATGGCCACACAAGAAATCTGCAGTGAGTCTTTTTCATGTTTAGATGCTAAACCTGTATGCAATTAAGGCTGGAATTAATTTTATTCTCTGCAAGAGACAAGCTTAGACATGAGAGTTTATCTGTTAGATTGAATATTCTGTGTTGCACAGAACTGCTCTTGTTCATTTTCAATAATATTCTGGGCAAGTGGCAAGGACTATTGTCATTAGTTTCCACAGTTTGCTCAATTTAACTCAGAATAAAATTCCTTGGAGACAATCTTTACAGGAGCAATAAAAAAAAACTTTCTCAGCTGAATTAAAATGGAGCGCTCAGGTTTGGCTGATAGCATTGCGGTTGCAAATGATAAGCAAACCCTCCAAGGGCAGGTAACAAAAGTTGTGCTGCAACTGGACAGTGTCCAAAGAGTAAATCTCCTCAAGGCACTATCAGACAAAATTTGGCAATGAATTTTTTTAACCAAAAGGAAAGATTTGCAGTACCTTTCGTCTCCCTTTTAGGGCATCTTAAAAGTCAAGATCGTATTTTTGTACAATGGTCACTGTGTAACATAGAAATGTGTGCGTACAGTGGGATCCCAGAAACGGTAATGTGCAATCAATGGGCTCATGATGAATTGATTGAGGGATAAATATTGGAAAGGGCAATGACGATAACCCTGTTCTTCTTTAAAACATTATCATTAAATTCTTCACATCTGCATTGAAATGGATTGGCTGCTAATGCTATCTAGTGGGCAGTCAGTTTTCAAAGGGTTGCCAGAAGGCTGAGTCTTGCAGCTATTACTGCTTATCAGTTTTATAAACGATTTAGCTAGTTCTTCAAATATGATGAACAAATGCAGGAAAGGAGCTTTAGTTCTTTAAGCAACAGAATTGAAATATTCGAAAGGAATGTGAACATTAATGTTTCGGTGTTCAAAGAATTTCAGTTTCACAAAATCTCAGAATGGAAAATGTTTAAATTACAGTGAATCAGAAGTTACTGGAAATGGTTGAAACACAAGATAGATAAGGGAAGAAAGGGAAAATATTCATCAGTACTGGTGCCAAATAAACACTCAAGTGTAGAATTATAAACACCTCCGAACATCAGCATGGGTCCTAAATGTCGGAGGTGACAGTCATTCAAGAGTGGACCCAATGCTTATGGCTAAACATAAATTTGTTCCTCTAGATTCATTATTGGGCACCAATAAAATTAGCTTACGGTTTGTGAGTCCACATTCTGGCCAAATTTCAGACAATAGATAGTAATAAATTTAACTCCATATCTTCAAAAGGAAAGGGCAGCAATCAGCAAACAAATTCTCCAGTCCTTACTTACATCTGTAGCAATATGTCAGAGAGAATTAAGGGAGATAATGTTGAGGAGCTTTTAGGGGGGGGGGGGTGGGGTCTAAGAATTTTGAAGCTGTTGCATTAGTTTAGCAGTTGGAAATCACACCTGAGTAATGTATAACTTTTTTAAGTGTATTAAAGAATTAGAATATACCCTTACATTATTCACTGGGTGTCCAAATTTCAATTTCATGTTGGCCAATATAATAAAAGCATCCAATGCTGGAGAAACTTAGCAGGTCAAACAGTGTTCTTTATATAGCAAAGGTAAAGATACGTAACCAACATTTCAGCTTGAGCCCTTTAACAAGGTATGACGTGTCAGATTATGTTATATTTTATATTTTGTATAGATATATGTTTTTGGAAAATAGATTGTGGGGTTATAGTTAGTTTACAAACAGATACAAACAAACAGATCTCATTTTAAAATGCAAGAGTTGTGCATAAGGTGGTGCCTACAAGTCTGCAAAAACAACAGACTCCTGTGCTGAAGGTTTTCACAATGAGGTGCAAATGGAAGGGCCCCATCTCAGGAAACTGATAAGATCTCTCATGAATTGATTTTGGAAGTCAGCAAGCTGTTTTGGTGGAGGGTCATGTGGTTTTGTAAGCAGAGAGAGTCAAAGAGGTTTTTTTTCAAAGAGCGTGACAGAGAGTGAGAGTGAGAGAGAAAAAAAGAATGCTGATTTTCTGCAGTGGCATTTGGAAGCTTGTTTGTCACCCTATTTTGAAGACACCTTGTGAGTTCTGAGTTCAGCCTGTTCAAAGAGGAGATAGCTGGCTGTATAATGTTTTGCCTGAGATAAGGGAAACAAAAAGGAACCCTGTGGTGACATGAAAGAAAAAGGTTATCATCTGAAAAATCCTGATGGGGCAAGTTTCTTCGGCAAGACATGGAGGAGGCTGATCGGAAGGAATCAGTTTATGTGTCCAATGAGCAACAAATCTCTCTCTGAAAACTGACAAGAACCATCCTGAGTGGTAACCATTTACCTTTCAAGCATCAAAACCTGGTGAAATTCATAAATGTTAAATTTTCTGCACAGTATAAAAATTGCCTGATACCGATGAACTTGGAGGAGTGAGAAGTGAGATTGGAATGTGAATCAAGAAACATTTCTGAACTTATATACACATTGCATATGCATGCACTTAGAATTAGAAGGGGGTTAAGATAGGTTAAGTTAATAGTAATAGGTTAAAGTTTGATCCTGTTTTCATCTTGAAAGAAAATTAAAAGTAACTTTTGTTTAAGTAACTATTTGTCTTGGTGAATTTCTATTGCTGCTGGGTTTTGGGGTCCTCTGGGCCTGTAACAATGGAAAAATGTTGCAGGCATCTGAGCAAGTGAGTAAGGGGGAAGATGTAGTCACAAAGGTAGGAAGTGATAGGAGGAGAAAGGACAGCAGCAATCAAGGGGGGAGAAGAGGGATGGCTAGGCAAAGGGAGGGGGAAGGGAGGAAAAGAATTGGAAAGGGGAAAGGAAGGAGGGAGAGGGAAAACAAGAAACCAGAAAAGTTAATGTTAATGCCATCTGGTAGGAGGGGGCCTAGATGGAAAATTAGGTGTTGTTCCTCCTATATGCGGATGGTCTTGGTGGGATAGTGAATAAGGTCATGGACAGACATGTAAGTATGGGAGTGTGACACAGAACTGAAATGGTTGGCTACTGAGAGGTCTCTGTCCCTGTAGTGGATGGAGCGAAGATGCTCAGCAAAGCAATCACCCAATCTGCGCCTAGTCTCTCCGATGAGGAGAAGACCACAAAGGGACCACTGGTTGCAGTAAATCAGTCCTGCAGATACAACAAGTGAAGTGTTGCTTTACTTGAAAGCCTTGTTTGGGGCCCTGGACTGTGGTGGAGGGGAGGGGGTAGTGTGAGTGAAAGTGTTGTACCTCCTGTGGCCACAAGGGAAGATGCCAGGGAGATTGGTGGGGAAGGATGTGTGCATGAGGAAGACTTGGAGGGAGTAGTCCCTACAGAGAGCAGAGAGAGGAGGAGAGGGAAAGATGTGAACTATCCCTCCTTCCCTTGATTGCTGCTGTCCCCTCGCTCCTTTCTCCACCTATCACTTCCTGCCTTTGTGACCACACCTTTCCCCCCACCTTACTCTTTTGCCTGGAGGCCTTGATGAAGGGATCAAGCCCGAAACATCGGTTATGTATTTTTTTACCTTTGCTATATAAAGGACACTGTAGGACCAGCTGAATTTCTCCAGCATTATGTTTTCACTTCAACCACGGTTTTACTAACCAATATAATAATTTATTCAAAAAGGTCAATTCAATGGGCTCAAGAGGAATAGATAGTACAGAAAAATTGTCTGGTTGTGTCTCTAGTTGGCAGCTAGTTACCAAAGGAGCATATGGCCGATTTTCCAAGTAATTTTTCAAAAAATATTTAGCAGAAGGAATTTCACAGGATGTATCTACGGAGCCAAATCATGAATATTAATGCTCTCAAACTCAAATGGTGTTGACAGGTTTGATTAAGGGACAAAAATGTCAGGGTCAATTTAGTAGAGTCGGAGTATGTATATGAGACGAGGCGGAGGAAATCACAGCGTGATATTTCATTAAAAGTTATTCGCACAATTTTCTTAGTCAGTTAAAACGAATGGAATAGTGGAATGTACATAATAAGAGGAAGCTAAACATGGGCTTTTTAGGTTAATCCTGGCGCCCACCTCTCGATCTGTAACAATGTAGGATTTCAAGCAGTCATCAAATGCTTTCTCTTAAAATGGAAAAGGCTAGTGCCCTCACGACCCTTTCAGCCAGAGAGCCCCAAGCCCCACAACTCTCTCACTGGAACACAGCAGACAATCTCGTGCATAGTCAGGTTATTAGATCGGAAGCTAAGCATGCTCAGAACTGGTCAATCCTTGGAGGGGAGAACTCCTAGAAACATCAGGTGCTATAGGTTTATGTGAGGAGCACTGGGTGTGGGTGTTTAATGAGTAGAGTAGTGGGCCAAGCATGCATCCTTGAGGTGTGTCTGTGTTGATACTCAGTGAGGTGGAGACGTTTCCATTTCATACTGACTGTGATCTTCCAATGAGAAAGTCAAAGATCCACTAGCAGAAGGAAGTACAGAGGTTAAGAGTGTGTTGCTTCTTGACCAGCACTGCGGGAATAATGATATTAAAGCCCGAGCTGTAGTCGATGAAGAGCAGCAGTATGTGTGAATTGCTGTTTTGAGATGATCCAGAGCTGAGTGGAGAGCCAGCGACGTTGATTGTGACAATAGGCGAATTGTAGTGGGTCTAGATCTTTGCTTACGGTAGACAAAAGTTAAAGAATTTCATGTATTTTACTTTCTAGATGTGCTAGAACACCCCAAGGAGAGTGGCCCACAGCTCTCCAGGAGTGGGTGTTTCCACTGGAGCCATCAGTCAACTGAATGGCTCATGAGACGGTCTTCTGCCTTGAAGTCAAGCTTGTGTAAATTTCTATAAATAGCCCACTCCATTTTTTTGAAAAGAGTAGAGAGAATTTGGGTGTGGTTTGGTGAAACTGTGACTGTCGTTAATTCTCTGAGTAAATTCAAATTGGGAGTAAGTTTCCTCAGCCACGTGTGCAGCCCAGACATTTTGGGCACAAGATGTGGTATTACGAGACAAAAATGGAAGCTTTAGCTTTACCTTTATATTTATCTCCTCAGCTTCCTCGAATCCTGTCTCTAATAACCCTAAAACTCTTCCTCTCGGGTTATCAACCTTTGACTATTGTTAAGATTTTTAGTCATTCACTGAATTCTCCCTTCAGTTTCATCTCCTTAGATTGGAACATTACAGCATAGTGCAGGCCCTTCAGCACTTAATGTTGTGATGATCTAGATATTCCTACCAAAAAAAATGACTAAACCCTCTATTTTCCTTCCATCCATAAAAGTCTCTTAAATGCCCTTAATGTTCCAGCCTCCACCACCACTGGGCACCCACAACTCCGTGTTTACATAAAGAAAATTACCCCTGATGTCGCCCCCTAAACCTCCCTGCCTTCACTTTGTACAGATATCCTCTGTATTTGTTACTCCCACCCTGGGTAAACATTGCTGGCTGCCTACCTTATCCATGCCTCTCAGAATCTTGTAGACCTCTATTAAGTTACCTCTCATCCTTCTTCACTCCAAAGAGAAAAGTCCCAGCTCTACTAACCTTACCTCATAAGACTCTTTCCAATCTTGGCAACGTCCTGGTAAATCTCCTCTGCATACCTTCCACACCACCCCTTTAATGAGGGGACCAGAAATTAACCCAATACCCTAGGTGTGGCCTCAACATGAGATTTGTTGAGTTGCAACATGACCTCTCAACTCTTGAATGCAATCCTCCCAACCAATTCTATCAACATGCATGGCAACTTTGAGAGGTGTATGGATTTGGACCCCAAGGACCCTCTATTTCTCCATACTGTTAAGTATCCAACCATTAACCCTGTACTCAGCCTTCTGGATTGACCTTCCTAAATGCATCACCTCACAGACTGAACTCCATCTGCCACTTTTCCACCCAAGACTGCAGCCTGTCTATTGAGATCAGAAATGTATGCGCTCTCAGAGAAAGGGAATTCTTAAGAGTCTCGGTGTTAAAGCTATCAGCACAATTTTCTCAGACATTGATAAAAAACAAATTGAATGTGGGTATGTACGTCAAAGAGCAATCATTCATAAATCCAGAGATTATTTTAAAACTATATTTGGCCTCGTGGAGACATCATGCACACAAGCTAATGAATTAAGAGGAGGAGTACAGCTATTTTTAAAGATTAATGCATATGTCAGTTCACCCTTCTCTGTATTAAATTTTAGCTGTCATTTGTCTCCTGATTTTGTCAGCCAACTTGTCCTCTTGCATTCCTCCTTGCTGGGCATGGCATTTCTAAGTTTGATGCCTAACGGTGAGAAGAGTTATGACAGAAGTATTAAACCTGATGAAGTATTGGACAAGTTCAGAATTTTTCCTCATGCACTGAAAAAATACACAAATTATAGATGACAAAGCAGCAAATGAAGCTGTGTTTCTTTTAAAAAACGTGTGGAATATTGGATATAATTACACAAATTTAAAAAAAAAATAAAAAAGAGTGGGAAGGTTAGATAATAATAGATAGATAATGAAGATTATTCTTCCTGAACACTTTTGGGTGTATTTTATGGATTTTGGGCTGCTGATCAGTAAAAGTATCTTAACTCATGTATCGCTTTTTAGATACAACCTGTTTCTGTGATTTCCTGTCATATTTTAAGGCTCTTTCAATCAGACAAAACCATGAAATGCAACACATTGAAAATTCATTTTCTTCTCTCATGTTTCACTCATTTTCTGCATTTGCACTTGGATGTCTTTTCTGCTAATCTAGGTGCAGTCAGTGACGAACATGGTGGAAGGTTTCACCAGGACATTGCGACCATGGAAAAGTGGTATCAGGCCAACTGGGATCCATCAATGGTGGCCGACTACAAATGAAAATAAGCGGCAACCTATTTTTAGGTCATTTGAACTAATGCAATGTGTCAGCACCTCTATGTGATTCAACATGTTAAATTCAATAAAGGTTAATTTAATTTTTTTCCAACTTCCCACATGATACAACAAATCTGACATTATCTTTGTGTCCAACATAATGCCCATTGTTTTTCCAGTGTTATGAGGGGCTAAGATAGGGTGGTCAGCCAGCACTTTCTGCAGTCAGAGGTTCCCACCTGCTTCAAAAGGGCATCAAGAGAAATGTAAGCTGCCTCAGTGACTACCGCCCAGTAGCTCTAACGTCTACTGTAATGAAATGCTTTGAGAGGCTGGTCATGGCGAGAATTAGCATGTACCTAAGCAAAGATCTAGAACCACTACAATTCGCCTATTGTCACAATCAATGTCGCTGCTCTCCACTCAGCTCTGGATCATCTCAAAATAGCAATTAATACATACGGCTGCTCTTCATCGACTACAGCTTGGGCTTTAATACCATTATTCCCACAGCGCTGGTCAAAAAGCTACAAACTCTTGACTTTCTCATTGGAAGACCACAGTCGGTATGACTTGGAAACAACATCTCCACCTCACTGTTTATCAACACAGGCACATCCCAAGGATGCATGCTTAGCCCACTACTCTACTCATTATACACCCATGACTGTGTGGCTGTTACAGAATTCTGTGTTGTGTATTGACCTATGTGTTGTGTGGTTTTATGTTGAAAAGTGACAGTTTGCCTTTAAGAGCCAAAGGGAAGGTGGACTGCTGAGAGAGTGGGAGATGGACTAAGCATGTGCAGAAAATTATCTAAAAATTTCTGGACTTGGATGATAAACCACCACTGGGTGGTGCTGTGGAATGGAAGAGGGCCCAGAGCATGAGTCATGGTCTGGAGGACAGTTGAGAATGTTGGGATTTCAAGAAGGATAAACATTCCGAAGGCAGCCAGAAGGATTCAGACCAAGCCAGTGGTTCCTCTTTCTGCAAGCAACACAAGAAGACCACTTTGAATTTTGTGCTCTCTCTCTCAAAGATCTTTTGGCTTTAGTTTACCAAACAAACTGAATTTTGTTTATAATCTTTGCTTCAGTTGAGATCAAAGTTTTGTGAATCTTGTGTGTTTTGTGTCTAAGCTTTTCTGTGGGCTGGTTGGAAGTATAACTTAGACTTTAATGACGTATGTTATATTTAGGCTGGGGAATTTATTAGTTTTACACTGTTATAGAAATTTGCATAGTAACCAGTGGGCATTATTATAAAAGGGGGGATTTTGAATTAAAGTTTGAAGGTGATTTTTTTGTTTATAAAGTAATTGTTCATCTTTACCCCTGTGTGATCTGCCTTCTTTGTGGTTGCTGGTTCGATCTTGTAACATAATTTGGGGAAATCGTCTGGGATCAAACCAATTTGGAAGCTTTAGGGGTGATTGACTTGTGCTTAGTTATCAGTCGTCTGAGTTTGACTCAACCTCCAGCTTGAAATTAAAAATAAACGGTGAGTGTATAAATCACCAGCAGAAAAACTAGCAAGTATGAATATTGACCAGTTCATCGCTAACCCTTCAGTGATTAATTTAAAAATGGCTAAAATGTCAGAACTGATGGTTATAGTTACCAAGTTAAAACTTCCGACAGTAAGAATTGGGATGAAAAAAAAGGAAATTGCCCAAAATATTGTTAAGCACTATGTAGGAAAGGGGGTATTTGAAGAAGCTGCATTAGAACAGTTTCCAAAGGAGAAAACTTCAGAGGAAGTAAAGTTGGCTTTGAGAAAACTAGAGTTAGTTGGAAAAAGAGAGGGAGAAAGGAAAGCCAAACGGGAAGCAGTAAGGCAGGCAGAAAGGGAAGAGAGAGAGGTAAAAAGAGAGACAGAAAGGAAAGATGAATGGGAAGCAGTAAGGCAGGCAGAAAGGGAAGAGAGAGAGGTAAAAAGAGGCAGAAAGGAAAGCCGAATGGGAAGCAGTAAGGCAGGCAGAAATGGAGGAAAGGGCAGCTGCAAGGGAGGAGAGAGAGAAAGAATGGAAACATGAGCTAGAACTAGCTAAACTGAGGCAGACCCTAAGCCAAGGAGAGGGAGAAGCCCAAAACCCATGTGCTGGTCAGGAGGAGAGGTTTCTGGTCAGTAGAGAAGTGAGGTTAGTTCCTCCATTTCCCCTGTGAAATATGCCTTCTTTGTGGTTGCTGGTTTGATCTTGTAACACCAAGCACAAATCCAATGCTATCTACAAGTTAGCTGGTGACACCACAAATGGCAATGAGGAAGTGTAAAGGAGGGAGATAGATCAGCTCGTTGAATGCTGCAATGATAACAACCTTGGACTCAACATCAGCAGAACCAAAGAGATGATCGTTGACTTCAGGAGGAAGTCAAGGGAAAATGACCCAGTCTTCATCAAGGGCTTAGTTGGGAAAAGGTCGAGAACTTCAAATTCCTGGGTGTCAACATCTCCAAGATCTGTCCTGGAACCTCCATGTTGATGCAATCACAAAAAGGCTTCCCAGAAGCTATACATTGTGATGTGACAATAGTTATACATTGTGATGTGACTGAGGAATGTCATTAAAAACACAAACTTCTACAGGTGTACAGTGGAGAGCTTTCTGGCTGGTTGTATCACTGCCTGATATGGAAGTGGCAACTCTCAGGACAAGAATAAACTCCAGATGGTTGTTAACTCATCCTGTGACATCACAGGCACCTACCTTCACTCCATCGAGAACATCTACATGAGGCAGTGTCTTAATAAAGCAGCCTCTACCCTCAGAGACCCCCACCACCCAGGCCATGCCCTCTTCACTCTGCTACCATCGTGAAAAAAGGTTCGGGAACCTAAAGGTGAGCACCCAATGGCACAAAGTCAGCTTCTTATCTACTACCATCAGATTCCTGAATAATCAATGAACCAAAGACATTGCTTTACTTTTTGTGCATTATTATTTTTATTTTTTTATAGTAATGTTGGAAGATGGCTATAATATGAATGTTTGCAGTGTGACGCTGCCACAAAACACCAAATTTCATGACTTGTTCATGACAATAAATTCTGATTTTGATTCTGACCTTTTATAGAAAATAAGGTGAATGGAGGAAATTTTAGAGGTAGGTTTTTTTCACACAGAGATTGGTGGGTGCCTGAATTGCACTGCCTGGAGTTGTGGTGATGGAGGTAAAATGAGGACATTTACAAGACTCATAGATAGGCACATAGATGGAAGAAACATAGAGAGTTATGCATGTGACTGGCAGCATTACAGCCTGATATGGGGGTTCCAATAATCTTGAATGGAAAGTTTTGCAAAAGGCAATGGATACTGCTCTGCACATGGGTGAAACACAAAGGTCTGCCAACATGATAAATTCTTACCTCGTCCCTTATCATATCCAATTAACATCTTTTGTTGGTCTGGATTCCTCACCCAGCCAGCATTGTCTGAATTTTGGGACTTGCTGAGACGTCTTGCTTACATAACATAGGGCCATCTGGCCCGTCGAGCCTGTTCCGTCGTTCACTAAGAACATGGTTGATCGTGGACTCAACTCCACCTACCTGTCTTTTCCCCATATCCCTTAATTCCTTTTTTACATAAAAATATATCTAACTGAACCTCTAACTCCCAAGTCCTTCTGCACTGCAGCATACTGCAGTTTTTCACCATTTAAGTAATAATCTGCTCTTGTGGCGCTTGCAGGAGCTGAAAGAAATCACTGCTGCCACACCGAAGGTCATTAGTGACCATTTTTATTCAAATTCAGTGCACCCCTTTAAGGGCATCATCTCAGTCACCTGGTGCATTGTGACGTCATAATCGCTGCGCAGGGTGAGCGCTAGAACAGATTCTCTTCATCTGCTCTGTCTAAGATATGAAGAAATCCTTCTCGTCACAGTTTCTTTTGCATTACAGAGAACATCACAAGCTTCTCCCATCCATCCACTGAACTGAAGTCCCTCCTATATAGAAAATCCCTTCTGTGCCCCTCACTGAATGATTCGCATCATTTCCAAAGGGTAGCAGCCAGAAGAGGATACAACATTCCAGTTATGGCTGTACCAGAGTTTCCCAAATGCTGATCACAACTTCCTTGCCCACATACTGTTCACTATTTATAAAGCCCTGGATCCTACAAGTCTTTATCACCTTTTTCTCAGCATTTTCATCTACCCTCAGATTTTTATTTACTTCCAACCCTTTTTGAATTCTACCCTCTTTTCCTTCTGCTCTCCAAGGTGTAAAATTTTTGTTACCTTAAATTTCACCCCTTCGCCATCTGCCTAAGTCACCAGCTTTTTATCTCCTCCTTGAAGTGTCTGCGATCCCCCGCATGATTCACTTTGCCTCAAGGTTAGCATTAACTGCTTTCATTTGTCGACAATGCGTTGTGCACCCAAATCCAGAGCAATGAGAAAATTGTAGGTCCAAAAATCAAAACCTGAGGAATTCCACCACACACTGGCCTCCATTCCCAAAATAAAATCTCACTGCAAGTTCATGACACCATCCATGGTCATTCAACCACACACACTTCAATTTATAATTTATACTTCAATTCATTCATTGATCTATTCCTTTACTTCATCAAGAAAGTTAATTGGATATAATTCGTCTTTGTGGTTCTTCAATATATCCATACCTGTCCAAGGGACCACAAATTCAGCAATTGTTTCTACAACTTTCCTGACTACCAAGTTTAATTTGCAGTGACTTGGTTTAACCCTATACAGGATGTATCATTTGTAACTTTCAGTAATTTTGTGAACTGTCTGAAAAAAAACCCAGAATCATACAATGCTGACACCTTACAAATACTAACACACTCCAAAAGACATACTACAAACACTGACACACTCTCAGTGATATACTTCAAACACTACCACACCCCAGTGACACACTCTGAAAGACACATTGAAAACTGACACACTACCAGAGCCAGTCTGCCAACAGACACACTCCCAATGACACACTGCAAACATTGACACACTCCCAGTGACATAGTTCAAATATTAACACACTCCCAGAGACACCCTGCAGAGATACACTTCCAGCGACACTGCAAACACTGACACACTCACAGTGACTTCGCTGCATGGATACACTCTCAGCATCACCTTGCAAACACGAAGATATGCTCAGTAACACAGCACATTAACACACAGTAAACACTCCCATCAAACCTGGCACGTCCCCAGCATATCCTTTCAAACTCTGCCTCTTCCCTTGCCAACACCTTCACCGGAAGATCTGTGAACACTGATGCATTCTCCATGTTACGCTGCAAATGTTGATATACTGCCAGCAATCACTGGAAATACTGTCACTTTCCAGGTGATCTCTGCAAAGGACATATTGGAAACATTGACTAACTCCTACCCACCACTGCTAACATCGATGCATTCCCAGGCACCTCACAAAAACCCGTTTTAAATTTTAAATCTCAGTACCCCTCATCTGCATACATCAACAGGAATCGTATTAAGGCCTGTAAATTAATACAAAAATATATAGGAGCCAATTAGAACTGATTAAATTATAATGATCTTACAATGTGTTCATTTTCCTCTGGAAATTGTAAGATTTCCTCTATTTACATAAGAAATAGCTTGCTCTGTCATTTCATAACATCATGGCTGATCTGGCCATGGACTCACCTCCACTTACTAGACTTTGACCCATAACCCTTGAGAACATAAGGAAAAAGACCATCTGATAAGGAGTAGGCCATCTGATCTGTCAAGCCTGCTCTCCCATTCAATGAAATCATGGCTCATCCTCACCTACCTGCCTTTTCCCCCATAATTCCCCTACTATGTAAAAATCAATCCAACCTTGGCTTAATTCTCCTCCCATGCAAAACTCTATCCAAGAGTCTTAACTATATTTAATGAGTCGGCCTCTACTGCTTCCTTGGGCAGAGAATTCCACAGATTCTCTACTCTCTGGGAAAAGCAATTCCTCCTCATCTCTGTTCTAAAACTACCCCATTGCACCTTGAGACTATGTCCTCTTAGCTCTAGTCTCACTACCAGTGGAAACAACTAATAGGCCTCTATCATATCTATTCCTTTCATAATTACATTGATAAGATCCCATCCCATTTTTTTTCCCAAATTCAAAAGGATACAAACCCAGATGAATGTTAAAGCCTACGGCCGCAAGTGTGACATAATCAATGACCTTTGAACAAAATGTGTTCTTTTCATTCCCATTTCACAACTCCAATTTTCTAATTTGTCTTTTGGAAAGGTTCAACTGAATAGCAGCCAACAAGACATGAGCCATAAGACAAAGGAGCCAAAATAGGCTATTCAGCTCATCGAGTCTCCTCTGCTATTCAATCATGAGCTGATCCATTTTCCCACTCAATCCCATTGGCCAACCTTCTCCCCATCACCTTTGATGCCCTTAATATAAACCAGAGCCAAGTGTTCTTAACCTAACTTATTTCTGGGGACAAGGGTTATTTATTTTGAAAATAATTGAATTCTAAAATTCACTCCTACTTCCTACTAAAATGGTCCAGGGAAACAAGGACATCTGCAACTTAAAATGTTAACCTGCAGAAGTACAACGGTGGCAACACATGTTATTTCCAATGTTAAAATGAGTTCACTGATTGTTAAATTTAAGGAGCTGAGCTTTTTGTGAAATGTTCGCTTCGAAACAGTGTTGTGTATTGTCAGCAGAAAAAGTAAATGGGTATTCATGAAAATAAGAGTTGTCTATTTTCTGTCTGGTATACTAATTGATGGTCAAGGGACAGAGGTACCATACCAAAGAAAAGACTATTTGCAATTATTTAAGACCCATTAGACTCTTGATATTTAGGCAGGGTCCAAGCTAAAGAAACAAGCGATTAGCTGTCTGGGCAATAATTGTCTATTTTGCTGGAAGGGGCCATCAAATTGCACCTATCTTTAGAAACATGATTACTCCACTTTATTAGATTCTAAAAAGGACTCAGCTTCTTTTACCATAGTTTATTCCCATCATCATTTAGTCACCCTCCAAAATAAACCCCTCCCACCACCAACACCCCCCCTCCCCCATCCTCAATCCAAGCATGTAGCTATGTATTCTCCTTAAGTTTGAAACCCATGACAGAAAATGCTCAGTTTGAAGAAATTATCCCACTTTTTCACTGTAATCCCAACTGCTTTCCCTAAAGGAGTGAAAGAGCCTTTTCGGTCCCTGTCCAAAGGAAAGGTTTAGTTTTGGTTGTATATTTGTATCGGGCTATTAAGTATGTATTTGCTTGTCCCTTTCAATTAAATGCTGGTTGCAGTGGCTTTACATCCACAGAATGAAGGCCTTGTGTTGAGCAGCGTTCTCTGCACTAAACATACCCATCTCGTGTCAGTTTCTGGAAGTGCTTAGCTTTGAGAACAAGGAATGCTGAATGTCACCACAATACCAGCTATGACTCACAGAAGAGACACATGATCCACAGATAACTACGGGTTTAAGCAATGCCAACAATTAATTCCCCCCCTTACAATAAACCTCTCAGTTTCAACCAACCCTCTACGGGCAAAAAAAAATTAAATCAACGAATGAACAAGGTCCATTTAAGTCAGCTTTCGCTCAGGGGAAGCGTCATACCCACTGATAAATGATAATGAATGTCTACTGGTAAAGAATGCCCACTGTTAGCTCTTCCCCATCCACCCCCCTCTCCCCCCCCCCACCACCACCACCTTCAAAATGCTGGGATCAGCTCACAGATTAATCAAAACGAGGTACGCAACCTCTGCACGAGACTGCTAATAGCTGGTTTGGAGTGGGGGGAGGGGGTGGGGGGGGGTGCAATGATCCAGGGCTGTCCTGAAGTGAGTCATGGCTTTCAGACAAGGTCCCATGTCAGAGCTATCAGTGCTGCAATTACTGTTTTCTCAGCCTGTCTCTATCTAATCCAAGCCTTGCCCCTGTGATTTAACCTGACAACCATGGCAATTACTGGGTAAGAAAAACATCCTGAAATACCTTCAGTATAGAATAGTTCACTGCATTCTTCTTTAAGGACAGCCCCTTCAAGCAAATAGATAAGAATGCTTCACAAATTTCTGACGCAGAGCTTTGAAACAGGTTGTTCCGCTTGCACCACAAAAGTACAGTAAAATTCCTGTTTTATTCAAGCAACCGACAGCCTCAAGTGACCCAGCAAAAAAAAATTGCAGAAAATAAATAGGTCAAATATACAAAAGTTTAAAATTGGCACCCGCTAATCGTCAGTTCGCCAATCACGCAACACATTATCTCAAGCAGCCAGACAATTCACTTATCTGGCATCTAACAATCCCAATAGGTGGCAGGTACTGGGGTTTTTTTTAAATTGTAACTCATAATAATATTTTGAATTATATCCTGGCCTCCCATCTTTGTTAACAAAATATAGCATTGAAACTCACTTTCTAACTGACTGGCATAGAGAAAAAAAACATAATTTCTGATAATGGTTTAAAATGATTACTTAACGTGGGGTCACCAGTAGTAAAAGATAGTCAACTCCATGGAGGGGGGGGGGTGCAATAGATAATCACCTCAGTGAAGGTAATAGATAGTCAACACCTTGGAAGGCAAAAGAAATTCAATTCTGTGGAAGGCAATAGATAGTCATCTCCATGTAAGGCAATAGAAAATAGACTACCTCTTGT